>NC_066313.1:41697058-41997058 GCF_022539315.1 Serinus canaria
TTTTTGAGTGACTGCTTAGTACTGTGCATGGCAGTTGGCCAACAGGCAGTTCTTGCGGGAAGAGTTTTGATGGCAGGTTGCTATTATTTCCAAACATTTTCCCTTTGTTAGGGCAATATATAGTCTTTCCCAATGATTTTTCAGGAGAAGTTGTACTGTAGAAGCCAGTTATTGCAGGAGTTCCTTGGCTGAATCAACTCCTACCCCTGTAAATTGGTGACAGTTTAGGTAGAATCGTTGACATAAATACAAAAGGCTTAACCTGGTTCACTCTTCTAATAAAGTGAGAATGTGGCTTTATTTTCTTCTTTGCTTTACCTGTCAACATAGAATCCTAGAATTGTTTAGGCTGGAAAAGACCCTTGAGTCCAACCGTTAACCCAGCACTGCCAAGTGCATCACTAAACCATGTCCCTGAGTGTCACATCTACTGGTGGGATGGTGACGCACTTCCCTGTTTTACTGCTTGACAACCCCTTCCATGAAAAAAAGTTTTCTTAATATCCAATCTAAACCTTCCCTGGCACAACTTGAGGCCATTTTTTTGTTACCTGTTAGAAGAGACCAACCCCACCACTCTTGGCTACAACCTCCTGTCAGGCAGTTGTAGAGAGTGATGAGGTCTCCCCTGAGCCTCCTTTTCTCCAAGCTAAACAGCTAACCTCAGCTGCTCCTCACGGGACTTGTGCTCTTGATCCACTCCTTGGATATCTCAACATCTCTAGGTAGACATGGTGCCTGGCATTTGACCCTCACTTTTTTTAGTGATGGAGATCCACTATGGAAATTCAATTGGATACTGTGCTTCATCTCCTGCATGCAAACTTAAACACCTGTAAAGAAAGAACAGCTAGAGTCACGAACGGCAGCTGCTGCTTCCCTCTGCTGATCCAGGGCATGGCCAAAGCAAGTACCACCTGCTGAGCTAAGCAAGAGCAGCACAGTGTGGCTTTTTAAAAGTCTGTGACTGGACACCAAGAGTGAGTGACTTTGAAATTAGTACATTATAGTCAGTCTTGGTGAAAAGAGATGATGAAAAAATTAAAGAATGTTAGCAGGTTATATCCCTGAAAAAGATCTTTATGCTGCAGGAGTAAAGGCAAGTTAAATGAGAATTTTCTGGGTTTTGTTCTACCTGTTTTCAGTGTTACTAGTTTCTGAAAAATATCTTCATCCAACCTGGATGTTTTTTGCTATATGGTACATATATATTTTCAGAGTAAAACCTTCAGTTTTTCCTGAGACAGTCTTTAACTTCAGTTTTTCTTGAGATAATATTTATCAGTTCCTATGTTATGTTATGGTTTGAACTTGAAAACTGTCTCTAAATCAAAGGTCTAGACTAGACCACCTTAGAACATCAGCTACTGAGAGTCAAGGAAGCAAAGGAGTACAGATGCTTCCTTCGCCAGTGCCTGTCCCAGCCAGCCTCTTGCTGCATGTCTGGAGAATCTTTGGATATATATGGAAAGCAAGAAGTATTTTACTTTTGAGAGCAAAGATAAAGTGAAAACCTCTCTCACAGGGAATGAATGAGATGCAGGACAGAAAATCAATTGAAGTAGTTCTGACAAATGTTAGTTCGACAATGTGAAGATCAAAAATTTTAAAAAAAGAAAAAGTCAAGGTAGCAAATGGATTTTAACAGGTTGTTGAAATACTCTTGCATTCTAGTGCTATATCCAAAGCCTGGTTCTTGGCATTTTTTCTAGTTTGGGGTACAGGAGGAAGGAAAGGTGCAAGTAAATGCTTGTTTATGTGACTGGCAGACCTCAGCTCTGGGGAAGGCTTCATTCATTTGTGGGTTACTGTAACAGTATACTAACTCCTTTCGGGAGACTAAAAAAGTGGTTGAGGAGAAGAGACTGATCAGAAACAAATACAGAATTGCTTGTCCTAGACTGTGTGCTACAGCACAATTCAGAGAAAGTCACTTTGCGTACTGAAACTGTTCCTTTGAGATACAAAGCTTGAGATCGGAAAGATCCAGGCTTTTCCTGGCCTAGCTCTGTGCATGTTGGAGAGACAGAGCAAAGATGGGCACTGTCACACTGGCAAACAGCTGTAGAGATTTTGTGCTGGCCTTCCAGCACAAATCCAGGTCTAGAGACAAGAGAGTGTGAGGGGAGAAAGCACGGTACAGGAAAGACGGTGGGACTGGGATGGACAGCCTGAGACTCAGCTGGGGTTGAGCTGGCATAAGTCGTTCCGTGAAGGCAGCTGCCGGGACCGTTCTCGGCCAGGTTCGAATTCTGAGCTAACAATGTTAGGGGTTTATGCCATGGCCGGGCAGGAAGGGGTTTAGGGGGAGTTAAGTTGCTGACTCTTCTGAAAGCAGCACTCAGCTGCAGCACAAGGGCACGCCAGACACAAAGCGTGCCGGGCTCAGCAGTACTCGGCGCCTTCATCCCCACGACCTTGTCGTGCGCAGGATGTTTCCGACACGGGATTAAATGTCCGCGGCTCAGGTCAGCTTAACCGGCAGCGTGGGGCGGGCGAGGGCCAGGCCGAGGAGGGGCGGAGCAGTGGCGGAGAGCACACACCGCCGGGGGCTGATTCTTTTCCCGCAAGGATTTTCCACGCTGTCTCCCCGCGGTTCGTTCACCAGTGAATTTCCTTCTCAACGCGGCTTCCCAGGCTGTCCACCCCTGCCCCGCCGGGCCCCCGAGCGGCAGCACCGCCAGCGCGAGGAAGGCGCCTGGCGCTGCGGAACCACAGAATCCGTTCGGTCGGAAAAGACCTCCGGGATCATCGAGTCCAACCCGTGACCCAGCACCACCGCGTCAACCAGACCGTGGCACTGAGTGCCACGCCCACTCTTTTTCTTAAGCACCTCCAGGGACGGTGACTGGGCCGCCTCCCTGGGCAGCCCGTGGCGATGTCTGATCACCCTTTCCCTGGAGGAATTCCGCCTCATCTCCAGCCTGACGGGGCTCCCCGCTGCGTTGGTCCCGCGCACGCGGCAGCAGCTCCCCTCGGGCACCGCACGCGCCAGCCCCTCTGACGCCGCCACCCGCCTTCCGCGCCAGCCAATGGCAGGGGCGGGTGTGGCCCCGCCCTGCGCCTCGGGGCCAATGGCAGAGGGGAGGGGGCGGGACGCCGCCGGCTATAGGCGGGGGCGGCGGCGGTGGTGAAGGTGACGGGGGCGCCAGCGGGAACATGGCGGCGGCAGCGGGGGCGATGCTATGCGGGCGGCGGCCGGCAGCGGGGCTGCTGCGGGTGAGGCGACCCCGGGCCCAGGTTTACCTTCTTCTTCCCTACGCAGCCTCGGCCCCGCCGCCGGGCCCGGAAAGGCTCGGCCAAGGTCACACCGCCCCTGCAGCGGGGCGGCTGCGCCCCCTCACCCTTGCGGGAACCCCCGGCCCGCGAGGCGGCCGAGGCGGGGAGGAGGGAGCGGCTCCCGGGCCAGGTGGGGGTGAAGGGCGGCCTCTTCCTCCCCTGCAGCGCCGGGCCCCGCACTAAGCCCGGCGGGACCTTTATCCGCGATCCTGAGCACGGCTTTTTCCACTGTAAGCGCTGCGAGTGCCGCGGCTGCCGAGCCCTGCCCGGTACCGCTGCAGCCGTAGGGGTGTCCCGGCCGGGCCGGGCCTGCACTCGGGTTGGATTCCTCTAATTAAGCAGTGTAAAGATTAAAATTTACACCTGCGGTGTTGTTTCTCAGCTGGGCAGTGGGATGCTGCTGCTTCCAAAGCCTGTGTGCCTGGCAGCGCTGCTGGCACTGTTGGGTGCAGGTGCTGGTACCGGCACGGCGGTGGGGAGCTCTGCTGGGGGGAAAAGGAGAGCAAGTGGATCAGATCCGAATTGCCATATGCTAAGCTGGAGGTGGCGTTTTACCAGATGTGGAAGTGGGTCCTTCCTTCCTGACTGAGCGTGAATACTCCTTGCAGATGCCAGTTGCACTTGGTAAACAGTTGTCAGGTTAGTCCAGTTTAAATTTCAGGCCTTGTGCAGTAAGAGTATTTATGGTAGTATAGGTATTTATTTTACTAGGCTTGGTTAGGCTTTGTTTTGGTTTTTTTTGACGCTTACCCCTGGAAGCACTGCTGTTAAATCCCTGTAAGGGACAGAATTCTTTTTCAGGGAGGAGTTTAATTTAAAACTTCCAGCTGGCTATTATAACTTGAGCTGGGGAGAAAACCAGACAAAAATCCCCAAACAAAATAAAAATCAAACAACTGACTCAGAACAGTAAAAAAAAAATAATCCTTTTGTTAGTTGAAGGCTGGTAAATGAAGAGGAGAAACAGGCTAATTTTTCATGTTGAGACACAACCAGAAAGCATTGTCTAGTTTATAAAAATGATGATGTTCTTCTGGTGGTCTTGTTGGTTTTCATTAGTAATTATTTAGCTCTAATTCAGTAATTGCAGAGAGAAGGCCAGAAGTTTCCAGTGTGCTGAAATGTTGTCTCAGGAAATGGCTAAAGAAAGTGGTTTAAGCCATTAATGGAAAGATCACTCTGTTAATATGAAACAATACCTACAGATATAATTTTGTATCTTTACACTGCTTAATTAGATGAAGCTACTGGCTGGTGAATTAGATTGCTCAGATAATCCCTTTTTCTTGGTTTTCTTTTATTATCCTATCTTGGTGTAATGTTCTGAATATGTTATCTTCATTTTTGTTCATAAAATACCAAGGGAGTGGAAGTTGTGGATGCAAACTCCCCTGTTTAGAAGCAGTGGAGTTAATGGTAGGAATGAATGAACAAAGTCCAGGGAAGCAGACAGAGGGACTAGTAAACCTTTTCAAGATAACAGCACTCACCCCTGGCTTAGATATATGCTTAGATATAGGTGTGCATAACAGACTTGGACAAAATGAATTTGGTGTTGTTTTTTAAGGAGTTCTGTTTATTTTTCAGAAAACATTTTATCACAGATGTTATGGTGAGACTGTACTAGACTCCACTTCTTTTCAAAGGCATGTTATGATTTTTTTTTCATATTTTTCCAGTGTTCCTTAGATATTAATTTTTGAAATAATGACTTCTATGGAAATGGGTACATTACAGAATGAAACATCATGGCATTGGCTTTCTTGGTGTGACATTCTGAGGACTTTCTTGTTTTCAGGCTCTGAAGTATACAAGCCGTGGCTATGCATCACAGCGTACTTTAAATGTAAGTATAAAGCATTGTCTGGCTAATAAACTCCTATTTTAGATTTCTTTGTTAATCACTGACATTTTAAAGAAAATCATCACAAAAAAACTGGCTTCAGGACGACGGTGTCACTTGCGCCCAAGCCACATTTACTGCAGAATCTGAAATAAGTCAGATTGCCATTTTTATTTTAGTTGGCTAAGTGTGGGACAAAATTAGAAGTGTGTCAGCTGATGTAAGCTTCATGTAGCTGTCAACCCAGAATGGGAAAATACAGCTGATCCCTATGAAATTATTTGTGTTATCCTGTAACTTGCTGTTACAACAAGAAAGATGGGGACAACTTTGTTACTGTCAATAAAGTCAATCATGGTGAAGGGGCTACAGTAATAGACAGCCCTTCATAGTTTTAAACAAGTATCATTTGTCTTTGTTTATTTTTCTCCTAGTGTTTTCTTTCTTTGCCTGTCTGTCTAAATAGAAAAACCCTCATGACCAGGCCCTGTAAAGCTTTGTGGTTAACTTTCACTGAAACCAATACAGCTGGAAGCAATCATTGCTGCTTCTTGACAGCTGTCAGGGGCAGCCAGAGGTCTGACATGTGCATATTTTTGGTGCCAGGTTCTCATGCTGCTCTCATAGGGTTATCAGGTGCACTTGTGGATGTAGCACTAAAGCTAAGAGGCAAAATAAGAGTAAATTGTCTTTACTACTAGCAGAGGGCTGCATGTCATACCATGGCTTAAACTGTTGCTTACATGTTCTGCTGGCACCTGGGCTTTTGAATTTATCCAGGGTCACCACTCTGGGTAACCTGTGCCAGAGTTCAGTTGCACTCCCAGTGGAGGAATGTTTCCTGATGTTCAGTGGGAACTCCTTTGTGTCAATTGCTGCCCACTGTGCACCACTGACCAGAGTTTGGCTCTACCTTCTTTGCACCCTTCCTTGCAGTGTTAATATTCATGGTGAGGTACTGCTGTTGAAGTTCTCTGTGGCAGTACAGCCCTCTGGTGTATCAGCCACTCCTCCCAGTTTGGTTTCATCAGCAAACCTGCTGAGGGTGCACTGCACCATCATCTAGTTCATTAATGAAGGTGTTACACAGGACTGGACCCAGTACTGATCACTGGTAACTGGCCTCCAACCAGACTTTTTACCTCTATCACCACCCCCAGCCTGGCCATTCAGCCCTTTTCTGTCCCCCTCACTGTCTGCTTGTCTAGCCCATAGTTCATTAGCTTCTGTGTGAGGATTTTATGGGAGACAGTGGTGAAAGCCTCACTGTAGTCCAGGTAGACAATGTCTGCTCTCCCCTCCTCTACCAGACCAGTCACTTCACTGTAGAAGGCTGGTGGTTTGTCTGAGCCTGGCTTCCCCTTGGTGAATCCATGCTGATGCCTCCTGATGATTTTCTTGTTCATGTAAATGTTTTTTTAGGATTAGTCCACCTTTCCAGGGATTAAGATGGGTCTCACTGACCTGTAGTTCCCTGGGTCCTCTTTCTTACCCTTCTTGAGGATTGGAGTAATGCTTGGCTTTCCTCCAGTCCTTGGGCACCACACATAATTGCCACGACCATTCCAGCATTATTGAAAGTGACCTTAAAAAGTCACCTGCCGGCTCCCACAGAACTCATGGGTCTATCTGGTCAAGGCCCATGGATTTAATCTATGTCCAGTTTGCCTTGACTTGTTCCTCTTCCACCAAGGGTGCATCTTCCTGGATTCACCCTTCCCCCAGTCTCTGGGGCTTAGGATTCCTGAAGGCTGCTCTTAGCGCTGGAAGACTGAGGAAAAGAAGGCATTCAGTACCTCAGCCTTGTCCTTTGTCACCAAGGAGGCCCATATTTTCCTAGCTTCTTAGGTGCTCATGGAAGCCCTTCCTTCCTTTGCTTTTATCATTCCTTGCCAGATTCAATTCTTTGCTTTCATGACCTCATCCCTGCTTGCTCAGACTGTGTGCCAGATTCTCAGTCCCTATTCCCATCACTTGTGTGATTCATTTTTGTGTGTGAGTTTTGGTATCCATCCTGGCATTTTTACCCACCTTACTGCTTGTTGGAATGGATTGCTCTGGACCTCAGAGGGGGTTGTCTTTGAACATCAGCCAGCTTTCTTGGATCCCCCTTTGCTCCAGGATGTTCAAGATTCTTGCAAACATCATCAATGCCAAGGCTGAGCTCAGTGGACTCCACTTGTTCTGTCCCATAAAGCATAAGGCCTCTCCTCTTCCCCCTTGCCTTGTCTTCTTGACCTGTCCTTCCTGGAGAGCCCTTTTCCCTGCATGGCAGCACTCCAGCCATGTGAGCCATCTCACCACAGCTCCATGATCCCAAGGTTGTAGTGCTGCAGCTGCACACCAATCTCCTTATGTTTACTCTCCATGCTGCATGCATTACTACAGATTTTAATGCTCTGAAACACTTGCAGGATGAAAGAGAAGCTGTGACATCAATAAAATAATAAAAAGTAGATACATTTAAAAAATACTGCTATATGTGTGCAGTTGTGAGAGAGATGGTGACTTTTACTCTGTCCTTATGTACTTAGGAGGTGGTGATAGCAAGTGCTGTAAGGACACCTATTGGATCTTTCCAAGGATCTCTTTCCTCACTGCCAGCCACTAAACTTGGTTCCATTGCAATTAAGGGAGCAATTGGCAGAGCAGGTATGTATACACATTTTTTTTTCCTGTGACAAAGAAAACCTTAAGTGGCTCAGTGTCTTTTCAATGGCTTGGTAATGAAAAAAACCTGCAATGTCCTGGATTTTTTGCTCCTGTGGCATTTTTAAGTCTCTCCATAAAAGCCAGTAAAGTTAACTGTCAGGCTTTGGTTCAATCTGAATTAAGTGCTGCTTCTAGGAGCAGAATGTAGCCTAGGGGTATCTGTGCTAGTCCAAATGTGATTGAGCATTTTATTTGGTTTGTTGGGATGGGTTCTTAAGACGTGTAAGCTGATGCAAAGGCTGCTTCCTGTTGAGACCCGTGGCCTTTCCTTTCCCTGCCCAGTTTTTATATGGGTGCATGTATTTGAAGGACAGCCTTGTCAGCCTTTCAATGCATTCAATCTAGCAAAAAAGTTTTTTTAGGGAAGAGGAAGGTTAATACTACAAGAACTTAGACACCAGGGCTTTTGCAAGAGATGCAACAGGAGAGCAGACCTCTTCTCTGTGGTGGCAGCTTGCTGTGGCCTTGGCTTGCCCTTGCTAAACAAACAGAACTATCTTTAGACATAATTCCAGCACAAAAAACAAGTTTTGTGCATATAACTATCCATGAAAATTGAACTCAGGTGATTAGTGAGACTTGGAAATGTGGACTTCGGTGAAATAACTGCAGCTTGTTCTGTAGGTTGACAGGGGGGATCTTCTGAGGGGATCACCAGTTCACCATACTCCATGAATATGAGGGTAGAGGTCTGGAATGCACCCACAGGAGCCTGGGTTCTGTTAGCACGTGGACTGGATGTGGCAAGTTTCATTAGTCTTTGATAGAAAACTTCAATGGGAACCTTTGTCAAAAAGATCCTGAATCAAAACAACTTTGTTTTGTAGGAATCCCTGCAGAAGAAGTGAAAGAGGCCTATATGGGCAATGTCCTGCAGGCTGGACAAGGACAAGCTCCAGCCAGACAAGCAGTTTTGGGTGCAGGTATTCCTTCTCTTGACACTGGGGTTAAAAGTTTTCTGTCTTTATGTAGCTGGAATCTATTGGGCTGTGAGTTAAAGCAGAATGGTGGGCAGCCCTTTGTCAGGACAGTCCGTGGAGGCTTTTTTGCCCTGTGATGGGTGAAGGGTGCACATTGCACTCATGCAAGTGCGATGTTATTTTTATTGCCTACAGTGTTTGCAGAACTGGAGACCAGGCTGGTAATTCCACAATACTTTACATTAATGATGGATGCTGCTCTGTGTCTTTATTATAAGATCTTTATAATAAAGATAATAAGAATAATGATGCACTTATGTGTATCTTTATAATGATACACATAAGTGTATAATTATTCTTAATTCTTACTGCATAAAGAGTCAGTGAGTTTCTTTCAGCTCATGAGTATGGACATCTCATCTTTCTGTGGAGTCTGGAGCTGACACTGGAAAGACTCACTGTATATTCACTGTAACATGAAAGTTACTGGGGTGCAGAAATTATTTTCTTCTCCCTTCTTCTGTGGGAGTGCCTTAGCATGTTTCTAGGCAAGCCCATAGGTCAGGGAGGAACTATGTACTTTCTTGGATCTGTTGTACGTTTTTGATTAGGCAAAGTGATAAATATGGCTCTTTTCATTCACAGAATTATATAGTGCCTTGAGTTGGAAGGGACCTTAAAGATCTCATTCCAACCCCGCTGCTGTGGGCAAGGACATCTTCCATTAGACCAGGGTGCTCAGAGCCTTGCCCAGCCTTGCCTGGGGTTACTAAATTCTGCAGCTTATTTATGCTTTTTCAGCCTTGGATGCTTCTTAGAGGCAGGGATCAGGGTTTTGGGAACAGGACCAGTTCTGGAGTCCCTTCCTTGATCTTCCATTTCCTTGCCTTTCCCCTTATCACAAGTCAGTTGTTGGAAGGGGAGAAACAACAGGGGTTTCCAAGAAGGATGGTAAGTGTGGATAAGTGTAGATAAATTGCCTTGGCAGGCTAAACAGTGCAAGCTGGACATCCTGGGCTTAGATAAAAATTGGTGCTCTATGAAATACTGCTGAAACACCAATAAAATACTGAAAGTCTACCCTCCAAATAACAGCTGTACAAACTTCTTTGACTCAGGTCTGCCGATCGCCACTCCTTGCACAACTGTCAATAAAGTCTGTGCTTCAGGAATGAAAGCAATCATGATGGCAGCACAAAGCCTGATGTGTGGGAGTCAGGTATGTGGATTTTGTGCTGTTCTATGGAAAAAAACCACACAGTTAATGTTGTAGATCCTGTCTTACCAATGGCTGTGCCCTTTGATTTGGGATTGTGTTTTGGCTTGGGATAATAAAGCTAATTAGCAAGGGCTTGTTTTGTTTTATTTATGCAACCCCAATTTTATAGTTGTTTAAGTATGTTTGAGTTCAAAACAGAAAATAAAGTAAATACTGTAGTTGGAAAATTCAGATGTGTTTTTAGAGCTGAAGAAACAAGGTGAATTGTTTAGGGGATATTTATCTCATCTTTCTACTGCTCTACCCCCACCCCACCTACTGGTCTGGCCCCCAAAATATAATTAAGGGAATTTTTAAACTTCCAGTTTTGAAAAGGTGAAGAAATTTTTATGTACTTAAATTTTGGTGAGTTGACTTTCAGACACTTAACATTTAAATGAATTAAATATACATGTTCGAGCAATGTTGTTTCCAAGTACACTAAAGATCTTTCAGGCTTATTTATTGTTTTAGAAGAAGCAGAATTTATTGTTGGTGAATAAGCTTTTTCATTACAGAGCTTGATGAAGGAGAATTGCTCATCTCTTTTAACTTTCTTACAAGATTTTCTATACAATGGGAAAAAAATTCTGTCACTTGATGGGAGAATAGGAGAATACATCATTTTCAGTAAGCCATTAAATGCTGTGCAGCAAAGAATGTGGGAGAAGTGTGAATGTGAAGAAAGACATTTCAGTTTTGTTTTTAATTCCACACCCAAAGCATTTTGGCAGCATCTTTGGTTCTCTGAAGTGAAAGTATAATCAGTTCAATTATATATATTTTTTGCTTTAAAAGTAAGTGGCTCATAAGTGGAGAATACTTTTGTGTGTGTGTGTTTAGAACAAAAGTAAAGTGTTTAAATTTTGATGTCCCTTCTGTGGAAATCACAGTGTAACTGGAGTTAAGCAGCTGCTTTACTGCTTTGCCTTGCCCTGCAGAAAACAGCACTTTGTCTGGGGCCTGCTGAAGTTGATGGAAATCTTGTCACCGGACTTTGAACCAGGCCCAGCATGTCTTTGTAAACAGCTACATTTGGATTTAGTCATTTCTATCCAATGACTTAATGAGAGTGGTTGTGCCTTTGCTTGGTTTGACAGATGTAGGCCATGAGCTCTGAATAGAACTGGAATTTTCAGCTCAATTAATCATACAAGCTGTGCTGCCAGTCTCAGCAAAATCAGAGACTCAGCCAGTTATTAGTCTCTTAGAGCTATTAATTATGGGGGGATTGGTATTGGTTTGTTTTTCCTGGCTGTGGGCTGTGAGGTATCTGTGGTATGACAGTCAGTGATGGTTCCCAGTGACTTGAGTCAGTGTACACCATTGTATAAACAATTGTATTGGCTCTCTCTCCAGGTCTTTCACTTAATGGAATTTAAATGCCAGGGATTCTTTTTCCTCTAGTCTGCTGCTGCTTCCATATCGCCACTGCCTTTCCAGTCTATCTGTCTTTTCAATAGTTTAGTCTCCAGCCTTCTTTTTCTTCTATATTACTTCATGTCATGTTTCTGACAGGGTGGATTACCTATCTTCAGTTGTTCCTGTTTGCTTTTTAAATGCTTAAAAGGTGTTCTTTTTATCTCCTTCTCTAAGACTTTCAGAAACATGAAGTGCCCATGCTTAAGCTTTTACTAATACTGTTCCTACAAGAAGTCATGGAGAACACACTGCATGAGTATTAATTTAATCTTGTTTGCTTTGGGCAGGATGTCATGGTAGCTGGTGGAATGGAGAGCATGTCCAATGTTCCCTACACGATGAGCAGAGGGGCAACACCTTATGGAGGAGTAAAGCTGGAAGACCTGATAGTAAAAGATGGGCTGACAGATGCTTACAACCATATCCATATGGTAAATATTCCTGCAGAGTGCTCAGGTATCAACCATGGATAGACCTGATGCAGATCTGGAAAGCTTGCTTGTAGTTGTTACGAAACTGCTTCATCCAGCAAACCTGGAAATGAGGAGGAAGAAGTCTTCCATATCCAGCTGTAATGGAGGGACTGGACAGAAGACCAAATAGCTCAGCAGTTTGTGTGTTAGTCATTACCTGTCTCTGCAGTCTGAATTGCCTAAAGCAAGGATTAAGAGAAAAATTAGTTTTGCTACTGATGGGTTGCTGTTGCTCCATCTGAGGGAGGGAGCAATCAAGTTACTTGGTGTCTGTGAGGATATCTGCTCTGAAGGATCCAGCAGGCTCATGTTTTTCCCTCCCCCACAGTACATATCTCATATCTTCTGTGGGTAGGTTTGAGTCAGCTGGTGTGCTTACTCATCAGCAGGGTAACTTAAATTGGACAAACAAGGGCAAACTTAGGATGGGTTTGGAAAACAACTGATACGAAGACAGTCAAGAACAGTCACCAGGGAAGAAAAGTTTTAAAAGAGAATGGCTACTTTCAGCTTATGAATATTTCTGACCTTTACCCAGTGGTAATTCACAGCTGTAGGGCATTATTGATTGATCAGTTGGTGTTCCTGCTGGGATACAGGAAAATGTCATGAAGAATATTTACTTTGATCCATAGATTTGGTACAGACTTCACTCGTGTATGATTTATTCTTTTTGTACTCTAGTGTGCTTAGGCTATGTGGGAATGTTGAAACTCATTCCCACATTTTAGCTAGAATGGATTTTGAATGGGAGGATTTTATAGGAATCTTAAGGGTGGCTTTGATAGTTCCCTCATGTGAGGAAAATTCTGGCAGTTGGTTATAACACACCAAGGTTGAATAGATTGGGACAGTGTGTTGGAACCTTTTGTCTGTCATATAGCAGATGTAGATTGTTTAGAAAGCCTTGACAGTCTGTGTGAGAACATACAAGTCCATAGGATGGCTTTGGGAACTTACTCTTGTCTGTGTTTTGGCCAAGTTGCTGGTGCTTTGAGGTTTGAAGACTTCATTCATTACATAGATTTCATTCATTACATAGAAGTGAACTTGCTTATTTGAAGAACTGGAGGGACACAATACTAAAGGGTTTTGTGTTGTTTCATTGAGTTTTCTAATGAAATGAGAGGTGGAACAAAACCTCTTCAAGGGCAAATCTTTCCAGTTGACTAAATGATTTTTTTTTTTAATTTTGTCACTGGATATTTAGACAGTGATGGTAATGAATTGTGAGTATATAATTATAATAATTATTTGCCTATATAAAAAATGATGTGGTTGTTTCATACTACTTATTTCATTCCAGTTATTAGAAAAAAGGCATGCATATTTTTATTTCTACAGTTTTAGAGATTCTGAGTTTTAAAGTTTTTTAGAGATTCTGAAGGTCCTGTGTGTTGACCTCTTCTTGTAATCTTTGGAATAGGCAGAGTGGAGTGAAAACACTAGGAAAATGATGTGAACATGTGGTTCTGTGGCTGAACAATGATCTTCAGTCTCTGAAGATGTCAGTCCTAAGCACTTTAAACTTACTTTTATGTGCATTTAATTTCGGAAAAAAAAAAGTCTTATAAGGAAAGTTCCTTTATGGTTTTGATAATCTGGATCCAGAAAACATTTGCTAAATCTGACAATTATATTTCAAAACCACAAGTTTCTATTTGTTCATGACTGTGTAAATCAGAAATGGACACCAAATATTAGTCACATTCAGTTCTGGAAATCTGCTGGTTGAGTTTTTTTCAGTTGTAGTTGAGTTTTGCATCTTCAGGAACACCAAACCTAACAGGCCTGTTTTTCTCCAAGGGCAACTGTGCTGAGAACACTGCCAAGAAGTTCACTATTTCCAGAGAGGAGCAAGACACTTATGCCATAGGCTCTTACACCAAGAGCAAAACAGCCTGGGACTCAGGAGTACTGAAAAATGAAATAGTTCCTGTCACTATTTCAAAAAAAGGTATTGTGGAAAGGTGTGATGAGATGAATTTTGTTTCTTGTAGAAAGCTGTAGTGTTGTCTGTGTTCAGTGAAAATTTTATTGTTTAAACATGTGAATTTCAGGAACGCTATTTGGATCACCTAAGAATTTTCAGTTAGGCAGACTTTCTGGTCAACAGCAGTCAGTGAGTCATCTGGTTTTTTGTTTTCAATTTTTCTTTAATGTTGCACACTGTATCTTTTTTCTTTTTTTTGGTCTAAGTGAAGGTTAGCTATTGAATTGAGTCATGGCTTAAGGACATCTATTTGTATCTATTTGTTTTAATTTACATAAAAGATAGGCTCTTTGTTCTTTTTGTTCAGCCACTGGGAAGTATAAATGGATTTGCTGTAAATAAATTTGATTAAGGAATAACTATTTTTTTTTTCAGTTTATGTAAGCACATTTTTTGATGTGCATTTTACATGCATTTGCACTTTTTTACTGAAAAAGAGTTATTTATATAAGGCAGTATTTATTCAACTGTTCTACAAAATACTAAACCAAATCTGAATTTCAGGGAAGCCAGATACAGAAGTGAAAGAAGATGAAGAATACAAACGTGTTGATTTCAGTAAAGTTCCAAAGCTGAAAGCTGTTTTCCAAAAAGAAAATGGTAAATATTGTTAACAGACCTGCTCTAATTTTCTGCCGAGTGCGGGGATGCTTTGTCAGGGTGGAGAGTACTGTTCACAAGAGCATGAATGCTCTTGTGAACAGCCCCTTTGTTTTTAAATGTCTGCTGAGATAAAGAAACATGCTGCACAACAGCATGAACTGGCTTGGATTAAAAGATGGTCCAAGACACTTAAACCAGTGAATACTTCTGTTTGGGACATTTACCTCAAAAAGAGTGACAGGTGGGTTTCAGTTTCAGTGTTGGCTTTGGTCTCTGCCTAGTGTAAACTCCTGTTGCTGTGCAGCTGGAGTGGCTTTACAGAGTTGCCATTGCTTCCCAAATCTGTAACTGATAAACCTTCCTGGCTAAGTCAAAACTGCCCCTCGTTCACAATCCCTCCTGATCTGGAATTCTATGACAATGCTAGCAGAGCAGTGCAGATACCATGGAAGGCATAATCTAAACTGGCACCGGCATAAGGATACAAGTATCTGTGGCTGCATTTGTTTCATCAAACAGATATCAAAAACCAATTCATTTTTAGTTAATCATTTGTCACCAAATGATTGAGACTTCATGTTCAATGAACTCAGGGAGAAAGTATCCTTAACAGGATATATGTGAGCTGTTTTGCGTAACGCTTTCACCTTTGCCTAAGGAATGTTTTACCTTCTCTAGGAACAGTTACAGCTGCTAATGCCAGTACTCTGAATGATGGAGCAGCTGCTTTGGTGCTGATGACTACAGAGGCAGCCAAGAGATTGAAAGTCAAACCTTTGGCACGGATAGTAGGTATGATCTTCCTTACCTCTAGGAAAGTCCTGGAAAATACTCCCATAGTGTGCTCTCAGTCTGGGAGTCCTGTTACCTGACATTATGGCTGCATCTTCCCAGTACAGTCCTTGAAATTTAAAATGTTACACCAGCAGGACTTTTGACCATAAACAGAATTTTCTATATATAATAATAAAAATCGGAAAATATTATTTTGTGGCTTACTTAGGGCACTGCATTTTAAATGCAGCTATTTAATAGACCATGGTATTCAGAATTTCTCTATCTTGGCAGTGTTTGCTGCTTGCAAAGAAAATAATGTATGATAAAAACACAAGGTCTTCAAACACTTTTTCTTTTTTCAGCTTTTGCAGATGCTGCTGTTGATCCTGTTGACTTTCCAATTGCACCTGCATATGCTGTTCCTAAGGTAAGAATAAAACTGGGTGGCTTTTGGATAAAAACAAGCTTCCCTAGCATTCCACTGTTGGTTCATCCCCTCTCAGTGGGTCGTCTTGAATTAGGATTGAAATTTTAATGATGTCATAAATACAAAGAATAGATGTTTTACAGAGGACCAAGGCTGCACTGCAGATCTTCAGAGTTAACAAATTTCTCACACCTATTTTGAAAGAGAGTATTGTTCTATGCTGCTTTTAGCAACTTGTGACACGTTTACACCTTTGAAGTTTTGCAGCTTGTATGGCCAAAAGGCAAAATAAGTATGATTACACATGGGTAGACTTGTTCTAAAAGGAACTGAAGAGAAGTGTATGGTGTGAGGCAGTACTGGAGGAGTCATTTTAAATGGACTTACTGCAGCAGTAGTCTTAGTGTTGTGTGATGGAAATGCATCCTTGGCATGGGCTGCTCTCCATTCCTTCTGTGGTGAAAACTCAAGTTTGTGGTTCAGTCCCTCAGTTTTGCTTTTTCCCATCTGACAAAGAGGTTCCTAAATATGAATTTGTGAATCAGATTATGGAGAGCCTGAGTCACTGACTTCAAAACAGACCTATTATTTCTTTAATTAGTTTCCTATTTTTTTCATAGTAGTAATTATTTTGTATTATTTCTAGATTCTAAGTGAGACAGGCCTGAAAAAAGAAGACATTGCAATGTGGGAAATTAATGAAGCATTCAGTGTTGTGGTGCTGGCCAATATTAAAATGCTGGGCATTGATCCACAAAAAGTTAATATTAATGGAGGAGCTGTCTCTCTTGGACATCCAATAGGGTAAGCAAAATAAGCTCTGGGTTTTCTCTGCACAGAGGCTTGGTCTTCTAGGTAAACGAGTTTTAAGCAAATAAGAGTATGTTTGAATTTAATCCTTATTATTGATTTGGTTGTGGGAGATCTGTTGCCTCCTTTGAAAGAGCTTTCCTACATGTAGAGGAACTCTGTAATATAAAGGCTGACACAGAGGTGATTTCTTTTTCCCAAAGAAACTTTAGCTATACATACACAAACAAAAATGCCATGTTTAAGAATATTTGTGTTTATTCCTCTCTAGCTCCAGTACTTAATCTGTACTGCACAGAACTGCAAACAAAAGGATTGTTTCAGTTTTTTTGTTGGTACTGTATTCTGCCAACGCCCTCATGTAGGTCAAATTAAGAATTTCCTTTAAACTAAGCTGTGTTCGTTTGTTTTTCTGATATCTAGAATGTCTGGAGCAAGAATTGTCGTTCACATGGCGCATGCTTTGAAACCAGGACAATATGGTCTTGCAGGAATCTGCAATGGAGGAGGAGGTGCTTCTGCAATACTGATACAGAAGCTGTAGCCCAAGCAGCATCAGAAACACAGCCTTAAAAGCTCTCTGATCAAAACTGAGTGGTAGCTGTTACATCTTATTTATCAATCAGTGGATGAATTCTGTAACTGGTATTCTAAAATTTCCTAAAGCATCAATGATTACTGATCCAGACAACTGGCCTTTCATTGCTTTATCAGTTCATGTTTTTATACAGTGCAAGTAAGCAATGTCAAATTTTAATTTTGGCTTGACTTCTGACAATAAAGAATGTTAACTATAGCTCCCTCTGTCACTGACATATCATTTCTTTAAGGCCCTTGAAAAGGAATTCTCCTGGTACCCCACAGAGTGCTGCTACTGGAAACGGCTGTTTTCTCCTAAAAATGATTTGCAGTACAAGAGCAGCTTGGTACTGATGATACCTTTTTCTTATGAAAGTGAATGGATAATTCACATCTTCATTAGAATCAGAGAGCCTGAGCTGAAACATTATGGTGGGTAGCGGATGGCAAGAGTTACCTTCAGTTTCAAACAGCAAATTAATTTTAAGTGTCACCATCACTGTTAAGCATTTTATGCTTAAGACAATTTTGGTGCTTGCCTGTCCTAGTCCCTCTGACAATTGCTGTTAGAGCTTAGTGTTTAATATTGGACTCTTGGACTTTTCTATTCAGTATCTGCATAGCTGCGTAGTGGACTTAAAAACATTAATCAAGACACACAACTTTTTATTAAAACAAAAATATTTATTCAAGCTGTAAATGCTATGCAGTATTTAGTTACTGGATGGGTTTAATATAAACATCTACTGCATAATCTTGGTTCCTTAGGAATCCTTGTATTGTATCTGAAACATTGCCCTGTTGCTGTACAGATCTCTTACAAGAAAACTTGCAAATTTTTTTTTTTTAAGATGTCAACAATTTGAGAACAAGAAGAAATACCAGTAAAGAAAATTCTGTAATTTTGGAGCAAGGTGTGCTCTTTCAGCAAAATGTAGGCTGAGCTCCTCCTGCACCCCTTTTGGAGAGAGTTTGTGTAATAGCTATGACAACCTCTATGTTAAACAGAAAAATCAGATGCAAATCCTTCCATGTCTGGCTAAAAATTTAAGAGTTAGACAGTATAATTTCTCAGCAGTACAAATGAAAGGTGAAGGAACTGACTTTTGCATTAGAACACACTGTAATTCTTGTTTAGCTGTTGAGGCATGACCTCACACAAAAATATGTTGCTTAAAAACAGCTTTTGCATTTGAATGACATTCAGCAGCGAATACTGTAAACAGAAAAGGCCTGTCCAAATGAAAGTTCTTTTCTGAATGACTGGCTGGGAAAAGCTCCACCAGATGAGAAATGCTTTTTGAGGTTTTACTGGCCTTACATTTAGCTATTGGTATTTTTGTCATTCCATTCAAACGGCTTGACAAATATGAAATTAGAGAGTGTGAGCACAAGCCAGTTAGAGCTGAATATTTAAGTCCCTTTCAGAGTCAACAAAACAATGAGAAGTGGCCAAGGTAGCTGCCCCATCTTAGAGTGGTGAGTGACAAATACCACCTTTTCACAGACTAGCTGAGACCTTCAGAGGGGTAAGTAGAGAAAGCAGCAGAACACAGACAACGTGGTCTAACAGGAAATGTACAATCTTTCTTACATTTCATTTACACAAATTTACAGTTTTGCAATTTAAATGGCTCTATAATTATGCAAGTGCTTTTTCAAAAATAAACATATACCAACTCAATGATATTTACACTTTGCAACCTGCTTCAGAATCAGCACGACTTTGCTATAAAGTGAAACTTCAGTGCACTGAAAGTGCAACTTGCCCTTAGAGTTAAATTTTCTTCCCCTGCAAAACCTCAGCACTGCTCCACTGAGCTTCAGATGGCCTCACTTCCAACTTCTTTTTATTCATTCGTCATAATGCAAAGACAACAAGAACTTGTCCACATCCATTCCTGCTGGAAAAGAATTTGGGAGCTTCTTTTTCTGTAGGAGAGGAAAGTAACAACTGTGTTAAATACAAAGGACCTGGGGGAACTGAAGAGTCTGCATGCATTCTTTTCTTCCCCATCCATCCATCCATCCACCCACCCATCCATCCATCCACCTTTTATCTGTTCCTGCACAAATCTGCCCCAGAACTCAGACACTGCCATGTGCCCTTCACATATGCCCCCCTCCACAGAATGGAGCATTTTCCAGTCTCAGTGTTTCAGGAACATGCTAAAGCTAAGTATGGGAATTACAAAGTTAAACTCCTTTTTGGTTATTTACATCCAAAGACACCTTTTTGTGTCTCACACCTTGGCTATCTGCCTTTAAATCCTCAAGTCAAAAGCACAGTGCTGCACACTACAGAGATTGGGAGTATCACTAATGGTACTAAACAAGGATGCAAGAGCAGCCTGAATTCTAGTAAGGCCTACTTTGAGTTTGGCTTAATTCCTACATTCTAACTAAAAACTTGGAATTTAGAAACTCATTCACATTTTAGGAGAAATAATGTAATTGTCATTGATGCCTATTTAGAGAGTTAGTAGGAGTTACTTGTGTGTATCTGAAGACCAAACCCATCTTAAGAAAGCTTCAGAGTACGCTCAAGAGGCCAAGTTGGAAAAACTGTCTAATCTAAATAGGATGTCAGGGATTTGCACGAGCATCTCTGAATCGTTCCATTACAAACAGTATACACGAAGATACCTAATACATATTTAGAATTTTAATGAGAAGAAGTTTGTACTTGCCTTGATTTTCTTTTTTTTGCATGGTGTCGGAGAGCTCTGAAGCTCTTTTCTATTTGCAGAACGGGAATTTCTGTCCCCCTCATTTAAGTCCTCTGGTTTCCTTTTCTTTACGGTGCTCCTCAGAGCCCTGAACTGCTGGGTGTTGTCCTTGAGGGGGGTGGCACTGCTAGTCCTTGCGATGGCGGCCCGCGACAGGATCATGAGGGTGTGGGCGGCCATGCTGACGCTGTTCTCGCTGCCCGTCTCGCTGGCGGGGCTGCAGGCGGGCAGGTCCGGCGTGGCGGGGGGCACCATGATGCGGGGCGTGCCGCTCTCCTCGGTGAAGCGCCGGCAGGTCGGGGTGCGGACGCTGTCCGTGGTGTCCTCCGTGTGCCTGTCCCCAACTCCAGACGGCGTCCGGGGCACCGGCAGCTCTCCGTTCTCAACGGTCTTCGCAGCGGGGCTTTGCCACTGGATGTCCTGCAGCATCTCCACACACTGCTTACCGAACGGGCTGGACAGGCCCAGGCCCTGGCCGGAAGCTTTAGCAGCTTCTCGCTTGGGCTCCTTCGAGGACAAAGAAACAGACACCGATGATTTGCCGCTGCCAGCCCCATTTGACAGCGACCCCTGCTTTTTGTTCAGGTCTTGTACCGAAGCAACTGTCTTCTCGTTCCATAAGGCAACGCTTTGTTGGCCATTTGAGAGTTTAGCAGTGTCCTGGTTCTTCTGCTTTTCATCAGTATCCCTTCGTAGCTCATTTTCTTTGTTTGCTGTTGTCTTGTGGAAGGGATCTAATGAAAGCCCTGCAGTTGCCACCTTCCGCTCGGGCTGTGGCTCCTTTGCAGATGCGCCTCTGTTGCTACCAACTTCTGGCCTACACAGAATTCTGGGCAACGTTTTGTCTTTGTCTCTCTTTGGTACCTGTGCCTTAGCAGAGGAGGATGCAGAGTCAACAGCAAATAAAGGGCTTTCGTTTCTTTCTTTCTGGGAAGAACTCTTAGGAGGCTGAATTTGGGTGCTTCCTCCTGGAGTGGGTAGGACGTTATCAAAGCAAAGCACTCTCCTGTGACTCTCACTCTGTCTTGAATTTGAGCTTGTGCTCTCTGCTGGTGCAACAGGTAAGCTCTCTTCCACTTTCTTTCCTGGCTCTGCACTGGTAAGCTTGTCATAATTTCCAGCCCTGAAAACAAGATGAAAACATTTCATTGACATGTTTCTTCTTACTAGGCAAGTTAATTTCAGCTGGCTGGAAGTCCCCACCCATCCCTCTATAAAGCTCTCTCCATCCTAAATACAAGTATTTTATCTACACATAAAGACTAAGAGTAAGCAATGATAACTGCCAAAAGCTCAGAGAAGGCTTTCTTGGCAAAAAGGTAAGAAACAGAATCTGTACACTGAACAATTAGATAGACTGGGGCTCTTCAGCCTGGGAAGAGAGATCACTGAGGGGAAATGCAACAGAGCTCTGAAGAAAGCTCACAAGGACACCATCTGCTGCACCTTCCAGTAGAAAAACTAAAGGCATGAACTAACACTGGTATTAGGTTCAAAACACAACAAGGAGGTCTGGACACTATACATAACTAAACCTGGGAACTTTTTTACCTTGGGATATTTGTGGATGCTGGTAGCTTACCTGACTTTAAAAAGAAACTGAGTGCATTCATGACAGGACAGTCCCTCCCAGAATACTACTTATGGCTCTGGAATCCTTGGAGCTGAAATTCCTAAGAGGCTGCCAGAATACATTGGACAATGTAATCACATGTGTGCCTTGTACTCTTCCCTATGCATTTGCTGTGCATGGTGGGACACTGAGCAGGACTAAAAGCTTCTGGTGGGCATCTGAACAACAACATCCAAACTCTCTGGGGTGTGGTCTCCACCTGACAACCAGCCCCATCATGTGAAAAAGCCACCACTGCACTGCGGAAAGAAAAATGCTTCTGCTCTGTCAGCTCATGCCACTGTTCTGTCTGTGCCCTCTGCCTGGCTTATGCTGCATTTCCAAGAGAAGCTCTGGCATCACTCATCTATGCTGGTAAGGCTCTCTCCCTGCACATAAACCTCTATGATTTCTAAAGAGGAAAAGTCGAGTTTTTGGGATGCTAACTTGATACCTTTGAAATGGTAGAAAAGGTCTGAGTGGTAGCATCTTGTTTTATTTCCATGAAATTTGAGATAAGACAGAGGATAGAAAGTGTAAATAAGAAATTACATGTCTTTGCAGGGAAGATTTTGCTCTCTTTGCCATGCAAAACACACACCTAGAGATCAATTAAAGATAACAGAAAGGTGAATTATTGAAATGCTATTGTCCAAATCTTGCTTCTGTGTTTTTAAAATAATCAATACTTTTTGTGTGCATGTATATGGTATAACTTGATGTATGGTTGGGATTTTCTAATAAGTTGACTTTAATGGTCCTGTTTTATCTCCACTTTTCCAACATTTTAGTGAGCTCTAAATAGGTAGGTTTTTTTTTTTAAAGTATGTGCTAGTTTTCTAATAAAAGATCATTTCACCTCTTATATTTAAATTGAACTTCTGATCTCCTCCTACACTCTTTTGCTCGTTCCAACATCCTTTTCTTTCAGAAGTCCATTAATGGTGAGGAGAGTTACTACTGCAGCCTTGCTTCCTTCTCTCATTTGCCCATCAGAAAAATAGTACCTACCCCAAGAAATTAAGTTATGCTCATTAACATAAAGTTAGCATGGTGTTGTCCTCACCATCCTTTTCACTCATGTGAAAAGAAAAAACAAAGATTTTAGTCATTTAAATCTACCAGTAAATGTAACAGGCAATTCTCCTAGCTTTGATTCCACTCAAAAAATTTTTATTTGACAGGAGATAATGAAGACAAGGCCGTACAGAATTAACACAGGAACAAGTGACAAGACAATTCTAGCACAGGCTGCACCAGCCCCAACACACATCTGTATCAACACTCCTAGCAGACAGACAGCAGGAAAGAGGGTACTGCTTATGCCACCACTCGAAAAAGCTCCTCTCTTCACCAATACTGGATGAAGAAATTCACAACAGGAAAAAGAAAGCAAATTTCAATACTTTGCACTACTGACCTCTGTGTTCGAGGATTTGCATGGTTCAAAGGCTCAGCTACATTTGGTACCAGTTTTCCTGGAACAACAGAGGAAGTATTATTGAATAACAGGTAAATAATTTGACAGTTTTAGTACAATGACATTTCACCTGACAGAGGACCAAAAAAGAAAAACCCAGCAACAAACTCTGCAGTATTTCGTAACTTTAAACTTTAGTAATTAATAGACTAGCAAAGGTCCCCAACTAAGAACAAAGAAGAAGTTTGCTGTCTACACTTAGATAATACACAGCCCTGGCAAGCCCAAACAAACTATCCTGAACTTAAAAATGCACAGTGGGGATTTCCAGGTAGAAGGAAATTAACTCAGGGAACTCTCAGCTATCCATCAGCAAACCAGAATGCAAGCACTATACAATCCTAGATTTTATCTTAATTTGAAATTTCATTCTATTTTCATTTTTATGTGCAAGCCTACTCTTTTTTAAAAATGCAGGCAGGCTAAAACACAAATTGTTCTTGTAATTCAACATTTCTATTTTCAATTATTATTCTTTACCCCTTCCCAACACTGAGACAGGAACATAACTCCAGTCTTGTTACAATTAACAATTCAAAGAAGTAAGGTCTCAATGAAAAGCATATACAGAAGCATATGCCTGAAAGGGCAAAAGGAAAACAAATAGTAGAGTGCATTTTTTATACAAACATCCAAAACTTCTAATAAATATTTTTCCTTAATAAATTTTTAGAACTGCTGACTCTTCTAATATCTTCATTAATAAGTGGCTTGGTCCCAACGGCAGCAGTAAACTACTTAAAACCAGTAAGATGAAAAATAACCAGAAACATAAAGTCAACTTCTAAAACTGCCTGAGAGACTTGAAACATTACATTTTGGAAATAAGCTTGATGCAAAAACTGGAATTATGTTATATGCTGGAAGTTCTTTGTAAACTGACCAAACATGAGTCACTAACTGCAGGAACAGACCTCTCTCAAGACAGCCCAGCAGTTGCCAGGAACAGAAGAAGAGATATTTATAAAACTTTTTTTACTTAGAACTGACTTGTCTTTAGAACCCTCTGCTTTTCTTCTGCCCCTCTCAAGAACACAAGGCAGGCACCTGTAGTATTCCTGTTTCTTGCTCCAGGAATCTTCTGTGATTTGGGAGGGATGGGAAGCTTTGGGACACTTCCATTGCACACTGGATTAGCCACAGGCATGTGAAGAACCTTGAAAGAATCAAAATATTCTATTACAATTTACCAAAGCACTTCTTACCACTCCAGCTTTAATCCTTAAAACCTTTTTGTGATGTGCTACCTGGCAGGCAGGTGCTGAGAACGTATTTCCATTCTGTCCAACTACGGAGAGAGGTATCATTCCCACCATTCCCTGCAAAACTGGCTGCACTGGAGATGCAATTATAATGGCAGAACCTAAAAAAATACCAAAGTGTTAAGATTGTACAGAAACTAAAAATACTTCAGTGAAAAGAAAAGCTTCTTAAAATAATGTGTGGTCAAAACCTGTGGCAAGAAAAGCTCTGGATTTTTAGAAAAACTTCACTGTCCTTTGCTATAGTTCACTACTAGAAAACAGGGTAGGCACCAGCTTTATTTTTAGTTTATAAGGAATTCTTTAGTTAAAGTCTGTTTTCCTTTGTAAGAGGTAGCTCAAAATAAAGTATGATAAACCTATCTTAACATTTAAACTTTAAAGTGATTTATAAAAACCAGTAAAAGTAAAAAAAAAACATCTTATTTAGCTGCCAGATATATGGGAATTATAAAATATGGAAACTATCCTAGCACATTAACTGAAAAGTGGAAGAATATTTTCAAAAGTGAAAGGAAACTGTTCCTCTCTCTATGACAAAAGCATTGAGGGTAAGAGTTGCATAAAGAAATCAAATGGCAGAAAAGGCTGTCACCCTAAGACCTTGCATGTACTGGTCTCTGACCTCAACAAAATGACTACACACAGAAATTCAAAGGTAACTGCAAAAAAGTTTATAGTTTTTGAAAAAAATCTAAATGTGGTGATTACAGCTGGTTTAAAACTGTTTTTTTCATTTCAGAAAGCACTCAAGATTTTTATTGCTGTAGTAATAAAAATGCTTGTACAGATTTTAAATCATGGAAAGAAATAATGTTACACTTTCATATTTACTTAAATGTACTTCTAATGCAGACTAGGTTTTGAAATATGAAACAAAATCAAGAAAGTGACTTGGGAAGGACTAGGTACATCTACCCAGTTATCTACACGAAATATTGATACCTCTTACACAAAGCATTCCATTTATAACAGGAATCTTATTAAAATAAAAACCTGTTTTATTTAGCCAAAGTAATGGAATCCTTTCCAGTGTAAACCAAAATATGCTTCCTACATCCAATGCTGCTAAAATTATATCAGTTAAGCTTCTGAAATATGAGGCTTTTTTTTCATTCAAAGCAGCCTAATCAATAACTTCTTGTAGTTTTATTTCACTTCTATTAGCAACTAATATATTAAAAAAAACCCCTAACTCCTGGATAGTTTCAAGTGGCAGACAGAACAGTATAAAAATTGTTTTACTTCTGATGTTTACTTAGTGGAAAAACAAAATTAACAAGACCACCATACAAACACCACATTTTCAGTACTTTTCTAATAATGAGATTACCCTGTGGAAAGTTTGGGGAGACAGTCTGGTTTGCTGGAAATGTATTGCTGGATCTGGGAGGAGTCCGTAACTGTTGTACAGCTGGAGCTTGGGAGGCCAGTGGCATAGAACTGCCAGGCAACACAACTACATTTGATGGTGTTACAGCTGCACCCAAGGTTGCTGGATCAGTCATACACGTGGCTATGTAAAGGTTGCTTGAATTCCCAAAAGCTGTGCTTGTGGCTGGCATCAACTGTATAAATCCCCCTTCGTTGGAAAGATGAGTTGAACTTGCAACTGAAAATCCAGTGCAGTCTTCATTCTGAGGGTTAACCGAGGTGACCACAGGATCCTTAGGTCTAAGAACAAGCAGATTCTGCTCTGCCAGAGCTGAATCCACATTTTTTTCTGTGTCTTCAGAAGTCAGACATTTGGGCAGGCCTGTGGTTTTGGTTGGGGATTTGGCTGGAGATGACAGTATTATAGTAGGCAAATTTTCTCCTGTGATGCTGGAAACAGCATTATTTAACTCCGTGTCTGATGTAATAAACGGATCATCACTGATGATGATCTTGAGGGACATTATATTAGAAGGATCAACATCCATTGGTTGACTGCTAGAAGATACACTGCTTATACTTTTGGCCTCAGTACCTGACTCCTCTGCTGAGGATGCAGTTTCAGGGAGAGGGGAGTGGCATATTTCAGACGTAGTAAGATTGTTTTCAGTGGATACTACAGAAATGTCTGTACATGCATTATTACCAGATGAGAAATATAAATTATCAGTGTCTACTTTTGTAGAAGATGAAGGTTCTTGCATCTCCCCTTGTGTACCCTCTGTATTTGGCAATTCTGAAGGGAGGTTAAAATCTTTCTTACAAGGCTTATCAAGTGTATGCTGATCATTTGAGTAAGTTTTGTTAGACGTATCAACAACTTCAAGCTGCAACTCTGTTTTGTCAAGATCCGTGATATCCACCACAGATTCCGCAGCACAGTCTGCCTGTGTGCTCTGGTCCTGATGATTAGAGGGGTGGCTGGAGCTCTCCTCTGAAACACCAGGCAAGGCAGCTGGATCACTGGTTACAGTCTGTTCTTTTCCTGCATCTACCAATGGGCTAGAAGTGGATGAGTTGTTATTTCTCAGCAGTGCACTGTGGCCAGGGCTCCCATCAGAAGGGCTTCCAGGAAGTCTTTTTTCAGACAGTGATGTGTCTGGTGATAATGGACATTTACTTCCTGAATCAGTTTTGTTTGCTTCAGCTATAGTATCCTCTGCCACTGAAATCAAAGGAATCTGTGGAGTACCAGAATGAACATATTCTAAATTAGGACTGCTTTGAGAACTATCACTCGGTGGGCCTTTTTCAATTTCCATAGCACTCTCACTTTCAGATAATAATGCAGATGACTCTTTTGTAACATAAGTGTCTGCACACTGTTCATTACATTTGCTATCAGAACTTGGTCTCTTGTTAGGTTCAGTCAAATCAGAGACTGAGTCAAAAGCAATTTCAAGCTCTCTAATATGTTCAGGGGTAATGGCTGTAAGTTCTTCAGTCTGCTTCCTTGGTCTACAGTTTCCATGCAGCTGTTCACTGGCTGGATTTTTCTTAGCCATATCATCATCAATAATGCTGGTCTTCAACGCACATGATGCTTCTCCTAACTGAAAGCCTTTACAGGATAGTGGTTCTCTAGAATTATCACCTGTAAAAGACAGAATAAAGCAGCTCACCATAGTTATTAGAACGGATGATACTTTTAGAGCATTTTAGAAATAACTATCAGTTCAATGGAAAGCTATTTCCCATGAAACTAATTCAAGTTGAGTAGAATATATATAAAAAATATACATAAACTAGATAATCTGCAAAATCAGTTTGTACATTACTAATAAGTACACAGATAACGTAAATATCTCAGGTCACTACATCAGATTTCCAGAAGCAAACTGGTGTGTGCCTTTAAGTACACTGATGGGATTACTGTTAAATAGATTCAAACTTTGTAACAGGCCAGGTGTATTTGCATGTTCACACAACATAAATGTCCACATGGATATTACCAGTAAAAAAATAAAATTCTGAAATGTACAAATTGCCTGAAAATATTTTCATAATGAAAAGTAAACAGAGAAATCTTAGAGAGAAAAAAACCCCATACATCTGTTAGTTTCTTCTGTTCCTAAAGAACTTCCAAATGTTTCCAGGCTATCCTCAGCCACCAGGATTTCGTTCTCTACTCCATTCCGACCAGTAATACCAGCAGGTAAGTTCTTGTTTACCTTGCTCTTTCCTATTTTCAAAATAAAGCATGAAAAATGGTTAAACATGTAATTTTCCATATATGTGTCATGACTACCTTTTAAATGAACCATAGTGTAAAGATCTCCTTATGGTTCATGTGAGGATACCCCTGATAATTTTACAACAGCAAACAAGTAGAAACTATCATCCTTCAGAGCTACAGTGTCTAAAATAACAACAATAAAACAATCACTGAGCCAGCACAAACCCAGAATATCAGCCACAGGAAAATGCTGTCCTTTATAGCTGTGTATAAATGTATCTAAGAATCTAATCCTGTATTAAGGCATACCAATGTCATTTCTCTTGCAAGAGGCCTGCTTGAATTTCTTTGCTTTGTCAAGCAATGCTTGGGAAAGCTCATCATTCAGGATGCTTTACAGTAACAGTACAACTGAGTACAATGTAGCCTACCATAATCAAACCAGTCAAACAGAGCCTGGAAAGCTGGATCTGATTCTGTCTGCTCCAGAATGTCCTGGATAGCCTCTTCTGACATATGAATTTCACCCTGAGAAAAGACATGATAGATAGAACTGTTAGTTACATCCATAATTTAAAAAGAAAAATAGACAAGTGTTTTCTTTTCAAATTGTTTTTAGTTATATTACTTCTGCTCAGCACAGAAACAAAGAGACTAATGCTGGGAATATTTCTGCCATAAAGTTAAAAAATTCTAGTGATTGAAGTTAAAGAAATAAGGTTCTCCAAAATGTGTCTGTCATACATCACCCCTGCCACGTGTGTACTGGAGTACTCTCCACATAACAGCCAGTAGTAACCAAAAAGGAGGACTAAATCTCAGGCTATACTGGACACTTATGCATGTGATTTGGATGTTGTGAGCCTGTACAAGCAAACCACTGTTAAAAAAAAAATCCCCAAATTAATCCTAATGTCTCAGGTTTGAATATATTATATATCTAGAAGCCAACACTAAGTAAATAGAAGTTTTATTCCATATACCCATTTAATGTTCTATAATACAGCCTCCAACTACTTCTTTGAGGAAGGCATTTTGGAAAGCACAGCTACATGGGACAGTGCTA
Organism: Serinus canaria; assembly: GCF_022539315.1. Lineage (NCBI taxonomy): Eukaryota > Metazoa > Chordata > Aves > Passeriformes > Fringillidae > Serinus > Serinus canaria. The sequence continues at coordinate 41,725,914 of NC_066313.1, forward strand.
AGGTTCCTGATTCTTGTTCTGTGGCAGCCCAGGAATAAAATGAGTATCTGGTACATACTCAAGCGATTAAATACAAAGTTTCTCCTGCCTTTCTGGAGACCCTCTAAGCACTCTCTAACCTTTGATATATATCTCCACCTTTTTTGATATATATCTCCACCTTTAAGGATGGATATTCCATGTTATATCCTTGATTCTGTCTCAGCAACTCCAACCAAACCAAGAAGCTGCTTTACTTCTGCTCAGAAGAATGGAATACAGCTTTTTAGCTCTGTATTTTGACAACTGACCTAAAATCACCAAGCAACAGAAGAACAGCATTTATAAACCAGACACCTCTACTTCATAAACAGGGAGCTGCCTCTACTCTCCTGTCTTTCTCACAAAGGCTGTGGAATTTCCCTCATTTAAAGTCCTTTCTAATTCTGTGATTGCCAGCTTGAGACTTATAGAAAAATGAAGGGAGAACACTATAATTATGTTTAGTTTGTAGAAGCAGAACACACATTTCCTCCAAAAGCAAGAAAATACTAAATTTGAAGAAAAAGCATCATTATTTAGGCTCAAAAATATTTTCTCTTGCTACAATAAATGATCCATGCTTATCTTGGAGCAAATCACAAAATCAGATCAGATAAATGTATTTGGAGACAGCAAGGTATTTTAAATTATTTTTTCTTCTCTAAGGCTGTTGATTAGATCCCCAGTCAGCAGCTAGTAGCCAATTACTGATACGAAAAACAGAGTGAGAGGCAGGCAGTTCATAAATCCAGTCTGAGTGTAGGGTTACCAGCTAATTACTGCCAAAAGTAATCCCACTCTCTTGGCTTTGACCCTGCTGCATGCTGCATTCTGCCTTGGACAGGCACTGGGAATGAATTCAGAATGCTACACTGGCACAAAACAAGCTCCTGCAGAACACCAGCGTCCTGTCAGCTCAGCTCCTTGAACCTGCCCTGCACCACACAAGGTCAGAGTTCACACCTCTGCAGCGGGAGCTGCAGAGCTGCCCCTGCACAGACGGGAGCATCAGGGAGGCTCAGCTGTGCTGGCAAACAGAAGCCAAAAAGAAAGGATAGGAAGAGGAAAGAATATCCTCAGATGTCACAGGTTCAGCATAGGTCCATCATTCTCATATGCCTGGTCCTTAAAGCAATGTGAACAGGGCAATCTACACCTACCTGAAGTCCAAGGATTTCATCAATTGAAGTCTCCTGTTCTGTGGGGCCACAGTCTGTCTGTTTAGGGGCCTGAGCAACACTGCCATCACTGCAACACATACATCATTAGTTCGAGTCAAAAATAAATCAAATGGGAATACATATTAAGTTTAGAGGCTCCTTTTATTACCTCCCCAGAATTTTGTTAATGTTTTCAGCGAGCTTCTCCTGAAGAGATTTGTTGCTCAGGATTTTTTCTCTGGCATTTTCAATAACCAGTTGCTGGAAAACAGAAGTGGTCAGGTTTCTATTTTTAACATCACTAGAAAAGGAGCATGAATTTCTGACTAACCAGTAAAAAATAATTTAAAAATCAATTAAAAGAGAGAAGACTTCTACAACAGAGAGTAATTTGTGACTGCATTACATTGCTACAAAAATCAACCCAAAACTTTCCTGTACTTCTACTCTCCTAAAGGACAGCAAGGCTTATTGCGCCTTCTGGTTTCCATTCTCTGAAGAATTACTGTGTTCTGACAGCCTACAGGTATCTTAGTGAAGCAAATAAACCAAGAAAAACAAAACCCTACATAGCCATGTCCACTTTATGAATTTAGTACACACAAGAGCTAGTCAAATACAAACCAGTACATTTATCTTCTAAAGAAGAAAGAACAGGAAGAACAACATGTTAATGACTAGTTCTCTTGAGTTTGACTTTGTTTCTTAAGTGTAAATACCTTCTGTAGGCATATACTCACTGGGAAGTTACCATCAATTAATTCTTCTAGGGGCTCACTTTCTTTTTCTACTATTGCTTCTTCAGAGTCTTGAGAACTTCTAGGTGCTGCAAGAGGTCCAGATGTTGCAATACTTTTCCTCTTCTGAGATTCACTGAAACATTCCAGGAAATTTATGACACAGTTTATGAGAAAATTCCAAACAGTAGACCTAATGGTGAGTAAATCAAGTGCTTCTCTTTCTTTTTAGCAAACAAAAGATCTTAAATCCCCAGAAAATTAACTACATATTGAAAATGCAGCAAAAAAATGTAGTAAAAACCTGTGTTATTATCTCTTATGCATCTATTGTGTCTGTCTTTACAGAAGTTATAAATTTAGAGATTGTAGGTAAACAGCTCAATGGCAAACTGAATTCCATGCTCACTATTCAGCATTTACTGCCCCTCCACTACATGTTACTCTAACTGGTGGTACCAGTTAATGGATCCTAATTAACTGCAACTCACAATCAGATTTGAGCATTACCACTGAAAACAAAGACTTCTCAAGGAGCACTTATTTTCAAAGAAGAAAGCAAATCTTAAGTTCTATAAGAATTTAGTTGACAAATAGGAAAAGTAATGTTTTTATAGGAGACAGTGTAGGCTCTTCTGAAAACATCTATTGCCAGGGGCACTAAAATTACATTTAAAAAAATCAAGACAGATTAGAAAAGACTTGGGGAAAAACAGAATCAGAGACTATGCAAAACTAGTGTAAATGAAGTTTTTCCACACAACTTCTAGTGCAAATATTATTTTTCTGATGAAATTCATTCAACTCAATAGTTTTACGAAGTTAAATGCACATTTTTATCAATATTAAGAATTTTCATAATTGAAAAGGACAGTTTGGAAGGAATACCAAGTCTCAGCTCCAAGATTATTTGCCTAAGTCTAATAGTGGAGTAAAGACAGAGTGTACACAAAGAAGCATGAGTAGCCTCCTATCAGTCTACTGTTAAGCTCTTTGACTTTTCTTTCTTCTGTGAAACAACAAACACTGCCTCCCCTCAGCAGATCTTATATTTTAAATACTCCACCACTGAAGAAAATTTACACTAAAGGTTAAAACAGTCTGAAACACAGTCTAATTTCTAAACAATTAAAAAAAAAAAACACCCAAAACCAAACCCACATCCCTGTTTACCTTTTTCGCCTTCCTGGAGAAAGCAAGTTTGAATGAAGCTTTCGTTCTTGTGAGGCTGGAACTTGAATGTGTATGAGACCTGCTTTATAGAGGGAAAAAAACAAACAAAAATAGAAGTCATGATGCCAATACCTTTTCCAGTGACACAGTTAAAGCACTACAAGATCTACACATTGCTTACTATGTTCTAATCAATTCCTGGAAAGTCATACAAAAGAATTTGGTATTATCATGGAAATGAGGACCAGTCCTTTTAAACATATCCTGAAATAGACATCCACTTAATGTGGATCATCCCTATCTGATGAAACAAGTTATTTGGGTGAGGATGAGAGCACAGAACAGAATATCCAGAAATTAATGCACTTCTGATTTCTGAACTCATATTGGCAAGCAAGCATGCAAGAGCCATCTCTCTTTTGGGCACTTATTTTCTTTTAATCACCTGAACCACTCCGGACAGCTGGGGAACAATGCACTAATTTTCTGGAACTTTTTGGTGGAAGATGATTAGCCCTGATTTTAGAAAACTTCCATTGATAACCATAGATTTTTCACAGAAAAGTAAGGTTTAAAATTTTTGCAACTTACTGTTGATCTTGTTTTCTTGAGCTTGTGACTGGTTCACAAAGAGTGTACTCAGTCTTGTCTGTGGCATGCTTTGATTGATTGTTGGCCTGTGAATTACTTGAGGAGGTACAACAGAAGAAGAGGAATTCTGTTGCCCTGACTGATGGGCTACTGACAACAGTCCTGAGTTTGTAGGAGCTGACTGCTGAAGCATTCTCTGCCTTTTCATTTCTACAATTCCACTTCTTGTACGTACTAGAAATAAAGACAAGATGAAGACATATGATAAAGGAATTTTTAAAAATTGCTGATATTCACACAAAATCTGCTTTAAACAACACAACACTACCCAATCCAGTCAATCTCAAATCTGGCAACAATCACTATCTGTATCTCACACTCTCTTTTCTTATACAGTAAAAATACTACAGAGAAAAACTTATTTTTAAGTAAACCAATTTTTCTTTGTTGATAGCTCATTTTCAGCTTTTGTAATGAAAGAAACAACTTTAGGTACAACAAGTGTGTTTTTGTATTTTGGTTGGATATATGTTTGTATATATAACAAATACTACAAGACTGTAATATGTTTTTATGTTCCCCTTCTACAGAAATCCAACTGCATTATAATTAGACCTGCTACGTTTTTAGTTTGTCTATGAACCACAAATTAAGTCAGCAGTTTCAGGAGTAAAACAGTAGTTTTTAAACCTTGTAACCATGCAAACTTCCAAAAAAAGTTTTTTTCAGCAGAGAAAATGCTATAATAGAGAATTTATGCTCCTTGCAAAAAGTTCAGCTTTTCTTATTTTCCTTTCCTGATCATTACAGTATTTCCCAGACCCCAATGAAGAGAACAGACATGCATTACTGATGGCTGCAGAAGGCCCCTATTTTTTGCCAAAACAGGTAATTTTAAGATAAAACTGACTGATCCCACGGAATTGACTCAGTTACTTACTCCTCTGGTTAGAAGAAAATCTGAAATCTGAATTCTGCATGCTCCTAAAAAATAAAGAAAGTGGCAGAAATTAATGGAGCATAATGGAAGCACTCAGCTACACAGTGTGGCACTACCTATCACATGGGTAATGTCACTCTGATCTTAACCACACATTCCTTCAGAAAAATCCATTGATTGCTCTTTCTATTCTTTCCAACAATCATCACAGATTCTTCAAAGGAAGCTTATTGCTTCATTTTTGATTAAGTAAGCACAAAGATATCAGATTCTAAATGAGTCATAGTATATTGTTTTATTACAGGAAGATCACATGCTCACACTAATGCCCTCCTTATTTGCTAGCCCCTCCTTAAAATCTTTAAATGTCTGCTCAACTATCAACTCTTAACATACCCATCTTTTTCACTGTCTCTCAAAGCAAACAGAGGGCTAAACCATTCTCATACAATGATAAGGGGAGTTGGTCAACATAGGGACTCACTCTTAGAATGAAATAGTACTTTCTTGATTTCAAAACTACATTACCTGATCTGAGAAAGTGTATAGTCTAATTTTTTCCACAGAGATGACATCATTGCTGGAACTTCATTTGTCGTTTCTGAAATGAACCACAAAAACAAATTGATGCCCGAAACTGACATATGTTGAGAGAAAAGTAAAATCACAAACAAAATAATTATGGAGTATTTAAGGCATCATCTAAGTTTAGATGCCTAGCTGCCTTCTTAATATTCTATTAGTTGGAGAGCCCTAACTCCTAATTTAAAGAATTTTGATTGATATGGATGCAGTTCTGCCTTAGAAGCCTTGATGAAACTGAATTAATGACTATAATTCTTGGTGGAATTTGCACATGGTGTTGACTCCTCAGCAAACACATGCTAACTTAAACCATGCTAACCCCCCAACTCACTTCTGGAAATGGCATTCATATTCCTTAGTGACTTTTGTGCTTTGGAAAACCACAACCTGGCAGACAGGCCTTTAAAAGTAATAGTTTATTTTATGATATTACCCAATCAGGGAAAAACATTTGGTCTTTCTGAAGCACAGAACATTAAAAGTGTGCTGGAAAAGATAAGTAAACAGTTCAATTTACTAAGTTTTTCAAGATGCCAAGTATAAAGCATTTTGAAGGAAGTACGTCTGTGTCTTAGTTACCATTTCTGTCAAACCTAGTGTGAAAGGAAAAAAAATGTTCAGAAATGTTCCATATATGATTTTTAATACCAAGCACCATTAACATATTATTATACAACAGATATCAAAAACCTGTAAGATTTGGAAACATTCAGAAGCTTGATAACTAATTTCAAAACCAACAAATGCTCTAGCTCTGCCTACAGTATTCATACAAAATAATTAGTGGTTTTGAAACTATTTTAATTAGTCTTAAAAATGAGACAAGAAATATTTCATACCACAGGACTCATCCTGATTATTTCATGGAATCACAGAATACCTTAGGTTGGAAGGGATCCATTAGGATCATTGAGCCCAACTCCCTGTTCCTCACTGGGCTACCTGACTCTTAAATCATGGGACTAAAAGCATTGTCCAGATTCTCCTTGAACTCTGAGAGGGCTCAGTGCCATGACCACTTCCCTGGGTAGCCTGTTCCAGTGACTGACCACCCTCTCAGTGAAGAGCCTTTTCCTAAGATCCAATCTGAACGTTCCCTGACACAGCATTTCATCTTTCTTGCATTCTGTTGCTGGTCACCAGAGGGATAAGCACCCCCTGCCTCCACTGATAGTATAAACAATAAACAGTATAATTTCACAAGCATAAACCCATACATTTTGCACATTTTATTATCTCTCTATGCTTTTGAGATATAAAAATGCTCACATTTGAAGTGAAAATATATGCTGGCATATGCAAACTAACAGAATCAATTACTTTTGCTCACTAGATGTCATGGCTGTTGGCTGTGTGATTTGGTAACCTTCAAATTGGAGCCTAAATGGGGGATTACTCTAAGACCATACACCTCTTCCTCAAGGAGTTCACAGATAAATAAAAATAAAACAACACCTCATTCTGAAGGCTTACCTTTTGTTTTCATGGCTACATATTCATTAAGAATAGTTGTCAAGTTTTTTCCACACAGCGACTGAAAAAAAACAAACAACTGATCTTAGAATCTTCAATAAAAACTTCTGCTTCATCTGCTGTAGCACATCATAGGTAAGCAGCTCTTTAGCACTCTGCACCATGCTGACCCTCAGTATAAGGGACTGTACTTGGTAGAGAGCAATCAAAATGTGAAGTACTCTATCTCAAGGCATAACACAGGTAGTTAGAGCTGTCTGACATTCACTCACCTTTTTTTATTATGGAATAAAACCATGAAAATTAGATGATGAACAGCATGATGCTCATTAGTCTGTTACTGATGAGCAGTAACAGACATGAGTATGCATCATGCTGGAAAACAACATGCACTAAAATGAAAATATGAAGGAACCTCTGTCTGAAGCAAAAATTTTAACAGACACACAGAATTAACCTTCTTATCATGTTTATCTGTAATTTTAGGTGACACAAAAATAATTAAAATGTTAAAGTTACCACTATCCTGTACCTTCCTCTCTTGTTTACTAGGGGGAACTCTACAAGACATGACAAATATAGCCCTTTATTGCAAGTATTTGAGCTGCAGCAAGAATTTTGTCTTAGATACTATGATATCACTTTTATGTGAATAATAGGAAAAACGTTTCTACTGAGAAAAGGATGATTATAAAAAAGCTTTATTAATCTGGATAATCTATTTACATTTAGGTTTTCTAATTTTTGCTGGACATTGCTTGGTTCTCAACTCCCCACCAACAAAGTACAGATGACTGAACACTTGTAAATAAAATAAATTCAATAGTTTGTTTTGAATAAGTGCATCAAGAGAATGCACCTTGGATTTCAGAAAAGACTTCTTTGAATTTTGAATACTGCGGACAAAGTCCCAGACCATGAAATTAACTAATATATTAGAAGAATGAAACAGAAAACACAAAGAGGACATACTCATAAACACTAAAAGTTTGATACACAGCAATACCTAAACCCTGTAATTTGCACAGTATAGTAAAAATCCCGTTTTGTATATTTGTTTAAAATGCAAACTATCTAATTATTCTCTAGCTCTACACATGTATCTACAGATATGGCTGCACACTATTTATGCACACCCAAAATTCTGCCTTTCACTCAGAACAATAGAGATGATACTGAACAGAGAGGAGGCCTAACACAGTTTTTGTCAATCAAATTTGGCAGACAAATCTGAGGTGCCTTACCTAAATATTTAAAATGTACCTGAAAAGGAACATTATTGGCTGCCATGTCTAGAATAGGAAAGTGATCTCCAGTAAATTACAAAAGCAGCCCTAAAATCAATAAAACCCTTGTGACAACACCCTTCCATAAATCAACCTCAAAGCTGTAATACAGACTAAGCATAATTATGCTGAAACCAATTTGCAAATTCAATTTGCATATTTCACACTTATATGTTTCTTAGTAAGCTTAAATACTAGAAACCAAATAACTGCTAATATCACAGGATGAAAAACACTAAACAAATCAAATATCAGTTTAAGCAACATTTGAGAATTAATTGTTACACTGAGAAATCCCCAATATTGTTTTCCATGGATGCAAGACAATGTAACTTTCTCCATTGCAAATACAAACTCACCAGCAAGCAGGCTGGAATAAAACCATCTTCTGTACAGTGCTCTGCATATTCTTTCAAATCTGAGCTTTCCAGAATAAATTGATGGCAGGTAGCTTGAAGATTTTCCTGTTGCAAATAGCCTGCAACAAATCAGATGGAAAATTTTGCTATTTCATTCATTACTTTTGCTCAATAGGTATCAAAGCTGCATACAATGTTGGAGTAATTCAGATAAAAATTTCTATGTAAGAAAAGTAAAGTTACGTTATATTGAAAATATATAAGTTCCTACCAGATATTTAACAGCTAAAACCCAGAAGAACAAAAAATATAGATTGGAATTACACTGTATTTACAAAGTATTCAAGACTGAGAGTGAGGCAATATGAAGAAATTTTGGTTTATCTTTAGTACACAAAATAAAATAAAAAGTTCTTGGCTCAGAAGGTTGACAAACAAACCCTCATATGGGGTGAATCACCGTATTTGATAGTTTAATGGAAATCTACAATATTTTGTTAATAAAATGCATTGCTATGTAAGAGTAATTCTCCACACATTGTACTGTTTCAAAATAGGCAAAGCCTGTAGAGCTGCTGCAACAGTGGATAAGATTTATTAAAAATATTGGCATTGTAAAAAAATTAATAACAGAAAAAGGTTTTTTCCCTCCTCACATACAGTAATTTTCATTTAGGATAGATGTACCAGATGCATATTGTGCTCTCTACACCCTAAGAATCAGTAGTTACCATCACAGAAAATGTACTGACAAAGTTTTCTTTTCCAAAATTCCGTTCCTCATCAAATACGTTCTGCTTTAATCAAACATTTTACTCTGCTTTAATCTTCAAACACCTTAAACACTAAAAGATGGAAATGGACCAATCTGAGTGAAGGATTCTAGAACAGAGAACCACAAAGAAAACGTTTCTTCTGTTTTGCTCTTAGCAGAGCTTAGCATGGAATGTTTTAAGGGTAAGATAAAACATGTGCCAAGTTAAACAATACAGGATATATACATTATCTATTTCAGTGGACCCCCAAAATGCTCTACCTCAGCTCATGAAGAAAAATGCACCCTTTAAGTTTAAAAGAAAACAAGTATCTTTCAGCAGATCTGAGTATAGCTGAAGAAAACAAATCGTATTTCCAACATGCAAGCCTTGTTCATGTCTTCAACAAGCAGGCAAACTAGAAAATTAAACACAGCCTGGGAATAACCACTGTGAATTTAATCACAATGTATGAGCAGACCTATCTGACAGAAAACATTAGCAGTGCCTATGGAAAGGAAATTAATATCCTTTTTAATTTTTAACTTTTCAATTACATTTTTCTAGAAAAATCTCAAGCCACAGGTGGCTAAACATGTGTTTCTCATAAACAATGATATCTCACTGTTGTCCAGGCTGGAAGATGGGGTATTAGGCTCAGTGGAGCTCTTATGTGTGCTGGTATGACTGCTTTTACAATCAAACTTACCTTAACACCTACACAAAAAGTTGCATTTTTTCTTTCTTGAACGTGCTACTACAGTATCACAAGGGATGACTGAATGCTTGAGTACGGGCACGTTTTACATACACCATACATGTTTTACATTTCCTGGTTATAAAGCATTCCAAAGGCTAAAATGCCTGTGCAGCTGGCCCAAAGTGCTTGTGCACTGTATAATGACATAGGAGTATGTGGTCCCTAAGGTTGTCAAAATCAAATTAAAAGCACAAATGGTGATGTGTGTACATATGGAAATTTGAACGTATGGAAATTATTCAATATTTTGTTCTACCTTAAGAAATGTCCAACCCATGGTACACATTCACTCTATCAAATAGGAAAAGATAAATGTTCTTATGCATTTTCCTCTGTGTGAGCTCAGCTTATCATTTTAGTTTTGTATCTTTAACAAATATTCATCAACCTTCAGAGCACCAGAAAGATTTTGGGGGGAGCTTGGGGGAGAAAGATGGAAGAGATGCACTGAGAAGTCTGTTTACCCACTGAAATTCAGAGATGCCTCACAGAAGAGAAATCCCTATTAGAGGACAGAAACGGTTACAAGGAATATCCTGTTCTACAACCTTAGGTTGTTCAGAGGTTTTCCAGACATGATGCATGCTCCACGCCATAACAGACACAAGATATGATGGATCATTCTCAGCACACAGGATGTTGCCAAGGCTCTGTACTAAATCTGCAAGTCTCAGGTAAGCACACAGATAAGCATTCTACCTGGAAATTTGTAACTTCCCCAACCTTGTTTGGAAGAGTGCAATGAGAAATCTTGCTTGTATGAATTCAAATCTTTTACAGTCCACAGAGCTTCTAAAAATCCTGTTACTTCACAGTAATAAAAAAACTGCATCTCTTACTAGACTTTTTTCTCAAGACAGTAGCAAGCAACATTTCAGGTAGTATTTAAAAATAAATTGTGCTGGGGAGACACTGAAGAAGAGATTCAGCTTTAATGGCTTTGAATTTAAAAAAACTGAACAACTGAAAACTGAATCTCGCAAGGCAAGCTGCCAGGAAATCTTGGCAACCTGTGCCAATAGGTACTTACTATGTGTGGGTCTGAAATATGTGGGTCATATTTTTGCTTACCATCGATTTGCTCTCACCTTTGTCAGGATCTAAATAATCCAAAGCTTTAAGTAATTTAAAAAATTCACTGTCTGCTGCCAGTGTCCTGAACCCACTTATGCTGCGCTTTCCACAGACACGCCTGATCTTTTAGTGCACCCTCAAAGATGAGCAAAACACGGCCGGGAAGAAAAACCATCTGACCCTTAACGCAGCCTTCCCTGGGATTTCAGGTCACCCTTGGACTCCTCCTGTAACCAGGAACTGTTTAAGCACGGCGCAGCAGCTCTCAGACCGCAGGTGGGCACCGGAGACCACCACGGTTCCTTGGACCCCTGAAGAATCCGAGCCCAAAGCACGGCCGGGGAGCGGCCTGGTCCCTCAGGACCCGAATCCCTCAGGAGCGAGCTGCGTTCGCTCCCCGCAGAGGCCGGGCCGGAGAGCGGCGGGGGCCAGCCCAGGGACCGCCCGGTGTAAACCCCGGCAGTGACAATCCCAGCCTGGGGGAACCAAGAGGCGCAGCCGAGGATCAAGGGCGAAGCCGGCTGCGTCCCGCCGCGCCTCGGGCGGCTGACAATGCCCGGCAGAGCCCTCCCGGCGCGGCCGGTGGTCCGCGCCTCACCCGTGCATCCCTCCGTCCCTCCCGGCTCACTCACCCAGCACCAGCCGGGCCACGTCGGACGGCAGCAGCATGGCCCGAGGCGGAGCGGGGCACGGGCGGGCGCAGCTCCCCGAGCGCAGCCGGCCGCCCCGCCACCCAGGCGAAGGCGCGGAAACTCCGCCAGCCAGCGCCGCGCCCGGCCCCTTCCGCCGGAACCCGCCGCTCATCCGCTTCCAGGTCCGCCCGCAGCCGCTGCTTCCACACGTGAGCCCCGCTCCGCTCCGGGCCGCGCCGCCGGGAGCGGGGCTGCGTGCGCCCCGGCCGAGGTGAGGGGCCGGGCCCGGGCGGGGCGGCCGCGGCCCCGGCTGCGGGTGCTGAGGGGCGGCTCGCGGGCGCCGGCGCGGGGGGCGGCGGCCCGGGGTTGCCGGGGGCCGGAGCTGCTGCTGCGGGTCTGCCTGTGCCGGGGCACCTCGCAGCGCCTCAGGCAGCTCCTCTCTCCGCGTTTCGTGGTATTCGGTGCGCCTGCCTTCCCGTGGGTCATTCATTAGAGCGTGAAGGTGGCCGTCGTGTGGTAGTTGGAAAACTGTGTAGCCAGGAAGAGAAGTAGTGCGTGGATTCATTCATGGGAATTTTTCGCTGCTTTTGTTACGGCTGTTGAAATACCAATAAGTACAAACGAGAGGGCTGCCTTCTTGAATGCCCAGGCCCTACAGCGGACGACCTCTCTTGCCACAGTTTTCGACCAAGCGCATCAGAAGGCTGGTGTTCAAAAAGTTTCTGTTTCGTTTCCAGTAAAAGCCTGCTGGGTTGGGTTATTTTTTGTTCCAGTGCCCAATCACCAGAGGGACAGAGAGTGGTTGAGCATTGGTGCAGGCTCCCCAGGGAAGAGCTCACAGCGCCAACCTGCCAGAATGCAAGAGCTGTTTGTAAACACTTTCAGGCATATGGTGTGATTCTTGTGTCCTGCACAGGGCCAGGAATTGGACTTCGGGGGTCCTTGTGTGTACATTCCAACTCGGTTCTAAAGTTAGTAAAGGAGCCCTTAATTTAAATAAGTGCAGTTGTACAGTACAGGCAGTCTTCACACTTAAAATGTGTTATATTTCATACACATCTATCAGTCACCAAATCTCTGATTGCACTTAGCCCCAGCCTGATCTTGATGGAAGCCAAAGGAAATAAATGCAGTCTAAGACAGTAGATATTTAAAGTTTTACTTAATTAAATGTCTGATTTTATATTCTCATGTAAGCACTCAAGTTGCAGCGCTGTGCATCATGAATGCCTGTTCTCCCTTGCTTATTACAGCAGCAGCATGTGTTTGGAGTTACTTCCAGCTTGTGTGATCTGTCTTTTCCAAACAGGGTTTCTCTTGGGTGTGCTTTAAGGGTGTAAAAGTCAAAGCATGGCAGTTAAATAGAATGTCATGGTTGTGATCTGCAGCATCATAATTTTATGTACTGCAAGGTCTAGCTAATTCCAACCTCTGTCAAAGAAGAGGAGGTGTAATTTTAAGTGATCACAGAAGAAAAAAGTTGTTTTTTTCATGTGACTGATACTTAATAATCCTTTGACATGTTGAGTCCCTGGGGGTTTTTCAATAGATAGTGCCTACCTATGAAAATGTACAATGTGAGGGAGCGTTTTCCTAGTGCTGCCTTCTCCTGGCAGTATCTGGTTAAGAGAGCTACTCAAAGTTAGTGCCACTTCCCAGAATGTATTTAGCTCTGTCATTCTTACTATAATTGTTCTCCCACTTGTCTGCCCATCTCTACTCAGTTAGCACTCATAGAAAGGGAGATGTCAGAGTTATGTGAAGGGGTTCTCTGAAGTTATTCTGTGACTGTTGTCTGACCCAGCCGCAAATGAGCCTTTCCATGAAACATTGAACATCATGGTTCTGTTTGATACTGGACTTTCAGTATACTTTTTTTACTAGGCTGTGTGGTCAGTAACTACTGTTTTATCCATTTCTTCTGTGTGCAGATATAAATGACTCTTTAAGCTGAACAATGAGTCTTGCATTACATGATCTGCTGGTTTGTTGCCGTCGCCTTGAAAATGAGAAAGCTGTGGAGCGAAGGGTAACTAGTTTTCTTTTGGATGGTGTACCTCAAATAGCAATGAAGGGAATCATAAACAATTATTATTCTTGTACCACATTTTCAGAAGGAAATTGAAAATTTCAAGCGACTTCTCCGTGATCCTGAAACAGTTCTCCAGCTGGACCGGAATTCTGATTCTAAACAAGGAAAGCAACTCAACTGGGATGCTGTATTCAGGTAGTTCTTTGGTTTTGTTTGTAAATGGTCACAATTTTCCTGAATGGGACATCATTCTTTTTTTTTTTAAGCCTATTTTAGTGCTTATCTTTTTGTACATTGATTTAGAATTCTTGTCAGCTTATAAACAAGTAATGACTTACCTTAGTCTCCAAAGGAAGTAAGTTTAAAATGTCCAAAAGTGCCACACTTATCCCTTATAGAAAACTGCTGGGAAACTCATTAATGGGGTAGATTCTTTACTTGCAAAAATAATAGTTACTTTCTTCTATGGAAAATTATTCTTCACTTCTGATTTTCAGTCTGTAGTTCTTAGGTGGATTTCAGGTAGCTTTGTTAAAGTTTCTTGTGCTGCTGAATTCCTCAAGATACAGTAGAAGGACCGTGGCATGTTTGTAGAGGCTAATCTTTGGTACAGTCTGCTTAAGGTGTACTTTAAGATTGGATTAATGATGAGTGTGATAAGTTCTTACAGCAGCTTCAGCCAGTGGTAGATTTCATGGTAGAAGTTCATGTGAATTATTGCTTTTCATTGAATGGGTTCCTGCTTTCCATTATGTTCTTTTAGTTTGTCAGCATTGGAATAGTTTTTGTTATATTAACTTTGATTTATAAGGAAGTAGGACTGGAAGGCTTTCCCAATAAAAGTAATGATAAGTACTTCTTATTTTGTTTTATAATGTTGCAGCATAAATAAAAATACTTAGCAATGCTTTTTTTCCTAATTGTAAGTTGTATGTTTAGCACTGTGCAAAGTTTAAAGGAAAGTTTTGTTCCTACTCCAAGTTGCTTTTATCTTTAAAACTTGCATCTCCTTTTATAGACTGTTTTCCAGTCATGCTTGGACTGTTTGGTTTAGTCTTTGATAATTAGAATTGTGAGAAGAACAGGAACTGGCATTTTAGCCTAAACCAACATCTTCCTATTTTACTTCAGTCATAAATGAGCAGATCCTTGGTTAATCTCTCTTTTATTTTTGAAGTGTCTTGCAGAAATATTTCCAGAAAGAACTTAAAAACCTGCAGCTGACAAAACCAAATGCATCTGCTTCAACCCAAACTACAAGACAGAAAAAAATTCAAGAAGTTGGAAGCTTGGTCAAATATTTAATCAGATGTGCTAATAAACGTCAGTAATACACATTTTCATATAGAGATACTGGTTTAGTTGGGTACTTTGCTTTCAACTTTAAATTTAAACTTTGAAGTTACCAATGTAAGGTTCATCATATTTGCTTCCAAATGTTTGCTATTTAAATATATTAATGTGAATCTGTCACTTGTGCTCCTTATCTGTCCTTTTTGATGTTCACAGTGCCTTTTTCTAATTACACAATGTGTCTAAAACTGATATATCCTCCCACTGGTAATTCATATTTTAGAAACAGTTTAAGAAAATATTTCCTCATAGAACTGTAAGTTTGAGGGTTTTGTTGTTTTGTTTTTTTAATTAGATAACACTTACAAACAATTAATTACAGATTTATTTGGTAGAATTTGGGTTAATGAAATAATCTCATGTTGTTTCTTCATATAGGAGGACCCAGACTGAAATGTCAGGAACTTCTGATTTATGTCATGGAAGTTATAAGAGATCCAATAAGTTGTGCTGCTTATGGTTCTGACTGTAGTAGTATACTCCTAAAGGATATCCTGTCAGTAAGGAAATACTGGTGTGAGATATCGCAGCTGCAATGGTCAGGTAACATTTTTGAGCCTACTTAGAAATATGCTTTCCTTTTGTAGAAGTATGTTTTAGATGCGTTTTAATTTGTTTAACATCCTGTTGTGTGAGGTGGTGTACAAAATATGGAGTAAAGCTGTATCAGCCTCTTAAGGGCTTACACTTGAAGTAAACAAAGCAACAAAGATATTCTTTTCTTTCTGTGTACTGTTTGTCTATTCTTGCTGAAACATAAGCACTTCTGTACAGTCAGGTCATGTATGCATGGTCTGCACAGGTCACTGGACGAGAACACAGGCATGGAGAGGCAGTGGGTTGCTGTGTGGTGGTTAGTGTCTTTAGGAACATGGAAGTTAGCTGAGTCTGTGTATGGGCAAAACCAGGAAGTGTGGCAGAAGAAATGTTGACATTAGATCGTAAGGAGCACAGTGGAATTTAGTTACTGAGGTGAGGCAGGGCTGAAGGCCATAAATGTAGAGGAAGACAGACTTTAATCCAGTAAGTTTTTTTATTAAAGGAAGTTGCTTTTATTAAAGGAAGGGTATATAAACTTTGTGAAGGTTACTGTAACCTTTTCTTGTGATTCCACCCTAATGCTTGCTTATAACTTCAGGTACATTAGAGAAGTCAGCTTTTTTATTTATAAAATCAGGGATCTGTTGCTGTTGAAAATAAGAACATGGATTCCAGCTGTTAACCACAGAGTGGTGGTCTCTGTATCTTTAATGCAATATTTTGTGTCAGTATTTTTTAATGTAATATATATGTTTATACTTACCTGCATTTTTTGTTTTTATACATTTGCAGAGTTACTGACCCGGTATGGCAATTTATACCTCAAACCTTCTGGGAACATTAATAGAGTCTTAGTGGCTAGGATAATTCACACACTTACGAGAGGCTACTGCTTCCAAACAGATGGGTTGTGTTCTGACATGCTTGTCTTCTTTTCAAAAGCAATGCAGTATGCAAGGTACGTTGCAAGTGTTTCTTTTGTATGCTAGAAAATAACTTATTTTAAGTACTTGGGATAGACTTGAGTAATTACAGGTAATACTTCTTCAGGTATATTTTCTTCTGCCTTTGAATGTCAATTAATGAACTTCTCTAAAATACTAATGACTTCTGCATTTGTTAAGCAAATACTATTCTGAATGTTGTTACTTGCTAGTATTTGCGTTTAAACAATACTTATAAAAATAAATAAGATTATTTCTCTTGGAAGTTTAAATGTTAGGTTTGTATTACAGGCAGGAGAAGAATACTGCAGGCCTGGATCATATTGTTGGAGCAATGAATATCTTCTGCAGCAAGTTTGCTGACAACTGTCGCATACAGATTTGCAAAGTAGGGGAAGAAATTTTGCCTATGGTGCTTTACATATGGACTCAGTATAGACCAAAGGATTCCCTGAAAGAATCAATAATTGAGTTATTTCGTCTCCAAGTTCATATTCATCATCCAAAGGGTGCAAAAACTCAGGGAAGAGGTACAATGAAAAGCTTAATTTTTTTTTATTGCTTCATGTGGTTGTTTAAATTATTGTGCCAACTCTGAATTTTGATACTGAGTCATGGAAATATTAATGGTAGTGATGATTATTTGTCAGTAGTTTTATGCTGTGGATTAATATTGAGTGAAAGTGAAAAGGAGTTTTCAAATTATATCCGCTAAGACCATATTAATTGTGTTAAGTCCTTTAAAAGTTGGGGCATCTTTTAATTAAAAGGTAGTTTTAATTGCTAAATGAAAATACAAAGTCTTTGGGGAAAGGAAATAATAATTTAGGTTTTGTTTAGATTGCCACATGTATTGGTGTCTTACCAGATCTATTTAAACCCAGAAATTACTACTGTTAGTTGAGTCTGACTTACACTATAAAACTGGTCAGAGAGTACAACTCAGTAATTATGTTTGTCATTGTTTATTTTAGTTCTAGCATAGTTTTTTTTATACTTTGTACAAATCTATCCATTACCTTTAACTGTATTCTTTCCAGTTAGATGAGGAATTGTTTATTAGAAACTTAATTCCTACCCTAATTACTTCTATATGCTGATTAAGTTCTCTCTTAACTTTTTCCCTTTTTTACTTAATTTGTTCTAAAGTATAGAATTTGCTTTTCAGGCCTGCACTTGCTGAGCTTTGTTTGCCTTACTCAGATTTTGTCTGTATTTTGCATTGTCTAGGTAGGTTTATATATTGTATCAAGTGGGTGATACATGCCATCTTTTAATTGTTTTTGCATGTACAGGTGCACATGACTTTGCAAAGTGGCAAAGCATCTTACATAACCTGTATGATCTGCTGGTGAATGAAATAAATCTCATCAGTAGCAGAGGGAAGTATTCTTCAGGCTCACGTAATATTGCTGTAAAGGAAAATTTAATTGAGTTAATGGCTGATATTTGTCATCAGGTAACATTTTTATTTGAATCCATGTTTGACTATACTGAGCTGTATGCTTTGCTGAAGTATTCATACCTTTTGTCTGTGATCCGTGGTGTTTTGTTAGTTCTGTACGGTTTAGAAATGTATTATACTGTACTTCACTTGTGTTTCTTGTTAGACTGTAATTATTCCAATTTTCTTGTAAAGACTGCTACTTTTTTTTTTTTTGTTGTTAATTTGCAACTTCTAAATTTTTCTTTATGAAAGGTTTTTACAGAGGATACCAAAGTCCTTGAAATTACCCAGTCATATGCTGTTTCACAAAGAGAGCCCAGTGAGAACACGGTGCCAAATAAGCGCAGGAGGATTGAGCTTGGCTGGGAGGTCATTCGAGAAAACGTGCAGAGATCCCAGAAGGATTTTGATGTCATACCTTGGTAATCACATCTTTGCATGAAAAAAGTGTCACTGAAGATATCTTTTTACATTTAACATTCTCCTGAATATGTTGTGCATTTAAGTTGGGTGTCTGGACATGCTGTGATTATATACCTAAGCAGTGAACTTAGGTTGTCAGAGCATTTGGAAAGTTGCTCTTAGCTGGCTGTGTCATGATACAGTAACTATTAAAAGTTTGGCCATTTTGGACGAGTTCACACAGTTTTTTGTAATACCTGTCCTGAAAACTATTCCAAGGCCTTGCTTCTTACCTGGACCTTGACTGAGTGATACTTTGTTTGCCATGAGAGACCTCTGAACTATAAGAAACTGTTAGTGATAGTGAGGCTAGATGAGCAGTCTTTACAAGTAAAAATGTTAAAAATACTGACTCTTTAACTTTGGATAATAAACAAATCAGCTCAATACTGTAAAATGTAAATGAGATATGGCAATCAATGAAGGTTTTGTTTGTTTGTTCATTTACTGCTGAAAATGCAAATGTCTGTATATTTGGTATTAATTGCTTTACTTTGTGTTTTCAAGGTTACAGGTTACAAGTCAGCTAATATCCAGGTATCCCATGAGTGTTCCTAACAGTGAGCTGCCTGCCTTACTCAATGTCCTTCACCAGTTACTTCCTCAGCAGCGCCGAGGAGAAAGGACCCCGTACGTGCTGAAGTGTCTCACAGAGGTAGCTTTGTGTCAAAACCAGAAAACTGATTTGAAAAGCACCCACAAGTTGGAGCTCCAGAGAACCTGGGCAAAGATCTGGACTCTTACCATTCGCAGCGTAAGCCTTCAGCAAATGGAAGTGGAGACCTTTGGGCTGCTTGGAGCTATGATTCAAGGGAACCTTTTTGTAATGGATAAAGAGCTCTGGAAAATATTTTCAGGACCTGCATGCAAACCTTCAAGGTAAAATGGAATCTAGAGTAGTGTTGTGTGTCTGATTCGCATTCCTCTTTACTGTGTTACTCAATATTATTGTCGTTGTGACTGTGTTTCCATTCAAGAACTGCACATATTTGTGTTCCAAGCATTTGAAATTACCAAAAATATGTAAAAAGACTGAAAGCAGAGGCAGAAGAGGCAATCATGTTCACGTTTAGAATATACTAAAATTAAAAATGGACAAAAAATTTAAAGATATGACAGACAGATGTTGATTGTTTTGAAGTTAAGAAGCATATTTTCTCCTGAATTTTTATTCTGAAATAAGTACTCTGACATAGTCTTTAAGATAGGTAGGAAATGTCTGTAATAGCCAAGAAAAATAAAAATGCAAAGATTTTAATGAAGGAGTTGACCAGTATGCATGCTTTTTAACTTATGTATTTGATGCTTCCTGTGCTTGCAGAAATACTCACTTTGCTTTAGAGTGCTAATCAACAAATACTACATGGTTTCTCACAGATCCCCTGTTTAATTTTTGTTGCAGTTCTGCTGTATGTTGTTTATCATTGGTGATGTCTGCCTATTCAGTGCCAGAAAATTTGGACATAGGAATGGAACAGAACAGTTCTGAAAGAAATCTGGGTTCTGTGTTAAGGGAGGCAATAATGAAATGGCTCCTGTCCAGCTACTTGGAGGAAGAAATAGAAGAATGTGCAGAGTTACCTCCTGTGCTCCTCAGGTAAAGTTTTCGTGGCATAATTTTACATGTAAGCTCACCCTGGAACACAAAAAAATTCTGCAGGGAAAAACGTTATATTACTGCAGAATTCTGTTATAGTAAAGCTTAAGCAGAGTCTGTTTTCAGCTTCCTGTCGAATGTCATTCTGGGGATATAATTTGGTTTTCTGTCCATATCATGGCAGATATGTGACCTATGTATTAGAAATCTTCAGTGCAAACTTAAATTTCATTGAGGATACCCTGTTAATCTGGTCAGTGTTTGTGTGTGCTTCAGGAATTCCAAGAGCTTGTCTGATTACAAGAAAATATGAAAACATTTTCTTTCTTACAGTGATTTTCCTCATCTTGTATTACAAAAAATTCTTGTGAGCCTTACAATGAAGAACTGCAGAGCCTCCATGATCTTTTTCCAAAACGATGCTAAATGGTATGTTTTCAAATCAATCATTACAGGTACTTAAACTAGGAATGCTGCTGCATCTTTCATCAATGCTTTGGACTATATCCAGTTTCTTTTTAATAAGACTGAAATGTGTTCTGATGCAAGCTAAGACTTACGTGCTAGAAGTTAAAAATACTAGTTTTAGGGGCTTTTTGAATTTCTGCTTCAGCTGTGTCAAGTAGGCTGTGGTCAGGGACCCTAACACAAAGCAAATGCTGCTCCATAACCACAGGAGAAGGTATGATCTGTGTGCAGGCTTCATGTTTCCTTACAGTTCAGTTATAGCTGGAATGGTATTGTCCATTCCACAGTGAAAGTCATGTCAGAAAGTAAAGGTCAACCAGGGCAGAAGCACAAAAAGATAAAATATTTTATTTTGCTTTTTTATATTTCCTGTATTTAAATAAAAGTATTTCAGACTTGTAAGTTATATACTGGCTGCTAAAGTAAAAACTGTGTCTCTTCTTCAAGTGAGCAACATGTGCAAGGGAAAGAAGAAAATAATTTTTCTGGTGTTGAAGAGCTGTACCTGCAGACCGCATTTGATGAAATGGATTTTTTCATTAATTTTGGAGTAAATGTGGCAGATAAAAATGTGACTGGTTCAAGACTTGCCATCAACCAAAATCTTAGGGAAACACTGGAGAACTGCCTTTTAGCAATGTCAGAAAAGCTTTTAAGCAGTTGTGGTCCTAAGGTAAGTTAGAAATTGTTGCATCCTTACGTTTGTGCTCCCAAACAATCTATTTCCAGGGCAAAGTGTTCAGAGTCTGTATTTTGTGGTGATGAACTGCTGGTATTGATACTGTGTATTTGATATAGTCTAAGGTTGTTGCTGCTGAGCACCTTGTCCGATGTGTCAGTCTCTTGGCTGGTGTTCTGGGCTGCTACTGCTACACTGGTATTTTTAAAGAGGAGGATGCCTGTAAGTCAGCATTGTTCCAGAATGCTAAGGTAAGCAGTAATGCATTTGGGACCTATTAAAAATTAAATAAAGCATTGAATAGAAATTAATTAATAAAATTCTGTTTGTATTGGCACATTTTCAAAGCTCAGGTGTCTCCTCAGAAAAAGGCAGCTTGGAGAGGTTTAAATATGTTTCTGCTGCTGAAAGAGAGGAGTCACTGAAATTCTGTCAGTACACCAGCTCATGAGTTTTGCAGTGGAGATTATTCTAAATATTGATACATTTCTGAGTCACACCTTTCAAAAAATGGAAGTCATTGACATGTAGACAAAGGACTAATTAGAGGATATTTCATTTTTAGGTCTTCTATTCAGGAATTTAAGATAATTTGATGGTTCAAACCAGTATGAAGACTGCTATTGCTATTATTTTTATTATGAGTATTATCTGAAGTGGTTCTTGGCTTAAATACAGAAACCCAAAACTTACATTTTATGGAGATGTGTTGTATTTTTCTTTTGTGATGAAAATATAAGTGTTTCAAGCATGCCTAAGTCATGGTTTTGTCGCTACTTGAGCAAAATGAGCACAACAAAAATCACAGAAAAAAAGTGGATTCATTGATGCACGCTATGAATATTAAAGCTGTAGGAACAAGAATGTATGAATGAGAACCCATTCCTTTTGTGAAAATGCGTGTACTGTGCAGGTGCCAATGTATAAGGGCATTTCACTGAGGTTTTCTAACCATGTTGTATTTTTTCTAGTCTCTGATTCATTATGCTGGAGAAAGCATTTCCCAGTCTAAAAACAAACTAAATGAAGATACCCAGATCAACATGCTGAGGACCTTGATAATGCAGTGTACAAAATGTTTGTGCAATTGTACCAAGGTAAAGTTTATAAAGGAATTTAAATTTCTTTCTTCATTAATGAGATCAGGAAATTGAGTATATCAAACCTTTAATTCCTGAAAAAAAATTAATTAATCTATCTGTACCTCTTGCTTCCTTACAGAACAGTGCTAATAAGATGCTGTCTAATATATTCCTGCGTTTGTTAACATCAAAATTTATGAACGATCTGATAGATATCTGCCAGAATCTGGTAAGTACAGTCTTTCTTTTTCTGAATGTAGTGCTCTTCTGTGAGGGTGATTGTTTTTACAGCACAGTAATCTGGAGGCAAATCAAACAAGATACATATTACTGAAAAAAAAAAAAATTGAAATATGTTGAGTTTTATAGAAAATTGCTAAATGGAAACATTTCTGTTTAGTGTTTGAACACAGACTTAGGGTAAAAAGAAGAGCAAATGGATAACATTTGATCAAGGTGAGCATTCCAGCTCACATTAGAAAAACAAATTTATGCTGTTTTTCGTGTTTTTAATACTTTCTTGCAGTTAGAGGTATATACAAAAGAATCCTATACCACTAGATGGTTAGTGTTAATGCACTTGTAAAGGAGCAGGGTTTTTTGTGTTTATCATGTGGATATTAAATCTTATTGTAAATTACTCCTTTCCCATTAGGAAAAATGGAAGTGTGGCACATCACTGCACAATTCTTAAAACTTGTCTTGGGCACGTGGTGCTGTAGTCAGGTCTAGGTAGGCAAATTCCTGCTTTTCAGGTGAGGAAGAGCTGGGGGTTTTGCCGTGTGTTGTCACCTGTTAGGGAAAGTAATTATTAGTTTGTCCTCAGAAAGTCACATGCCTCCTTTTAATTACTTTCTAATTATAAAGTATGGTGAGAAGTTGATGACTCTTATGGAGAGAACTGTTTTTTAAAAACTAACACTGTCCTTGGCAGAGTCTAGAATGCAGAGATCAGTATCTGTCTGAGGAAGCTTCTGTCCTAAAGAGAATTGTTCATAGATAGTGCAGAGAAAACTGGTTTATCTCAAAGGATGAAATTCATAAATTCTGTGTCACCCTTACTGTCTTAACCTGTTCTAGCTCACTGGAAAACTGCAGTGTTTCTCCTTGTGCTATGATGGTGGAATTTCTTATGTCCCTAAAAAAAAATCTTTAAATGGCTGTGGTGTTTTTTTCAGATGACAGTTACTGGAAAGCCAAGTGTACTGGGAGAAGTGGATCTCAGCAATGATCTTGAGGAGAGTATAATGGAAGTCAATAACCAGTCATCTGATGGTTTGTTTGATGATCATTCAGTGACTGACATCAGTGATACAAATGAATCTGGTGACATGCAAACTGTAACAGGCAAGTTTTTTCTACCTCCAAACTACTTTCAAAAGCTTGTTTTTGCAAATATCTCTTTGCTTGAAAGTTAATAAGGTACAAAATCCTGCTGTGTTATTAGTAGTTGAAGCACATAGTGGTTGAACCGGGTACTTCCTAAGCAGTACTAATTTTCATCAGTGCTTTAACAATGTTAATGAAGGGTTCATGCTCATTTGGAAAGAAGTAGTTTATTTTTAATTTTATAAATCAAATAAGGCAAGAAGAGACACTAACTTTTTCAGCGTCAGACAGAAGTTTTGGCATAGAAAAGACTAGAAAATATGTCTGTAAAATGCTTGTCTCTCATTAGATTGCTTCATTATCTTAAAAATAGTCCTATTTAACTTTTCTGCTTCTCCTGATCTATAATTCTTGACACTATATCTGGACCTTCAGAGGGATAGGAGCAAGTACAAGTACTAATGTTACCTTTTGTTTTAAATTCTTACTTAAAATGCCCTAGCTGCTCAATAGCAAATGAACATAAAGGTTGCTTGTACTCTGTCTTTTTTGTGAACTTACATTAGTTTTGCAGAGACTTAAAATGTTACCACCTCTTCCATTGCCTTTGGAGAAGCATTTCTTACATGAAAATCTTACTTCCAGGTGCTTTGAGTCCATTAGCTGAAGAACAGTTGACAAAGCAGGATTTACTTCTCCTTGAAGTTGTGAGGTTCTTATGTATTTGTGTAACTACAGTCCGAGTTCAGACACTGAGCTTCCGAGCCTGTGATATTCGGAGGAGGCTGTTAATGCTGACTGAAGGCAGTGTCTTTGACAGCACTAAGCCTCTGCATCTGCACATGGTGAGTGTCAGGGGGTTTTACAGCAGATCCACTTCTGTAATTGTACTGTTACTAAATTTGCATAGTCTTCTCGATTGCACGTTGTCTTTTTACTGTCATCAGGCCTCTGGGAAGACTTAAAATGGCTACATTTGGTGGTTTTGAAGTGTGTTGAAGTCAGGGAAACAGCATTTGTAAGCCAGAAAATGAAGAGCTGAGAAGAATGTGTATCTTGCCTTTATAATTAATTATTTGTTAAAGAACTAGAAATAGTCTCTGCAGGAGAATATCATCTGTGGCTTAGTTTACAAAGGATATATTTTTTTACTGCCAGAACTAAAAGTTTGATGATGTGCATTACTGTGTAATGGTGTTTGCATGAAAAGATGACCAGTCTAACGTGCAATTGCTGACGATAGGTGTCTTCCTGCATGGTTTTGTGTAAGACCTAACAAAAAAGTTCCTAATTTTTCTTTTTGACTACTTATTCTTCCAAGTACTGTTTATCATTTTAGTTTTGTTTGGGCTTTTTATTCCATTTGGGTTTTTTAATTCCACAGTACTTGATCCTGTTGAAGGAGCTCCCTACTGAAGATCACCTCTTGCCTGCAGTCGATGTTGATATGCTTCTTAAGCCTCTTTCGTAAGAAAGAAACTATTCTGCATGTTTTAGATCTATTTCAGGGGATTTGGTGGCTTTTTCAACGTACTTTTTCTGTCTTTCTTTACAGTACTGTGTGTTCTTTGTATCGTCGAGATCAAGAAGTTTGTAAAGTAATCCTAAATAATTTGCTCCCTATAGCAGCAGGGTTGGCCCAGTTCAAGGAACCTGCTGAAGAGGCAGGGAATGCCAAAGGACAGTTTTTAACAGTTATTGGAGCCTTCTGGTATGTTATTTAATGTAGGAGTCTGTTGGACATAAAATTTTTGATTTTTAGTTTTTATCTTTCCTGTCAGTAAGAAGACTGTAGTGCTGCTGTGTGTCTTGCTGATTTTGTGTACTGTGGAATCTTTATGCAGCATTCAACTTCTCAGATTTTCTGTGTCATGCTATATTTATAGCAGAAAATTATTCCCTAAGATGGTACCAGAATAATAAACACTACACTGCTGTATATAAACAAGGACTGATTCTATGCTGAATTGCATCAGTAATTATGACAAGGGCTGAATTTCAACAACCCAAAAAGAATACTGTCTGCAATTGCCAATAAAAATGTCAAATCCTTCCAAACATGCCCATGGAGCACAAAAAAGTCAACTGCAAGCAGCAGAAACTAACTTGCTAGACTGTTTCTCAAAATTGTGGACGAATTTTTCCATTAATTGAGTATTCCTTGTTTTAGGCATTTATCTCAAGGAGGGAAATGCACAGCATCAGTAAGAGTGGCCCTTTTAAATTGCATGAAAACCCTGCTTGAGGTAATCCCAGATTTTCTGACAATCATTAACATACTAAATATTTATTTGAGATGTACTTAAAAACAGTGTATAAATATCTATAAATATTGCAAAGTATCTTCTGTAGATTTTGAATCACAATGTTCATTTTCTTTAGGTTGATCCTCATTGCAAGTGGGCAATCCTTAATGTGAGTAATGAAGATCTACCTGTGAGTGATGCTTTCCCAGATTTCCTTGCAGACAGTCACCATCAAGTTCGAATTCTTGCTGCAAAGTCAATTACCAGGTGATAATGTAGATATTTAGATATTTTTTCTGTTTGTAGGACTAATGCTTAATTACACTTAACTTGATGTCACTTCTGCTACTGCATAGTTGCTCTTTTTGATACTTCTGGAGCTGCAATCTTGCCAGAATATAAAAGCCTATCAGATTTTGTTGAAGTGTTCCAACTTTGCATTTCAATTATTATGTGATATGAGAGATTGATATAGAGAGAGAAACTGCTCTATAAGAAAATAAAAATCTATTAAGGCAATTAAGACAAATAATTATATTCAGAAAATCAGAATCATTGGTATGCACAACATACAGTAATTCTGTGGTGTTATGCTTATAATTACTGTTCTTTTTTTTTAAGTTTGTTTCAAGATGTGAAACAGAGAGATTCTTCTGGAATGTCAAGACCTCTTCCCCTGAAGCTTCAGCAAAAGGCTTTTGAGAATGCATACCTCAGAGTTCAGGAAGGAATGAACAATATGGTACCAACATCTAGTCATTAGTTTTTATCTAGTTTGGATGTTTTGAATAAAATTACCTTTAACATGATCATGTTTGGTTTTCTGAAAATATTGATTCTTCTGGACTTCTGGTAATCTGAGCTCATGAAACAGAGTGATAGTTGGGAAATTCCTTTCATATCCAGTCACTTGCAGTTTTGCCCACATTAGAAGTTTGTGAATTTGCAAACTATATGTTTCAGACTCTGCTCCTATTTATCATTCTCTATGTTGTTTACAGGTTCAATTTTACACTTAAAAATTATAGAAAAATGTAGCCTCAATGATCTAGAAAACATCTAAATAATGAATAAGAAGCAGTATAAATTATGTGTTTACATAGTATTAAACCAGATTTGTAAATTTCAGAAAGATCATGTTTCCAGTGGTATTAGAGCAGTGGTTTTTAAAACTGAGATTTGCTTCAAAATTTGAGCTATTCAGAAGAAGCTTGAAATGAAGGAAAAGTTACACTTCAGTGCAGTGCCTGGAAATGCAACAGTGTGATGTAGTACTGAGGAATTTCTTTATTTTTCTTTTAGTGTCTTTCACTTCTCCTCCTTCCTTGACACCATGTTAAGTCATCTACTTCATTGATTTCCCTTTTTTCTGTCATGCTGTTACCTACCAGCATGTCTTCTCTCTTCCCTTTGTCTGCTGTGACCTTGCTGCTGAGGCCTCCTCTCTCTGTCATCTTTTTCATCCCTCTTTACTGTCACCTCCAACTCTTTGTCATCAACTGATTTCTGTGTGGCTTTGAGTCTTTGTTCTGTCCCCTCAGCTTGGTGGTGTCTGTTAGCTTTTCCCCTTTCAATGCAGTTTCTTTTAATTTTTATTTAAACTCATCACTTGTCAACACAATGCCTTGATAGGGGGAGAACTGCATTTAAATAGCAAGGCAGTACTTCCCTATATGTCTCAAGGAGTTAAAAAAGGACACTTGACTTGTTCAGCAGTATATATGTCAGTGCCCTTAATTTTAAATTTCTGCTGATTTACTAACTAGGAAATTGCCTTAGCAGAATATTTGCTCAAGCTCTTCATAATTTCTTATTGTAGGTCAGGGGTGATGCCAGTCCTGAAGATCTTTTGGACAAACAGAGTAATGGCAAAGCAGTTTTGCTGATGCTTATAACCATGGTTCTGTGCTGCAGCCCGGTCTGTGAAAAGCAAGCTCTGTTTGCTATTTGCCAGTCTGTGAAAGAGAATGGATTAGAGCCTCACCTTGTGAAAAAGGCAAGTCTGATATTTCATTTGATATTTAGGTTGTAAATTAAGGTTAGGTTAAGATTGGAAGACTACAAGATGTTTTGCTCAGTATTGAAATTTGTTAAATATTGTAAAGGTATGACTAATGAAATACTTACATAACTGAATTAATTTGTCTTTATATTTAATGACTTACATAGAAATAATGAAATCATGAAAGGCAATTGTAATGGTAAATCTTGATTGTTCAAGGCACAGATCTGAAATACAAATAGACTTTTATACATTGAATATTGCAGATCTCATTTAAAACAATCATTGTACCCAGAGGAAGCAAGTTGTCTTATGTGGAAAATATGTAAAATAAATGCAGTGTATTGGAAGATGGTATGTGTCTTGTGGAATTCTATTTTGAAGTTCACAAGGGTGTACTGAAATGATTGCTGTTCATACTTCAGCCTTTCATGCCAGTAATTTTTTAAGTGCACGTGTTCCTTTTATCCTTTATTTCTGTTCACCGCTTCCTGTTTTTGCACACAGTCTGTACCCTGCAAAATGGGTACTAGCCATCCTTTCTTAACTCATATGGGTTAGTTGTAGTTCCTGGATTGCACTCTTCTAAGGTATGGCAATACAAGTAATAAAGTGGCTTATGCTAAAGAGGGGCTGAGTTACAGAAGTATTCATTAAAAGGCTAGAGGGTACACATGGAGGTGTAATATTGTCAGTTTGCCATAATACCATGTACTCTCTATACTATTTTTGCATTACTAATTCATGCATTTCAGGTTTTGAAAAAAGTGTCTGACATTTTTGGCTATAAAAGTATAGATGACTTCATGACATCACATTTAGACTATTTGGTGATGGAGTGGCTGAAAATAAATGACAATGGATATAGCCTGTCTGCTTTTCCTTATGTTCTTCTGAACTATACTAGCCTTGAGGAGTTCTACAGGTGAGTTTGTTGTATGATGAAAATATTATTTAGATTTTATGTACAATTATGACACGAGCTCTCAAGTTGCTAAATGTAGTAATGCGTCAGGATTTTGTTGTGAGGTGATGTATTGAGAACTTTTGAAAGGTATTCCAAGCATCATGTGTATTACATTTATGCAAGTAAGATTTTCTTTTTTGTGTGTGTGTGTGTGTGTGTGTGTAGCAGTGGCTAAACAATGATTGAAAGTTTAGTTATACAGTAGAGGAATGGTATTTACTATGTGATGCTCAAGGTTTTTTTAAAAAGTAATTTAAGGACATTTTGGAAATGTATTTACTACATGTAGGTCTTGTTACAAAGTTTTGGTTCCACACCTCGTGATTAGAAGTCAATTTGAAGATGTGAAATCACTTGCCAACAAGATTGAGAAGGACTGGAGACAAGTTCTGGCAGACTGCTTTCCAAAGTTACTTGTCAATATCCTCCCGTATTTTGCCTATCAAAGCCCTGGAAAGAATGAAGTAGCAGAGCAAAGAGAAATGGCTTCCAAAGTCTATGACATGCTTAAGGATGAAAACTGCTTAGGAAAACAGGTATCCATTTAAAATGTGTAAGTTGAGTTTTATAGTGTTTAACAGACCAGAAAAAAAATTATTATGTAAATAGTTCAAATTTATAGGTGTAAAAGAAATATTGAATTAAAACTAGGTGAATTTTTATCCCAAGGATTTCAAGGAGCTGTTCAATAGAAACTTTAAGGCAGAAAGTTGAAGCATAATTTTATTCATGATGCAATCATTTTTTTTTACCATTTATTGTACAACCCTGAGTTTCTCTGTTGTATGTCTGTCACATTTTCCTCTTAAAATATTTTGTAAATGTTTTATGATGAGTCATCTTCTCCAGAGGCAGACTGTATGTTCAGAACTAGTAGTAAAGTGAAACTTTTTTTTCTATATATTGTAGGAAAGCAGATTGTTCTGCTTGTTGCTGCCACAGAGAAGCTTAACCAGGCTTAAGTTATGAATGACTTGTGTGTCATGGATGATGGAACAAGCAGAGAATCTATACAAGTTGGCTTTCTCAGATGCCAAAGAAATAATTCTGAAATACATTTTTCTGACTAAAATGCTATTTTTCTTCTTGTAGCAAATGGACAATTTATTTCACAGTAACTTGCCAGAGATTGTGGTTGAACTGTTGATGACTTTACATGAACCAGCTGGTACCACAGTCGAAGAAGGGTCTCATCTAAGTAAATACACAAGGTATGTTCTTGCATTTTTTCTAAATGCTGAGTGTATTTGTGTAACACTGTGCATTAAAATGTGCCCTTAAGGCATAAGAAGAGGTAACCCTGCAGCTGAGAGGGTTTATTGTTACTAGTAGTGATATATCATAGTCGTACCTCCTCAGGTACCTACTCCCCAAGGTCAGGAGGGAGAAGCTCCATAATGCTGCAGCTAATGGAAGGAATGAACACTGGGCAAGGGAGTGCTGTTGTATTTTGTGTGGCACTGCCAATTGACATAAGTTCAAACCTACATTGACTTCCCTCTGTAAAATTGGTCAGATTCTTGTCTATGAATTAAAGTGATTTAGTGGTTTTTAATAACTTGAAGTCATGGAGGGGGAAAGTGAACTGGTTTTTAGTGCTTCCTGCAGTGGTGGCTCTTGTCTTTGGTAAGGAGATTGGTTAAGCAATGCCAAATAAACAAATTGCTAATTAATAGAAATAGCATAGTGTCATAAATATCTTCATGTTTATGACCTTTTCAGTCTTTGTTGTTGTCCTGAAATATTCCTATTTGCATAACAATTCTCCAGATTTTTATGTTCAGATACAAACCTTATGGAAAAACATTGCAGTTTGTAAAGTTCTTGAAGAAGATGCCTTTATTGTAAAAATAGTTAGTCGAAAGAGTCCAAAGCATTTCTTGGAAAATCTGCCAAAAGTTAAATGGCTGGGAATTCAAAAACTCTTCAAAGATTTTTTTTTTTGCAGTGCAGTGAGTTTATTAACAAACTGTGGTGTCTGCTTGTAAACAAAGCCCTTATTTTTAAGAAGGAAATGGTAAGAATAGGAGTGATAAAACTTAGTTTATGTGCCTTTATTACTACCATGATGCATTTCTTTTATTCTTGAGGTCCCAGAAAATTTCACGACCCTGTTTTTCCTCAACCAAATTGTTCCCACAATTACAAAATGCAGAAGATTTACCCATGAACTCTAATTGGATTTTTGCTCTAAGTACCTTAGATGAGACAAATGTGTGGGGTTTTAACAATATGATTTCTCAAAAAAAAAACCTAAAAGAATGTTTAGAAAATAGAGTTTTGAAAGCATCCATAGAGTAACAAGAAGCAGATACAAAATAAGATTATGTCACTTTTCTGGATGCTTTTGATTTTTCTTATTGAAAGTGGGTATTTTCTAGGAATTAATGTGTTTATTCGTCAAGAGGTACTGTATTAAATATAAGTGGTTTGACTTTTGAGAATAAAAACAGAAATCTCTTTTTTATTCATTTAGAGAACTGGATCCTGCTCCTAATCCTCCTCATTTTCCATCTTATGTGATTAAGGCCACCTTGGACTATATTAGCAGCTGTCATAAAAGCAAATTAAAAAGTATTATAGAAGTTCTTTCTAAAAGCCCTGTGAGTATGATGATGTATGAAAGTGAAGAATTTAATTCCTGTAGAATGTAAAATTTCTATTATGGGTACCCCTTAGTTAAATTAGATATTTTCGTCATTTCTATGTGAAGAAAATAAACAACCTTAGACCCTTTTCTACTCATTTGTTTGCCTTTTGAAGTGGAAGATGTCCTAAATTCAGGGACAGAGTTATGTGCATTATATAATTATATTACTTCATTAATTATTATATTATGTATGTAATATGTCTTATATAAATTATGTAATTATATGCATTATATAATCCATGTAAAGTAGAGTAGATTATTTTAAAGGTTTTTATTTTAAAATCTCTGTGTACCAGACACAGTTTAGAATGTGGCACATTTGTCACGTGTTTGAAGAATGTTTTAAAATAGTTATACTTGGTCAATTTTAACTAAATACAGCCTACAATTAAAATATCAAATTTACTTACTTTTACTGACAGTGTGAAAATTTTATGCTTAGGGATATTTTTTGACACTTGATTTTTGATTGTTAAAGACAAATATGAAGACGTAGGAAATTATACAGCCTTGCAATAAATCATAAATATATCACTGTCTTCTAAGTTTGTTCCTTAGAAGTGTATGTTTAAAGTTATGCTGTTTTATTGCATATGTTGTCAAGAACTTTATTTGCCTACCTATAAATAATCTAAAAATAGGAAAAAACATTTTCTAAACTGTGTTTTATCTAAATCTTTTTGAGTGTAAAAGTTAATATTGCCAGCCAGTGGAGTAAGTTTTTTAAAATGGTACCCTATCTGCCTAGTGTTTTATAAGTTTACAGTTTTAACAGTTGCAGCCTGCAGTGCTGTGTTCTGTGAAATAATGCATCTTTCACACATAAACATTATGCTAGAAAAAATATAGGTTGAATTCTTTCCTGGTGTTTTCATGGTTTTTAATTGATATTTCTCTGTCAAAATATATTGCTGTCACTGTTTGGCTTTCTGAAAAATGGGCATAGCATATCTCATGGGGAGGGAATAAAGAAAGGAAAATGAAGAGGTATATGGCTTATAGTCCTGTTTAGGGAATTGTTTTCTTTGTAGGTCTTTTGTTTGTTTAAAGCAATAAAAACAATGAAGCTGTTTTGCCCATGTTAGGTTTTAAGTTTTTAAAGTTTTTTCTTGATATCTCTATTGACATTATGAATAATTTTTTGTACTCATATTTTATTCATTTTTAGGATTCATTCCAGAAAATCCTTCTAGCTCTTTGCAAGCATGCATCAGAAACAAAAAACATGTATAAGAAACACAGAGTTCTTATAATTTATCACTTGTTTGTTGGTCTATTGCTCAAAGAGATCAAAGACAGTTTAGGAGGAGCCTGGGCTTTTGTCCTCCGAGATGTAATTTACACCCTGATTCACCACATCAACAGCAGGTAAACAAAGTAATTATCTCTAGTTCTTCCTGTCTGTGCTCCCTTGCTCCTGTAGCCTTACATTCTGATATAGCTAGCAGATGTTAATTAATCTGTAAAATTAATTATAAATTGCTAAAATTAAAAGTAAAGTTGCTATTCTTTTATGATTTCAGAATTTAAACATAGAAGTCTTAATAAAATGTGGAATGTTTTGTGCTAGCCTTGTATTTAGATGTTTGCTATATTGCAGGTTTTGTATCTGTAAAAGGCAATCAAATTGTAGAAATAAGTATTGTTAGGAGATTTTGATGATAGAGTGTTTAGGAATTTAAGTCAAATGGGAGAAAAACTAAAAATGTGGAGTTAAGTGCAAAGTAAGCACATATCAAATAAAATGTGCCTATTGAGTTAATAGGAGTGTTGACATTTATATTCTCACCTTTAAGTACCTATAGCAAAGTGAGAATTGTACACATTATCTTAGCTTGCCTTAAGATTGAGAAAACTAGTCTTTCATTAGGTTAAAATTTAAGTGGGATTCTCACCTTTTCCATAAGATTACAGATACTTTCTTACTTGAGCTTTAACTTGGGGTTTCCTAGACACTTATTAGCCTACATGTCTCTGAGTTTATATATAAATTGACTCCTTGGCTGGTTTGAAGCATTTCATACCCTGAGATGTAGAAGAGATGTGTGGATGTTATAGTAAATGCCATTATTATGGCATTATTATTCTTATGTTGAACACTCAGCTGGGGCAGGGGCTGCTGATGCACTGGAGAGTAACACTTCCTCTCAGAGGGACCTTAGAATTCAGCTCAATAAAACCCTAAAATCCTGAGCTGAATTTGAAGCTAACACTGCTTAAGGGAGGAAGCTGCACTGTGTAATCTCCAGGTGTCCTTATAACATATGTTTTTTTTTAACTAATGTTCATTTTAGATAGAGGAGGATTCAGAGAGCATGTTTTTCATTTTTTTTCTTCTGTCAAGATTGACCTGACAAATAATAATTTAAAATCCTTCTGGGGATTTTATGTTCTTTTTGGTGTACATTTGTAAATAAGATTTTATTCCATTTTCCAAAGTGATCAGTGAGATTCACTGTGTTTCAGTTTCTCTGTGTTTCCTGAGCTAAGTCTTTAGAGCTGCTTCATTGAATTGATAGATTTTAAAGTTTCGAATCAATTCATCCTGACTTTCTTTTCTTTTTCCCTTATTATTCCAAGATGCATGAAATGTTGATACTTGAGACAGTGCCAGTTTGTATTTCTTTAATTCCACTTTGTTTCCTGTGACAGACCCATGGTAATTAGAGACATATCCATGCGCAGCTTCTCGCTCTGCTGTGATCTGCTGCAGCATGTTTGCCACACCGCAGTTACATGTTGCAGTGATGCTCTGGAGACCCACCTTCATGTCATTGTAGGAACCCTGATACCTCTTGCCATGGATCAGTCTCAGATTCAGGAACAGGTAGTTTTGTGATGCTACTTATGCCTTACCTGTTAGTTTTCCAGTTCATGTTCACTGTTCTTAAGGCTTTATCTGTACTTGTGTTCAATTTTTATTTCTTTTTCCTATGCTTTGGAGATTTATATAAAAGCTGTTATTTTGGATGTAACACTGTGGCTTGAAATTTTTTAAATGCAACTTCACTTTTGGTTCTACTGTTTTGCCAAACAGCACATCAAGCAGCTAAGCAACTTCTTAAAAAACTCTGTGGATGATTTAATGGGAAATGTGATGAAGACCTTTGATACAAGGTGTCTAAAGGACAAAAAGGAAATACGTACAGAGGATAGATTTCAGTAGTTCAGCTATTTATTTAATAAATGATCATTTTTAAAAAAATGTAGCACATAGGCCTTAAAAGGGAAACAAAGCAGTTTCTGTTGTGTGACAAGCATTGTTTCTCCTCAAGTGTTGCTTTTTGTGTGCATTTTGCTGGGGGTGGAAATATAAGAGGATTCAGAGATTTACAATTAGTAGCTGTAGGTCAGAAGAGTGTACCTGTTGCACTTCAGTCCTCATGTTGCCTTCTGGCTTAATCTGATTCCACTGTACCGTAGGCATCTGCATGGTTGCACTGTAGCCCTGTGCTGTCCTCTTGCCTGTACTTCCAGTTCAGCTGGAGGGCTGTGCCAACCCAGCTGAAAATAACCTGGCAGTCTTGTTTCACAGCTTCCTGGTTGTGATCAGATTTACAATATGTCTGTGTAAACAGCTGCACGTACACATCTGCAAAGGCCACCTGCCAGGGTATCCCTGGGCAGGAACAAAGTAGGGAGGACAGAAAATTATCTGAACTGAATTGGAACTGAAGTCAAATGTGAAACCTCCTCTTATCATACTCCATCAGGGATGCCCACCCTCTAGTGATCATTTTTCAGTTTCTTCTTTTTTATTTTTTCTTCTACTATTGAGTGGAGGCTAGTTGATAATTTTCAGGTAAATACAAGTCTTCAAATAAACCCCTCATCATTTGGATTTAAAACACCTCAGAGGTGCTTGGATTTAATATCCAGTTGCATTGATTTTTAAGTAAAGCTTAAATAGAATGTTTTTCCAAAGAAAGTATGGTACCCCATTGACATTTATTCAAGTTGTAGATATGTTGTTATACAAATTCTGCCAGACTTCAGTGATTTGGGTAGTAAGATATGATGTATAGGCATTTGTCTAAATTCCAAATTACCAGCACTTTAGTGAGAACAGGAAAGTCCTAATAACTCCAGAAGTGCTTGGGTGCAATGTGTTGTTAAATCATTGTGAATATAATAGAGATCATATTGGCCAGCATTTGAAATCAGCTTCATCAAAAGACAGAACAAAACTGCAGGCTGGGATACTAAAAGCTTTGATTTCTGTTTGGGAGGAGGAAGAGCAAAAATCCTCCAGCATTTTAGAATGTATCTCTAATAATCTTGCACTTTTTAACAGTGTAAATAAACTATCTTATTAGTTTAATGAAACTTAGAGAAATACAAACGCTATAACCTGAATAAGAAATACGGCTCAAAAATGTTCCTCTGTCATTTTTGGTTTTCATTTACTTTTTATGTTCAGGTCCTAGGCTTGTTGAAATACCTGGTGATAGATAATAAGGATAATGAAAGTCTGTACCAAGCAATCAAGTGCTTAGATCCTTTTCCTGAATATCCTGCTTTTAAAGATTTGAGAGCAACTCAACAAAAAATAAAATACAATAAAGGACCATATTCTCTTTTGGAGGTAATTGCATTTTAAAATAGTATATTATATATGCATTTTAAAATAGTAAATTATATATGCATTTTAAACAGTTTAGTGTTTTTTGTAATGCAGAATTTCCACAGAAGAATAATTTTCTAACTGTAGTTCAAGTTTAAATGAGACATGTTGATTCTTTTATTGCTGGTTTCAGCCACAGAGATTTGTTGTAGGTCTCCATTTTTACTTTGCATCCATATTGTGAACTTGCTTAGAGACACTTCTTTACCTGAAGCCTTTACTTGTATGCTGTATGTGCTTAATACAGTGTTGTTTTGCAGGAAATTAATCACTTTCTCTCAGTTGGGGTTTGTGATTCACTGCCCTTGACACGGCTTGAAGGACTGTATGATTTACGCAAAAAGTTGGAACAGTATAAAGATCAGATGAAGGATCTCCTGAAAATTTTCCAGGGTACTGATGTCTGATTATGTGTTTTATTTCTTTTCTACCTGGTTTTAGGTGTTTAGTGATGTACCCTATCCTAATTTGACATGTACATTTTTTGTATGTTTAACAATGTAATCATATTATATAATTTGACATACAGAGTAGATTGACATTTATGATTCATGCAACATCAAAAGTATCTTTAGCAAAATGAATTATAAATTAATAGAGGAGGTGTTACATGGCAGAGAGGATAAAATACCCTTCAGGCATTTGGCATGGGTCATGTATGATTGTGAGTGACCAGGATAATGTAGA
This sequence comes from Serinus canaria, assembly GCF_022539315.1. Classification (NCBI taxonomy): domain Eukaryota; kingdom Metazoa; phylum Chordata; class Aves; order Passeriformes; family Fringillidae; genus Serinus; species Serinus canaria. The sequence goes on from NC_066313.1 coordinate 41,762,569, forward strand.
AGTGCATTGATTTGTGGTTGCTTCATGCATTTTCTTGTATATGAATCTCCCTACTCTTTTAAATGAAACAAAGCTTCAGTTTGTTAAAGGCATGTTAGAAACTAAAACTCTCAGAACAAAGAGTAAGATTTAGTTTAGTTGCATTTTGACACATGCCAAGATTGTGTTTCAGCCCTCAGTCCAGATGCAGTTCCTTCCTCATTTGGTTTTCAGATAACTGTGCCAGACCACTTCACTTTTCTCCTCTCCATCAAGTCTTCATCAGATTGTGTGTTTGAGGGGAAGATAAAAAGGGATGATGTGATTAATTATAAACAAGTACAAAGTAAAATTTGGATAAGAATTGTAATGTTGTAAGGCTATGGTGCAAGTGCATTTTGGCCCCCCACATCCCCACATTTACAATTTTACAAATAACTCTCTTTGAACAGTTAGTGAAAGGGCAACAAGCTTGTGTGGAAAAACTTCCATTAGAGGAGAGCCTTTTGAGATTGGAAAAGAGATCGAATAGGAATAGATAGAGCTGTATGAACTGGTGAATGAAATGATGAAGCATAGTAGGGAGTGCTTAACACTTTTATCACAGTACAAGAACAGATTAAATAATCTGGGAGCAGTTATACAAGAGAAACCATGTAATTTCTTCAAAGTACATTCACCATGGCACTTACTACTACTTACTATGAAGATTAACAACATAACTGACCTTAAAAGAAGTTGGACATATTTTATAGAGATTATTAGGTATGAAGATGTGCTCAGGCAAGCCCTGAGAAGTATTTTCTCTAGCTTTGCTGGAGATGGCCCTGCAAGCTTAATGGGGCTTTTGCCATATAATAAAATTCTGTTAAGCACTTAAAAGTCTATTATTCTATGTATTCGTTTTTCTAAAGATATCAAGTAAGCATAAAGTCTGATTTCAGGTTTGTACTCCAATCAGTACTTTTTTTGAAAGTACTGCTTTCTTGGGGTTTTTTTTCCTTCTTTACACTGACAAATCATCATATTATTTCCTAGACTATTTTGTTTGGAATGTTTATTTTAAGAAAAGACCTCAGGCAGGGGGCAAGTATGCAAGGAATACCCATCTTGAGAGTTTATAGTTTGGCAAAGTTCGTTTGGCAACTGAAAGCTAATCAAATTCTTAGAAATTCTTGATAGAAAGCCTAATTTTGAGATATTCCTTGGGTTCAGATTTAGAACAGAATAATTACATTAGCTTAAGGGCTATCAGTAGAACCACATAGTATGCTTTCAGTATTTCAGATAGCATTCTTACACCAACTTATGCTAATATTTCATGTATTTAGTTATCATTTTTACATCAAAACACTGAAAATAATAGCATAGGTGCATTCTAGTTTGGGGGATTCATTAGCTTATTCAAATGCACAGATTTTTCTAGGAGTACCCTGATTAATAAGAAAAATCAATAATTTAGTTGGTGTACTGTTTAATACCATCTTGCTTCAGCATTAATAATGCATATTGACATTTGTAGGTAAAACACTGAAGCAATATTTTCTTCTAATAACTTCTCATTACAAATATACTGACATGCTTGGCATCTTTTTTTCTTTCTGAATGATAGAAAAGCCAGAAGATTCTGTAATAGTGAAATTGGTGGTGAGCTTACTGCAGCTGTCCAAGATGGCAGTTAACCATACAGGAGAAAAAGCAGTGCTGGGTAAGTTAATTAGACCCACAAGTAAATTATGGCTGTCATTGCAAACACCAGACTGAAACTGTGGTTGTTCTCAGTGTTACTTCCCACTGTGCTTTCCACTTCAACACACCTGCAGAATATGAAGGAGAGAGCAGGGAAATAGATTTTGGGTTTTTTCTAATGAACATTTAACACCCCTTATTAAAAATTATTTTCAAGGTCACTTTTTTGTTTTATTTTTTTCAGTTGTTGTGTGTTTTGATAAAATACTTTGTCTGGAAATGAGGAGCACATTGGTACACATTTTTATGTAAAATATAGATTAATTCTTACTGAGTTTGCAGTCTAAGTTTGGGCTCGCACAGGCTTCTGTTTGTATTTACCATACCCTTTAGGCATTAAAAATGAGTAATTGTGACCTTTTCTATTTGCTAGTTTCTGGCAGAAGCAAACATAAAAGACATATCTGATATAAGCTGGAAAATCCAGAACCATAGGAACTCCTAGAAAATTCAGTTATAAAGTATAACTGTAATATTTATGAGTCTTAAGCTGCAAAATTTGTTGACATGTAATTTTAATCATAAAGCTCCTTAAGTGATTTTTTATAAATGCTTGCTGCTTTTTACCCCATAACAATCTCAGTTCTAAAAGTAGGGTGAGACCTTGTTTTAGTATGCATAAGACTACAGAAAGACTATAAAATGACATGCTTTTGCAGAGGCTGTTGGAAGTTGCTTGGGAGAAATAGGTCCCATGGATTTCTCCACCACTGCTCTTCAGCGTGCTGAAAATGGACTGGATTCTCGAGCAGCAAACTTACTTGAAGATAGAAAACTTCAGTGTGTCTTCATAATGTTGATTCAAATAAACACTGCTTTAACAGATAATTGGTGAGTGTACCTATGTGTTTATTTAGCTCAAGAGCAAAATAGGAGCCATTAAGTTGTACATTGTTCAGATCACCTCAAAGTAACTCTCTGAAAGTTTTCTTAATACTAGCCATGTGCTTCTCCAAGGCTCAGATTATTTACCCAGTCAATCTTAGATGTTTTCTAGAAATTCTGTAGTAGGGTACAAGCCAGAGAGTCCTCTCTGTGCTGTGGAGTAAACACTCTGGCTTTGTTCTGTAAAAAAATATGCAATGGCACCATAGATGGTGGAATTATTTATCTTGTGTACTTACAAAGGTGATTTTAAAAAACAAATACCTGATTGAAATTAATGATAACAATGTTGTGTATGTTCTTTTTTCAGTATTGATGTTAGAGCTGCTGCTGTTTCCTGTTTGAAGAACATATTAGCCACCAAGTCTGGCAATGAATTTTGGGAAGTTTATAAAAGTAAAGCTGATCCCATGTTAATCTATCTACAGCCTTTCAGAACATCCAGGAAAAAGGTACCTCTGATACACCTTATATGCATGGCATATGGAGTAGAGTAAAAAGAAATATCTGTCTTTTTTTAAAAAGTGAATTTGAAAAGATGTTTGAGGTAGGCTTTGATAAATGCCGGATTTGGCATCAATATAATTGAAAATCTGATTGCTTTTGTATGTCTGTTTCTCATTTTTGTTTTACCACTTGCAGCTTTCCCTTCACATAGGAAATTACTATTTTGACATTAGAAAGCTGTGTGCTTTCATTTAGACAGACAATTTTTGATTACCTAATGGATAGTGTAATACTTTCTCAGGATTCTAGTGTTACTTGATGCAAAAAATGGTGGAAAATTAGTCAGAAAAAAGTGCATAATTATAAGTGCATAAATCAGACATTTCCTAATTTTCAGTCTTTTTATATGTAAATTAAATGTGATGCCTAATGTGACCTTGTTGATGTCACCAGTAAAATTTTATTTTAAATACTTTCAGATTTCCTTGGAAAACTTTGCATTTGCATGAACAAAATTGATACTGTTAATCAACTGAAGGACCAGTAATAGTTTATATGTTTGAATGTGTGCATTGCAGTATGACTTTTTAAAATGCTATAGAATTTTTTTTATATTTGCAATATGTATATTTTTCTTGTAGTTTCTTGTAGTGTCTGCTAATGATACAGAGGCTCCTTTAGAAAGATTGGATGACACAAACCTGTGGATTCCTGTGGGAGAAAGTCATGAGACCTGGATCAAGCACCTAACTAGTTCAATACTGGACAGTGGAGGTGTGAAAAATGAAGTTCTCCAGTTGATGAAGCCACTGTGTGAGGTGAGCTAAATCATACATTTTTACATGTATGTGTGCTGTGATACACAAAAAATGTGATTACTCATCTTGACAGCAGATAGTAATTTCTGCTATTAAATAATTCAGGGCCTTTGTGAACATATATTGCAGGTACTCATAAAATATACTCTCAAAATACAGGATTTGAAAGATAATTTGCAAACATAGGAGAACTTTATATGTCTGCATGGCCCTGTTGAGTGATTTGTGTGTTCTTTCTCAAGCATTACATGTTTGTTTGGGTAACTGTGAGTTTGGTTGTAACCTGAGAAAGACAACCAAAAAGCATTTCTTTCTTAGCAGCTGCTGTATATTATTACTTTATAGGTGAAAACAGACTTGTGTCAAACTTTGCTTCCATACCTGATTCATGATATCCTTCTTCATGACTCAGAAGAATCTTGGAGAAATCTTTTGTCACTTCATATCCAGAAGTTTTTTACAGCTTGTTGCAAATTTGCTTCATCTACTAGATGTACTCCAAATTCTGATTCAGGTAATGCCATAATAGTTTTGTTTCAGCTAAAAGAGGAATTCTGGTTGTGAAAAAACTATCTTCTGATATCAAATGTATGATGTGCACTTGAAGGCAGGCAGAATTTAGAGGCTTCTGCCACACTGACATTTTTTGATGGAGTTACCAATAATTTTGAAGCTGTTCATTGGCAGCACCCAAGAAGTGTCTTCTGTCTAACTTCTTTTTTTTTCATAACTGGATAATGTTTAGTACTTACTGAATTTAGGTGTTATCCAGTGTTAGGTGCTGCAAGACTGAGTCATGGACTGTCTTTTAAAATGACAGGCAGGTAAATTCCTCTATTACTCAAACAAGAGCAGTAAAAAGCAGTTTTCATCTGAATGTTCCCCTGGGAGAAGACTAACCCTTGCTTTAAGTATTGCCTAATATTGTTAATGGTCTTTCTGTACATTGAGAAGACCTGTTCCATTCCAGCAAAATAAAAGGAAGTTGTAACCAAAAGAACTGTACCAGATAGGCAGTAAGTTAATTTTAAAGAAAAGCACCATTTAAACAAGCTGTTCATGTCCTTTCCAATTAGATTGTGGTTGAATTTGGCAGAAATCTGTGTAAAAGGAAGATCTTTGTTGTTAAACACTGGGAATGGTCCATGCACTTTTTTTCAGGAACTGAAATAAATACAGTAGCTTCAGGGTGGGGTAGGTTTGTTGTTTGGTTTGGTTTGGGGTTTTTTTGTGCAGTAGCTACTGTGCTATATCTTCTAACTCCCTTCTTCAGTGACAGATCACTGAAAAAAAAGAGTCTGTACAATGTCTGGTAGTCTCTTTACAGGCAAATCATGCAAGCTTCAGGTTGCCAGAGAGGAAGGGGAACCCTTAGTATTGCAATTTTTACTGGGAGTGGTATAAATAACCCTAATGATGATGCTAGGTGTATTTTAAAGTATTGTCTTGGATGCTCACTAGCCTGGACTGAAATACTGGAACAGTATTCTTTCACATTTTTGAATTCAAATAACAAGCTTTCTATAGCTCACAAATTTATGCTCAGATGTACAGGGTGATCCAAAATGTTCCAAGAAAAATATGAAGGGATTTTTCCAAGTTCTAGAAATTTGCAGTTAGTTCAACAACACCAGTGAGCAAATGATGGAGGCCCCTTCAAACACTGTGATTCATAGTACCACAATCACTTAGTTTGGAAAAGAAGACCTCTGAGATCATTGAGTCTAACCTGTGGCTGAACACTGCCACATCAACTGCACATTGCACTGAGTGCCACATCCAGTCTTTCCTTAAACACCTCCAGGGACAGTGACTTCACCAACCCCCTGGAAAGTCATTCCAATGTCTAATCACCCCTTCTGTGAAGAAATTCTTCCTAAAAAGAATTCTATGCAGGGAATCTTACTGAGGCAATAAATGCAAAAAAAAAAAAAAAAAAAAAAAAAAAAGGAGTTCTCCAGATGAAAAACTGTCCTGGTAACAAAAAAATACCCAAAACCATGAAGTAGTACACAGCTCATTGTATGAAAAATTGTTTGCAGATGAATTGGAGGTGCAGTAGCCAACAGAGCAAAGATATGTTAATTCCAAAATCGGAATGCTAGAATATCAGTATTCAAAGCAAAAATTTTAGTCATCCTCAAGGAGAATCTGTTATCCTGTGAAAACGAGGAGTAAACTCTTCCTAGAAAATATAGATAAATTTCATTCCAATCCATCAGGATCAAATGGTATAAAACAAAGAGTTAGACATGGGAGAGTCAAATGCTTCTGAACACATTCATTTCTGTTTGTTGGAATGCAAAAAATGCCCGGATACATTTTTAATGTGGCTTTTGCATTCTTTAGAGGAAATTGCTACTTCTGCACCTTACTGTAATATACTAGCAATCAAACCTTTGCTTGTGTGCTCCCTATTTCTTGCTTCTTGTAATTGGTAATTCAGAAATGACCGGAGGAATGAAGAAATTATTAACCCAGTCACCAGAACACAACTTGTAGCTATCTGGTTTGTTTTTTTAATCCAGAAGCAACACATGGAAACAGATTCTTTGAACGTATGTGCCTGTATGTGGAAAGTATGGGGTTTTGTGTAGCCATACACACTCTGAAATCTGCAATACAGTAATTTAATAAGAAGTATTTCTCTGACTTTGGAATAACTTACATGGTGGAAGCCTAATGACAGAAGTGCCTTACAGTTCTTTTTGCAATGATGCTAGTTAATCTCTGAATTCTGTAAGAAGAAATAGAATCCATAAACTAATAATACAAAGATAATTTCATCAAATTGTGATACTAATTACTATAATCTCACTAACATCATGTAAGGAGAAGAAATACATTTTGTGACAAATCATTAGTTTAATTTTGGAAATGGAGTTCAAGGAAGTTTTTAGTTCTTTTCTTGACTGAAAATTAATTACTTTTTATTTTGTAAATGGATGTGATATGACAAAAGTTCATTATATTCTTTCCTTTGAAATGTACATCCCAGATCAAGAAACCCATAATTTTAGAAGTTTGGATAAAGTATCTCGACGAGCCATGCTTGCTGTTGTTGATTACTTGAGAAGACAAAAAAGGTGAATCCAAGCTTTTCAAAACATTGCCTTAATTTAATTGTGACTGTTCAAAGATCTGTTGGTAATCTGCTCTAGATTAAAGAAAAAGAACATGGTAGAGAACATGTTGCTTAAAAGAAAAGATGTAGTAGTGACCTTGCATTTGTTACAGAAGTGATATGGCTACCCTTAAAGGGTTCTAACTATGCTGAAGGAGTTTTCTAAACCCTTTTGCCTGATGTACTTCTTGTAGTGTGGGTTTTTCAGGAGCTAAAGTTAGCCTTCGGAAAGCTTTATAGTTAATACTGGATTTATTCTGTTTAGTGCTAGATAAAAGGTCTGTTACAGCAGTACTAAAGTCTTTATTTAATCAGATCTGTTTCAGGTACAGTTTTTGACGACAGCTTCTGGCTAGATCTGAATTATCTGGAGGTTGCTATAGCAGCACAGTCTTGTGCTGCTCATTTCACAGCCTTGCTGTACGCAGAAATCTACGCAGACAAGATAAATAGGGACAAGCAGCAAAAAAGGTAGGAGGAGGAGTGCTATTTCCTGACATTTCTGGTGAAATGAATCATGAGTCCCAGCAGTATTTTGTGAGTCCTAGCAGTGTTTTGGTTTTAGTTATATGAAAAGTCAGGGAAGCTTTAAAAATATTCCATAGGTGTGTATATGGACATGGAAAATATTTCCAGTCCTTGAATGTGATCCAGGCCTCAAAAGAGTGTCATGCTGACTTGTAATCAGAAACGTTTTTTAGTGCTGTTGGTGAAATTACAGCCAGAAGTTAATCAAGGGGAGAAAGGAAACCCCAGAATGACGACTGGAATTCTGTGGATAGAGCTAAATGACCCTTGTAGGAGCATTTCTTCCATAACAGGCAATTATCTTTGTTTTCTGGTCTAGCAAGATCAAAGTATGGAACTAGTTTAGGTTTTATGATAAACCACTGTCAAGTAGTGGAAATATAACAAAAGTTTAGTTGTACACACATACATTAACTAATTGCTTTTATTCTTTCACAGAGGAAAGAACACTTCAGGCATTCACAAAAGCAATTTGATTTAATAAAAGATTAGAAATTACAACGTGTGTGTAGGGGGGCTCTCCAAAAAAACACCTCGGTGTTAAAATCCTTTGATGTTGATATTCCCAGCTCAACTGATCACTTCCTCATTCTGGATGGAGAGCCATACTGAATAACTTGGGGATATGATAGTCTTGCATTTATTGTTTGTGCCCCTAATTTCTTGAGTGTTGTCTCAGAATTTCTTTAGTTCGCTATATGAAATTTCATATTGAAACATTTCTTTTAGATCTTCTTTTAAAGCAGCTAAGAGTTTGACATTTGAAGAGGAAAGTCAAAAAACACCTATTAGTACTCTGAATGAAAAAAGTAAAGAAGAAACTGGTCTAAGTTTGCAGGTACTTGTGTGTGCTTCCTTATCTGAATGCAAACTGTCTCGTATAATTATGATTAACAGTAGGTTTCATCTGAGCTGAGGGTAGATCTAGTAGAATTCAAAAATGTGTTTTAAAGTTCTTCTCATACTTTAATTCAAAGCGAGCACAGTTGCCTTCCAGACAAATTAAATTGACTATTTGTTCACCTGAAACCCTAACTAACTGCCAAGTCTGAAATCACAGCAAAGTAGGCTTTGTTTCCCAAAAGAACTGACTTCAGGGTGGTAGCCAGCCAAAGATTTTTCAGGTTTTTTTGTCGCAGATATATATTCATTAAAAAATCAGCAAGTGATGTAGAAGCTGTAATTATCAAAACCAAAGTAATATTATCATCTCCCTCAGGTTTATTTGATATATCAAATCTGATCCAGTAGCCTTATCTAAGTTATTTCTTTCCAAAGTTCATTATTCCAGGACTATGCTTGTATAACTTTCAAGATGCATTGCTTAGTTGGTGTATCTGATGTCATTTACTACTTTTGCCTTTTGCTTTTCAGCTAGCCCACCTAAGACCTAGCTCTAGGTCTTTAAAAAATAAATTAGCATTGAAAGTAGGCCTGAAGAGTTTGGCTAGACTGCATAACTTTTTTTTCCCTGTCATGATAGGCTCAAGGAAGATTAAGCAATGTAAAAACATTTATAAATTGATATGATTTGTGTAAAACTAACTCGAGCTGGTTCCAAAGAAATAGTTGTTTGTTTTGTGGTGCATGTTCTAGGACCTTCTCATGGACATTTATAGAAGCATTGGAGAACCTGACAGTCTTTATGGCTGTGGTGGAGGAAGAATGTTGCAGCCATTGGCACGGTATAATTTGTTCATGTTCTTACGTTCTTTAAAGACATTGCTTTCATTTACTGGTAAGGAACTTAAATCAAAAACTTCTTTTTCACATACAACAGGATAAGAACATATGAGCATGAAGCAGTATGGGAGAAAGCCCTTGTAACATATGACCTTGAGACAAGCCTCTCTCCATCTACTCGCCAGGCAGGAATAATAGAGGTAATATTGTTTTGTAAGAGGAAATGAGTGTAAGAAGTGATATTCATCATATTGAGTCATTTGTAGTGAGTCCAAAATTGTTTTAGTACTGAAAGTGACCTCTTTGTTCATTAAGTCTAGCTCATTGTCATAGGCATCCAGACTGTGGATATAAGACAACTCACTATTTGTTCTGAAAACATTAAGGTTCTTAGTCCTCTTGTCATTCACCCATAATCCATCATGGGTGTAATGAATTTTGTCAAATACTTAAAAATAACTATATTCAATATTCCAGATTTAGGCCAGCTGCTAAAATGACAGAATATAGAAAGTAATGTAGTTGGTTATTTTTGCTGTCTCATTCTTAAACCACTCCACTATGAATCACTATGTGATTTTTCTGATACAGTAGATAAAAAGAATTGATGTTATTTTCAATCCTTAATATGCTTTGCCTTTTTAGCCTAAAAATGTTTATACCAGTTCTATAAAAATGTAGCATAGATGTATGTGTGTTTCCCCTCATTTAATTTCCCTATGGTGCTTTTAATTTCTTGCTGCAGATTATTTAGTATTACTGCTAAAATTCCATTGCTTTTGTCCTTCATAGTGGCTTGACGCGCAATCTGATTAATTGGTCACGATTATAAAGACATTATGGCCTTCAAACAGATAGGAGTTATAGGAAATCTTTTCAAATCCTCATCAGGAGAAACAGTTGATTAAAAAGTAAACTTCATTTTGACTTACCACCCAGGAATGATGGCATGGAGGAATGTGTGCTGATAGTTAATTTGAAGCACAGTGTGAAAAATTATTTTGAAAAATGTCAGCCACAGTAGTAATAAAACCATTTTCCTGGAGTTGCAGATATCAATAGCGTGATTGGTAGTCTTATTAAAAAGTTTTCATTTTACATGTAGAGTTTAGAAGTAGTCATAGTCTTGTCTTTCCTGCAAAGGCTTCTTTGTTTCCAAAAGTAAAACAAAGCCCTTAAAAAATAGCAGTTCCGTTTAATAAAGGAGGAAAATAAATTTTGAGTACTTTTCTTAATTCCAGGCTTTGCAGAATTTTGGGCTTTCCCACACTCTTTCCATGTACTTAAAAGGTCTGGAACATGAAAACACTGAGTGGTGTGCAGAGCTGCAGGAAATACGGTACCAGGCAGCGTGGAGGAATATGCAGTGGAGCCACATCTCGTCTGTCAAGTAAACCACCTTATCTTTTTGCTAGCTCTTTAAGCAAAAGGCAATAGGGTCAGATCCAAGCAAAAAAAGACAAGATCAGAATGTAGTTTCTGTAAATCAGGTTACCTATTTCATCTTAATCTTTTAATTGAAAAGCAGTGTTTTTCACTTGGACTTGTCTTGTTTGAATGTACATCACTTTTTGTTTTCCTGGGAAACTGTACACAGGTGATTCTTTTTTTTGATTGTTCGTAACGCTAAACTGAAATTTTCCATTTTTGACTCATATCTTTTATGTACTTGTATCTTAAGTACGAGAGAGGGATAGAGAGAGCTTTTAGTATCTAATCCATAAGAAAACAGAAAATATTACTCATTAAGCCACAAGAGGTTATCAAGTCCTGGATAAGCAAACACCATCGTTGTTCAGACATACCTGGAGAACTTCACAAATGTCCTGTTGAAGGGCATATGCCATGCCATGATCAGAACAAACTTTGTATAGGTGAGCTATAACAAGATTCAAGAACAGCTAGAATTTATAAAACACTAAATCAATTTAAAATTTATAGCATCACATGATTTTTTTATAATTCAAAAGAGCAATCTATCCAACTGCAGAAAATGTGCAACCAAAAATATTAGTCACAAAGGCAAAACTGACTTTTTAATAGAGAAATATGGTTTTCATTTTATTCCATGTTAACTTTTGTTTTATTTGTTAGAGATGAAGCAAGAAGCCCAGGGTACCATGAATCATTGTATGATGCTCTTCAGTCTTTACGAGATAAGGAATTCTCTGCTTTCCATGACAGTCTTAAAGATGCCAGGTAACAAACTGTATGCAAATACTGTGATGTGGGAGAGAGAGGTGGAGACAATGTGTATGTTTGTAGTCACAGGTTGTGTATGAAAGATTATGAAAGGGTTTTATGGGCTCATGCATAGAATTAAAACTACTTCAAGACTGCAACTCTACATTTTTTAACTTAGGTTTATCATCTGTGCATATATAATTTGTGTGCTAATTGAAGATACATTTCCTGTACACATCCCTTACTCTGTGGACCTCTTAGGTGGATTCCAGTGCTGAGTGCTCTTCTTTAGCTGAGCTATTACACTGATTTTGGAGTTTCTGTGTCCTTACTGTGTTTTCATTTATTGACAAACTTATTTTTTTTTAATTTGAATGTTGGTGCAGAGTAACTCTAGACTGAATAGTTTTGCTGTTTAAATTCTGTTCACTGTGTGGAAACTATGTTATGGATATTTGGAATCACTTGCTAATATTAAATAAAAATAATCTACTATTTTTCTGTTAAATCCTTAGAGTGAATGAAGTAGAAGAGCTGTGCAAGGGCAGTCTTGAGTCTGTTTATTCATTATATCCAACCCTTTGCAGACTACAGCTAATTGGAGAGTTGGAAAATGCAGGTCTGCTGTTCTCCAGGTGATGTTTTAAGATTGTTTCACACCACTTCCTCAGTTTTCAGGATTTTTAGTAATCAAGCATAGCACAAAACTTAAAATGACCTTAACAGATTTTATTCATCAACATCTCAAACTTTGTATTGAGAATGTCAAGGAATTTAGCTGCACTACATGAAGACGGTTTTAGATTTTCATTATTTCCAGACTGGCTTAGTTTGCAGTCTAGTTTAAGTTATTAGAAATCATGCCAATATAGTGTTTTAATTAATTGTTTTCTTTCCTTTATATTGAGTTCCCTTATACTCCAAGGTAGCAGTCATATCTCCTAGCCTCTGGTTTACTCAAGTAACTCCTCTTTTAGTTTCTTTTCTAAAAATCTTTTCTGTTTCTGTAATGACATCCATAGCTTTGCTGAAATGTGTTTCAGTTTGAATAATTTTCTTCATGGACCTCTATTACCATCAGTATTCTTCTTAAATTTTTAAGATTGCTTTTTAGTCACAGGAAGGTATTTATCTCTGTAGTGCTATTAACACTGAATTTTCTCTGCTGTAGTTCTGTCAGTTTAGTAGCTAATAGTCACCCTGCGGTCTTTTCAGCAGCCCTGTGTTTGAGTGTGATTCCCTTTGCTGATGGACCTTTAACACAGGAATTTGATGCTTAATCAAGAATACTTACAGAGGAGCAGTTCACCTGAGTGTTTGTTAAAACTGGAAGGCTTCCAGTTTAGTCTGCCTATGGTAACCATTGTAGGGTTTTATCACTATTTCTTGAAGTGTAGGATTTGAACTTTCTCAGCAGTTTACTTTTTACTCATCTTGCATTTCACTCGTATTTACTGAAAATTAATAACAAATCTTTTTTCTTTTGGGAACAATTGCAGATCTGTTACTACTCAACAACTGAATGACATTTATTTGAAATGGCAGAGACAGTCCCAGCTTCTCAAAGACAGTGACTTCCATTTCCAGGAACCTGTCATGGCTCTGCGCACTGTAATTTTGGAAACCTTGCTTGAAAAGGAGAGTGAAAACACCAAAAGAGAATGTATTAAAGACCTGCTGACCAAACATCTGGTGGAGCTCTCTAGATTGGCAAGAACTGCTAAAAATACTCAGGTAACAAATTTCAGGAAATACCAAGAACAGATATTTAGTTTTTTTAGTTTATAAAAGAACTTAATTTTTAACAGTACTAATGACTCTAAGTATTCTAAGTTTATTCAATAAATCAATCTGAGACTTAAATTATGTAGAATTCATTAATAAATTGTATTTATGAGCATGTTTTTTAAATTTTGTTCATAAGTGTAAGCCACTGGATGAGATAGATAATACAGAAATTACATTTTTAGTAAAGAGTGCTCTTCTAGCTCTGTTTCTCATTTTGGTGCGGTTTTACATATCCAGCTTTCACTTGCATCATATGTTGTAGTGTTCCAAGTAAAACTGCAGAGATAACTTCATTGCATCTCTGTATTTAGTGTTGTCTTCAAAGCTTCTTACTCTCAAAACACCATTGCACTGCAGTAAATCTCTTTCTGTGAATGACTTTCTGGGATTTGCACTTTCAGTGGTTTTTTCAGTTGCTGATGCATTTAAGGCCCAGAGTCAGCCTTGGCTTCTTCTAGGTGGTGCATCTGGATAAGTAACTCCACAAGAATTTACAGAGCAACAGTATCTTCCAAGGACCTCTACAGAAAATCGTTCCAGCTAAATACAGAACCTGGAAAGGTGTTTAACACTTCAGATATGCAGAACTAAATTAAGCTTTGATTTCACTCATTCACACATCACTATTCATAAAACTCTTTTTATGAATAGTGATGAAATCAGTAGAACAGCGCTGTCTTTGATTTCATGAATTTGCAGAGACACTTTACTCAGTGCCTCTGAAGCTCTTGGGGAGAATGATTTCAGATATTTTTGTCTCATGCCTGCCCAGCCATCAGCACTGTGGTAGTGACTATTCTGTAAGAGCCTTAAGTTTTTTAACAGCATAGTTTGCTCCTTGTGCTGTCAAAGTCATACTAAGTAGTGAGGATGGTACTTTACCAGTGAAGATGTAGGCATGCTAAAGAATTAGTATATGGTGGTGCCATTTTTATAATTATTTTTCTGTGGTCTGTAAATGTATGTAATGCATGTAATAGTGTAATAATAATTGCTAAGCTATAAATTCATTAATTCAGTAGGTACTGATTATAGAATTTCTCTATCTCCAATTTAAAATGTTAAACATAGATACTTTATTTTAGAGTTTGTGAGGTTTGATTCCAGTCTATTTTTGTTGCAAATCAGGATTTTCTGCAAGTATATAGAAAAATAATTTCATATCTTTGCTGCAAATAAATTTTTTATTTGGATGGGCAGACTATACTGCACAAATAGAGAAAATGGAGATGGAGTCTAAAACCAAAACTTGCTGGGAGATACAGATATTTTACTTAAAGAATTGTTCATTATAATTTTTTCAATTTCAGCTTCCGGAAAGAGCTATGTTTCAAATCAAACAACACAATCCAAATGGAAATGGAGTTTCTGAATGGCAGCTTGAAGAAGCTCAGGTTTTCTGGGCTAAAAAGGAAGAGAGTCTTGCACTGAATATACTTAAAACAATGATAAAAAAATTAGATGCAGATTGGTTTCAGGTATGTGTTACATAATGTCTGAACTTATGGGAATTAAATTATTAAAGATCCTAATTCCACTTGCAGAAGTTTTCTCATAGAAGAAAATGAAAAGCCTCTCTGCAATATTAAATACTAAATTTGAGTTGTACTCTCAAAATGTCTGAAAGCAAAAAAAAACTGTTAGCAAATCTTGTTAGGGGTTTTCAAAGAGAGTCTGTAAGATTGGCAAATGTAAGAATTCATTATTCATGGTCCAACACTAAACCATGTCCCTAAGCACCACATGTACATGTCTTTCAAATCACTTTTAAACAGGGATGGTGACTTCAACACTTTCTTGGGCAGCCTGTCCCAATGCTTGACAATCCTTTTAGTGATTAATATCCAATCTAAACCTCCCCTGGTGCAATTTGAGGCCATTTCCTCTTGTCCTACCAGCCCCCACCTGGCTGCACCCTCCTTCCAGGCAGTTACAGAGAGCAATAAGGTCCCCCTGAGCCTCCTTTTCTCCAGGCTGAACACCCCCAGCTCCCTCAGCTGCTCCTCACAGGACTTGTGCTCCAGACCCTTCCCCAGCTCCGTTGCCCTTCCCTGGACACGCTCCAGCCCCTCAATGTCTCTCTTGCAGTGAGGGGCCCAGAACTGAGCACAGGATTGGAGCTGTGGCCTCAGCAGTGCTGAGCACAGGGGGACGGTCAGTGCCCTGCTCCTGCTGGCCACACCCTGGCTGATCCAGGCCAGGATGCCATCGGCCTTCTGGGCCACCTGGGCACACTCTGGATCATGTTCAGCTGCTGTCAACGTTTTCTGCCAGGCAGCTTCACAAATAACTGGGGTGATTGTGACTTGGTACTTACCTTGTTGAACTTCATACAGTTGGCCTTGGCTCATCAATCCAGCCTTTACAGATCCCTTAGGATGATGTTTGTTTAAATATGCTCTACAAATACTTGACTAGAACTTAATTGTGTGTACCACTGCAGTAAAAAAGCCTTTATGTCCATACCTTTACATTTACCTCTGATGGCATTCTTTGAGAATGCCATCACACTCCTGGAGCATAAACCATTTGCTTTGCATCCATGTATGTTCTTAAGGAATTTCACACTTCAGAAAAGCTATGTTATTTTGGGCTAAGTTCTCTGTACATACCAGGGCAAACTCAAGAGTTGCTGCTCTTTTGATTTTTGTAATCTCTCCACGAATCAGTTGATGAGGCCCTCCGAAAATTTTGTCATTTTTTACATTTACCCTGTCCATGTAAGGAGAATTTATGTTTTCACAGTCTGTAATGTTCCCATATGTATTTCGCAGTCAGTGTTGCCAACTTGGTCACATAGTTCTTTATATTAGAAGTATTTTGCAAACTTATCCTACTCTACAGTTAAAGCTGAACATCCAGTCTGGAGAAAAGTCCTTTGGAAGTGTGCTCCATCATCTTCCCAAAACACTTTAATCAAGTTTCTGTGTAGAAGTCTGTCTGAAGAATTTGATGATTACACATGGTTTTTGTGGTTCCTAACTGTTACCTATGGATTTGTCTATGGTACTTCAGACTAAGGATATTTATAAAATATTTTTAAAATTTTTGTTACATTTTGTCATTGGTTTATTCTGCTTTTGATTGTTCAAACTATCAGGTATTTTAAAATGTTCACTCTCCTTTTGCCTTACGTAGAATGTGAATGTGATTTAAGGTAATTGACTACTGTAGATGTGGATGGA
This sequence comes from Serinus canaria, assembly GCF_022539315.1. Classification (NCBI taxonomy): domain Eukaryota; kingdom Metazoa; phylum Chordata; class Aves; order Passeriformes; family Fringillidae; genus Serinus; species Serinus canaria. The sequence continues at coordinate 41,778,939 of NC_066313.1, forward strand.
AAATAACTCTGTAGATGCATTATATGTAACAGGCCTCAGTGATAGAATTCTTCTTGTGGTTTAAAGGCTTTAGAACTTTCCTACCTCATATGTAAAAGGTGTTTTTGTTTGATGCCTCCCTTTCTTTAATTTTTTTCCCAAAACTTGCTTTTCCAAAGGTCAAGAATGATCCTCACCTGAAATTGATGTATACAGAGTGCCTGAGGCTCTGTGGAACCTGGTTAGCAGAAACATGCTTGGAAAACCCTACAGTCATCATGCAGAAATACTTAGAAAAGGTGCATCCGGTCTTTGAAATGTACAATCTGTGAGATATAATGCTGTGTTAAAATAGTGTTAAAATGTCAAGTAGATTTTTCAGTGCAGTCTTTATTTTTCTGTATTGAAGATACGGTTTCTTATATAAATATTAAGGTTTCATATTGTATTGTGTGACACTGTAATCTTGTTAAATGTTCAGAATATGGCCTTGTAGAAATCACAGTGAAACATCTTTTATTGGCTTAGAAGTGCAGTGATTACAACTACTTGTCTAGTTTCCCTTTCCTCTTCCCTATCCCTACCTCTTCCTTCTCAGGACAATTATTCACTCACCAGCTTTTCAGTACAGCCATTGTATTTCAGAGAACCACAGAATCAGTGAGGTTGGAAAACACCTCTGGGATCATAGAGACCAACCTGTGAGCCACCACCACCATGGCACTGAGTGCCACATCCATGTCTTTCCTTCAGCACCTCCAGGGATGGTGACTCCAACGCCTCCCTGGGCAGCCCACTCCGGTGTCTAATCACCCTTTTGTGAAGAAATTCTTCCTAATGTCCAACCTGAGCCTCCCCTGGTACAACTGAAGGTTAAGGTTATGTCCTCTTGTCCTACTGCTTATTATCTGGGAGAAGACCCTGACTTCCCACCTGGCTACACCCTCCTTTCAGGAAGTTGTAGAAAGTGATAAGGTCACCCCTGAGATGCTGCAAAATCTTGGTCTAGTGTTTCAAAGTGCTGTAATTTTTTTGTTTTAAACTTTTAGACTTTTAGCCAGTAATAGAAATATTTGTATTAATATTTGCCCACTCTGCATTTCTTTATTGCATGCTAATTTGTGAAACTCAACATAGTTGCATTTCTCTGTTGCCATCTATATGCTTCCTTCACTCTGATGATTTGAATCCATGACTTTCTTATATGATTTCCTTTGCTTTGGGCACTTATTGGACTGTCTTCCTTTTTTTTTTTTTCCCTCACCATCTTGTGATACAAGGCTGTAAGACTATTTAAAAATGTAAAACTTCATGCCTTGTTACTGTAAAAGATAGATAAGCGTGGAAAATTCCTGTATGGCTATTGAAGCTGTTTCATACAGGATAATCTTTTCTGACTCTTTGCACTGAAACATTTCTCAAATATTAAATTCACTTAGAAGAGAAGTATTCAGCCTGTTAGATTCATTTTGTATGCATATTTATTCCATCACAGGCAATATTATATAGTCTATTCAAGCAGATGACCCTGCCTGAGCAGGGAGGAAGTTGGACAAGATGAGCTCCAGAAGTCCCTTCCAGCCTCAACCATTCTATTTTTCAGTGAGAACAGAGTTTCATCAAGTTTTCTGCAGCACTATTTATCTGATTATTGATCTTACCGTTATTGTAACTTCTCCTTTAGGCTGTAGAAATTGCTTCAAGCCACAGTGGAGACAGCAGTGATGAGCTGAAGAAAGGAAAGATGAAGGCTTTCCTCTCCTTGGCTCGTTTCTCTGATAATCAGTACCAGCGAATTGAGAACTACATGAAATCCTCGGAGTTTGAAAATAAGCAGGCGTTGCTGAAAAAGGCCAAGGAGGAGGTTGGTCTCATCAGGGAGAGGAGGGTTCAGACCAACAGGTGAGCATTAAATGGAGACTGGATACTATGGAGCTTTCACAGGCTTGTTGTGAATGGTTTCTGAACTGTGCCTGGACATCGTCTAGGCGTGTGCTGGATAGTGTGGGACAAAACTAAGCTGGGGACACAGTGTGGATGATCATGGCCTGGAATTCATGTGTATCCCCTGGATCTGTTCAGTTTATTTGACAAAAATATTGCACAGTATAAATAAATGAGTTGGCATTTTTCTCTATTTCGTGTTTAGTGAGAGAGTAGAATTAAATTAATACAGAATTCTTAAGGATTTAGCAAGAGCAACTGCGAGCGAGCAGACAAGGATGAACTTCGGCTGCTGGAAACTGAAGTCATTACAAAAATGATCTGTACTGGATATTCACATTTATACCAATGCTGAGATTAAATCAAGAAGACAGAAGACAGGAAGTTTACTTGTGTGCACATACAGTAAAGGAGTAGCTCCCACAATACCGTTTCTTAGTTGTTTATTTTACTGTGCTTGTACATACAGAACAACTTAAAAAATGTTAAATTAGTGAGAGACTTAGGGAATGCCTTGCTGTTGATTAAGAAATAATTTGTTGTTTAAATGTGACATCTGTTCCTGTAGATACACAGTGAAGGTTCAGCGAGAACTTGAGCTGGATGAAGGGGCCATACAAGCCCTGACTGAGGACCGTAAACGCTTCTTGTGTAAAGCAGTGGAGAACTACATCAGCTGTTTACTAAGTGGAGAAGAACATGATATGTGGATATTCCGACTCTGTTCCCTCTGGCTTGAAAATTCTGGAGTTGACAGAGTTAATGAAATGATGAAGGTATATGTTTGCTGCATTTTTTGTCCTAATGATTTGGCAAATAAATATCCATCTTCTTCTCCTGTATTTCTAGAAGATGAATTATGTAGCTCCTTAACTTTTCCTGAAAACTTTTTTTCAGTTGTCGTTGTTTATCAATTAGTTATTAATCAGTGAGACCTGTAGTTCCAATGCATTTCAATTTAACTTTAATTAGCATTTTAATTTGACAAGTCTGTATGATTAAACATATCTCACAATTGTTTACTGTGGTCCCCTTGTTCTTCACATACCTTGGAATCTACCCATCTTCAACATCCTTAGGTACATTATTCTTGTTTATATTATATATACTTTCAGGTTAAAAGCCATGAAAGGTAGAATAGAAAATAGTACTCCTATGAAGGACTTGCAACATTGAGGAGACATGGGCCAAGATGATATGATACTCCCTGAATTGCTGCTTATTATCAGACAGCCATGATAATTCTTAAATTATTATTATTGTTGTTGTTGTTATTATTATTGTTATTATTATTGTTATTATTATTATTATTACTGGTTTTGTTAGGTTTAGTACAGCTAGTTTAGTTTACTTTTAGTTTTACAGCTCTCTAACTGAGTTTTCTCTCCTGCAGAAAAACGCACAGAAGATCCCTTCATACAAGTTCTTGCCTCTGATGTACCAGCTGGCTGCTCGAATGGGAACTAAGATGATGGGTGGTTTAGGATTTCATGAAGTTCTTAATAGTGTAATTTTTGCTTTTCTTACCTACAGATACCTTGATTGGCTTGGTAGTGCCTACTTCTAAACAATATCCACCTTCCTCTGAGCAGTTACATCGGTGATAAGGGTATATTAAAAATGAGTGATGCCAAATCAGTATTGGTGGGGGAAGAGGATTGGGGACTTCTTTTATATCTTAACCTAAAAAATCAACTTTATTGATTTTCTTGTAATGTAAGAGTAGTTTTATGCAGTTACAGAAATGTACTTTGAATGTTTTTTCTGTTGTGGAAAAGTATTACCTTTTATTTCATCTTAGGAACCTTAGAAGTTCAAAAGAAATCATAATGTTAATTAAGTTTTGGTTTTTTTCTCTTCTGTACTGTTTTCAATAATGGGATCTTTTTTTTTGTTGGCAGCTAATGTCTCGAATTTCACTGGATCATCCCCATCATACTTTGTTTATAATATTAGCTTTGGCTAATGCTAACAAAGATGAACTCCTCACAAAACCAGATGCAATAAGAAGAAATAAGTTAATTAAAAATGCACCAAAAGAGATCTCCCAGCTTGATGTGGTGACTACAAAAACTTCTATTCTATTAATCACATTTAATCCTTTAATTTTGTTAAAAAATGAAAAAACCCAAAACATGTAGAGGGGTGTTTTAGTATAGAGCTCACTAGCAGACTTTTGTTAAGAAGCAGTGGGAGGGAAACAGTACTTTCAGTAATTAAAAAACCCCTTTTGTGTATATGTAGGTAATTATTATTGAAAGAAATCATTACAGGGTTGAGCAAAATACAGTTAACGTTTTGTGCCACAAATAGCCCTGATTATTGCAGACTCTTGTGATAAAAGTCCCTGATGTGTCACTCTGGGAAAGGCCTTTTAGGTGCAAGAAAGACTTGAGTGGCTTTATTATTGAAAGTACATACTGAGTTGGGTATTTTTTCTGCTTTGAGTGGTAACGTGTTCCATCTGAGCAATTTGCCTTGTGCATCTTTTGGTCCTTGTTAAAAGCCATGCTGATAGGTAATACTGAACTGTGGTTTCATGATAATGTTGGTTTTGCCTAATTTTTGTTTAACCTGTCTTTGGAATTGTCGCACATCTAAAGTGTTGCCCCTTCTTTCCCCCATCATTATAGGCCAGACATGATTGCTTGTCATGTCCTCTTACCCCCCACACTGATACATTTTTTCACCACATTTTTATGTGGCGCTTTTTTTTGCCTTTCTCTCACATCTCTAGTTCTTTTGTGATTCCGCCCCTTAGGATTGGCATTATGCTAAAGTAAGTCTCTCAGAGCCAGGCACGGAAGGAATGGATGGACAGGTCTTTTGCATACAAGATTTTTTTCTTTGATTGGGAGGAAATAACAGAAGCAGGCAGATGGTGGAAGAACATCTAAAAACCTGTCTGTCCTTTTTTCTGAGGAACTTTTGCATGTTTTTTGCACTTTGCCTGGACAGGTCTGCTCCCATTCCATTGCCAATATTTTACATTACTCATTATCTCAGATCAGACAGCACAGAGTTTTTTCTTGTAATTATTTCAGGTCTTCTTACAAAGGGCTGCAGTTTGCTCTGTTTTCATAGGACTTATCTCAATTGTACTTTATTGACTGCATGTTATGATACATCTTTAATATTAAAAATATAGTTTACAAGATCTGATGTTTGTTTTCCTTGGGTTTTTTTAGGACAGAATGGAAGCTGCCCGCACAATAATGAATATTGTAAGGAAAAGAAGAGCTCCTATGGTTAGAGACATTGAAGCACTTTGTGATGCTTACATCACATTGGCAAATTTAGATTCTACTCAGTGGAAATCTGAAAGAAGTGAGTCTTAGGAAAACTATTTTTTGTTTTAATAATGAAGATAGGTTTTATTTTCTCAGATTAAAAAGTGTATTTTAAATACTGGTGTTTAGTTAAAAGAGGTACTAGCATTGTGTCCTATTTTTGATAGATATAGAATGTAGTCTGGATTAAAAGTCATAGTAATTACTTGCACTGTAGGGCTTAGACCCTTAGTATCAAATTCTAAAAATCACCCATTGTCTTGTGGTCATCTTCACCAGCTCAGTAAATGTATGTAGTGAGGTTTTGGGTCCCAAAAGCAATGTAAGCTGGGTTTTGTCAATTCAGGTGTATTTTATAGCTCTGAATTTAAAAATATTAATTCCTCTTAATTACAGAAGCAATAAGTATTCCAGCTGACCAGCCAATCATTAAACTGAAGAACTTAGAGGATGTTGCTGTTCCTACCATGGAAATTAAGGTGACTGAAGTTGAAAAAATATACACTGTAATAACATCATCATAGAACCATCTTCAAGCTTTTGTAATGGCAGTCATCTCTTCATCTAATTCCCATGGTCTTTACAGGTCCACCTATGGGGATACTTCCTTGTCAGGTGGGAGGTGCAGGGTGAGAGGGTTTCCTTAGAAGACCATGATCCCAGGCATTATGTGTGCTGGGTAGCGGTTTATTGTACAAAGACAGTTTGCCACTGTTCCCTCTGAGTAGTCTCTCATTATCAGAAGGTCGTATCATAGTGAGCTCCCTAGCTCACCCAGGGGATTTGGGAATCTCCTGTGTTGTAGGTGCTAGCTCAGCGTTTCAGGGAGGCAACTAAATGTCACAGAAGGTGTGAGAATTAATAGGTGTGCCTCTTCTCTTGTCTGTGCTTTTACATTCAGTAATGGGCAATGATCCATTCCCATTGGCTGGATGGGTGCATAGGCACTCCCCTTTTGATACCACACACTCCACCTGGGAAACTGTGCAGTTTCAGGAGTGCAGAGTTGCTTTTTTGAGCAGCATCTAAGTTTAAATGTTGCAAGGCCAGAATTCCTCATGTTGAAATCCCTGAGGCTATGTCTATAAAGCTGAATAAGTTAAGGGACTGCTTTAAGGTATTTGACTTCAGAAACCAGAAGTTGCCACCCATGCTAAATATCATCTGTTTGTAGGGCTCCAGTTGGCCCCAGGTGTTGCTCCTTTGTACAACTGGATCATTCTTCTCTTTGCCCTTCTTCTCCTCCAGTAGAGGCTGACTGAAATGGCTGCAGGTCTGTGCTGTAGCCTCCTGGGGCAGTATTCCTCTAGGGCGTTGAGGATACAGGGGGTGGCTGAGGTAGAGATCCTGTGCCCTGCAGCAGGTTTGGGATTGTAGATTTAGTCCTTAGATTAGTCTAAGCCTAATGCTTCCTAGCTATATGTGAGCAGTTTCTTGGGATTGTGCTAGCTGGGACAGTCTAACATTGTGTCACAGCTTGTTTAGTGGAAGTCTGCAGTACCACATCCCCTCTACCAATGAGGTGAACAAGGAGGAATAAAAGAAAAAAAATCCTTTGCTCAGCATATTTTCATAGCCTTTGTGGTATTATTTTTGTAGGTGATGGAGTGCTCAGATTAATATTTAGCATATAGTCTGTTAATGAGGTTTGCAAACAACTTATTACTGCTTTGTCTGAGTGAAATGGGGGTAATATTTACATTCATTTTAACTGTATTTTTAATTTCAGGTAGATCCCACAGGACAATATGAAAATTTGGTGACAATAAGTTCGTTCAAGCGAGAATTTCGTTTAGCAGGAGGCATAAATCTGCCTAAAATAATAGATTGTGTAGGATCAGATGGTAAAGAAAGGAGGCAGCTGGTTAAGGTGGGTTCTGTCAGTTGTAATGATATCTCAGAGACTTAGCATGCTGGAAACTTTTTTTTTAAGTTCTCCTGTCAGTTTTCTCATGTATCATTTCTGAACTGTGAGCAGACTTTTCATACTTCACTGTCAGTTTCCTCAGTTTAGGAATGCATTAATAAACTAAATTGTGAAGTATTAATAAGTAATATAATATAAATAATAAGTAATTATATTAAATATGTTTGTAATTATTTTTTCAGCAGTTCATGTAATTAATAGCTAGTAGCTTACCTGACAACTACCAGACTTGCCTGGTCATGTATCAGCTGGTGACCTGAAGTGTTCTGTAAATAAGAACCATCAACATATTGTGTTAAATACCTCCTTTCTTCTTCCACACATAAAAAAATATTTGCAATTCAGAGACAATCAAAAGCATGTACATAGAAGTAAATATCTCTAAAAAACTTTATTTCTTCTTAGACTCAGCTGATTTCATTCTCTCTTTAAACACAAACATTGGGCAGTTGCTGGGAGAATTCTATTTTGCTGCTAAGTATGGGTTAGTTTTGAAAGCTTTAAAGAGAAGCATGAATCACTAGATCTGCATCCAGCAATCAGACCTGCAGTGCCAACTGATGCTGCTTCACCTGTGTGCTGGCTTGCTAAATAATGATGAATCAAATACCTGTTTTTAAAAAGAGAACCATAAGGACATGTTGGTTGATAGAAACCTGAAACAAAGAACATCTGTCAAAAAAAAAAAAAAAAAAAAAAAAAAAAAAAAAAAAAAAGTGATGATTTAAGTTAATGATGGCTCTGTTTAAGCAACTGAGCACTAATAGAAAACCAAATACAGACAAAAAAAGCAACTGTTAATTACATTTAATTGCAAGTGACTGTTGTAGAAAAGCAACTTGTGTTTTGTGCAATTTTTAAAAATAATATTTTTACTTGCTGAGCAAGAAATGGATGCTGAGAAGTGTTTTTCAACTGCTTTTTCTGTTTATGCTGAAGGGGCGTGATGACCTGAGACAAGATGCTGTCATGCAGCAAGTTTTCCAGATGTGCAATACATTGCTCCAGCAAAACACTGAAACAAGAAAGCGGAAATTAAATATCCGAAGATACAAGGTAACCCCAAACACTAAATTTTCTCTGTGGCAGCAGAGAAATAAACATATTTCCCCCTTCTCCTCTTTTTAACCCAAATGCAATATAAAGGGGTTTTTATTCATGGGCTATTAAAATAGTCACTGTGCCTTCAGGTATGGAATGAACAATATATTTATTACAGTTTAATTTTTTTTCTAATCATTAAAATAAATTTATTGATGTCTAATATATATTTAAATACTCTTCAAAGATTTCTTTATATGAACTTTTAATTGAAAAGAAATTAGGTAATACACTGTCATTAAACTGTGAGTTGCTAGTCATTAAACTTGTATGTTCAAGTTTGTTCATGAATTCTCATTAATTTGCCTTGTGATATTCCTTAATTTATAATTAATTTTAGTCTTGCAACATTCCTTACAAATAAATTCAGAAGTCCCATCTAGGGTCTTTCATGCAGAATTTGAACTGGTATTTTTTTGAATTGGGAGTACAATTCCAAATCTTACTGGAATCAGAATTGGGAATAGGAATTGGAATTGGGAGTAAGAATTGCAATAAATTCTTATTGTGAATGCAGAAAGTGTATTTAAACAGGAACTTTTGCTTCCTCCTTTTATGTACTTGGCATTATATTAATAGCTGTGAAGGTGGCCTCTGAATAAGTACTCTCAAAGTATAAGCTCTTCTCTTTGACAAATGAGAAATGTGCGCTCTGGAATCTCTAAAGGTGCTTATCTGAATTGCTAGTGTGGTTTTAAGAATTCTCAGGTAGAGTTAAAGTCACTTTTTTTGAATAATTTTCAAGTAAGACTCAGGTTTCTGTGTGTGTAAAAATGAGCGACAGCAGGGAAAAATAGAATGGGTGAGAATAATAGAATTGTGAGATATAGAGTCTTCCATAAGAAAAGAAAATTGAAGGAAACAAGCAGTAGCTAATCATTACATGTCTAGTGGAAGGTTCACTGGTAGGAAAAAATTGCAATTCTTAGGTGAAAACATTTGTGTGGATTTTTATATATGTATATGTGTGTATTTAGAAGATATATTGAGGTGTCAGCTGCATGGTTTGGCCTTCTTCATCTTTTTAAACAAACAGAAATGTGCACCCATGCTCTGCAGGGTGTGTATTCATAGTTTAGTGTGTATAGCCTTCCCCCATGTATAACCTCCCCTCTCTGTGGTTTTGCTTTTCCAGGTGGTTCCCCTTTCCCAGAGAAGTGGAGTTCTGGAGTGGTGCTCAGGAACAATTCCCATTGGAGAGTTCCTTGTGAATGCTGAAGAAGGAGCTCACAAGAGATACAGGCCAAAGGATTACTCCAGTTATCAATGTCATAAAATAATTCTGGTGAGTCCAAATAACTTAACAAAACCAAACAAAAAGCTGATTCATAATATTTACGGGGGGAGGGGGGGGGTGGAATTTACAGAGAACTGTGTACTGTACTTTTGGTATATCTAATAATGAATAAGACCAGTGGCATGGAATGAATAGATATTCAGCTTCCAGTTCAGTTCCACAAATCACCTCACCATAAGTTTACAAAATTGCAGTCAAGTATACCTGTTACTTTATATACCCATGATTGTGTAAGAATCTATTTCCTTTCAAATTGCTATAGTAGTACCAGGATAAAAGTGTATTTTTATGCTTGGTGAAGCATTTGCATGGAAATGAGTGAGAATGACTTTCTCACAGTGACATGAAGCCATCAGATAAGCAGAGGTACTAGAACAGAGTGCAAAGAAAGGAAGTGTCTCCCAACAAGATCCATTTACTTTCACATGCCTATAAAATACATGCACCTGCTGCATCAAGGAAATAGGAGTGTTTTTCCCCATGTTTTTTAGCCTCTAAGTTGTGTATAAAAATAGAATTGTTTAGTAAGACAGATAGTTAGGGGCATTAATAATTGCTGCAAGAAAAGACAATAATTCTTAGCTCAGAAAGAGGAAGAAGTGATAATAGCATTTGATGGAGGGGAAGTGGGTGGAAAGGAAGGAAGAGTTAATTTCCTTCTGAAGCAGTTGGTCATGGGTAAAATGTTTCTTATGTGTTTAAAGGATGCCCAAAAGAAACATTCTGAAGAGAAATACAGAATCTTCATGGAAGTCTGTGAGAATTTTCAACCTGTGTTCCGGTATTTCTGCATGGAGAAATTCCTGGACCCAGCTGTGTGGTTTGAAAAACGACTGGCATACACTCGCAGTGTGGCTACATCTTCTATAGGTATTGGATTAATTTCAGTGGCTTTTTAGGTTACACTGCCTAAGAGTTTCTACCATTTCAGACATAGTGGCTGTCCTGCTTTTGTCACATGTCAAAAAAGGCCAGCAAGAACATCAGCATTATGTTGGTAACTAAGATTTCTGATTTGTTCCTCCACACCCCTATTTTTGCTGCAGAAGGAAGAATGAAATTTTGTGCTTCTTTGTTTATATAGTGGTTTGTTTTCTTAGATTCTGGTAGTTTGGGTTTTTTAACCTGAATTTAGTTCTGTTGTTTTGGTTTAAAATTGCATCATTTCATGTGTAGCCTCTGATGCTTTAGCTGCGTTGAAAAGCTCAGTCTTTTACTGCCTTTGTACTGGCATTATTATCCATGGTTATTTTAGCTTGGTTAGTAAGCCTTTGTTTTTCCTGTCATAATAAAGAAAAAGAAGTACTTCAATGTAAGTACTGTGGATTTTTTTCTGGATGACTCAGTTTTGTACTGAGTCTCTGGAAGACATTTGTTAGTAGATTTTAGACATTACAGTAGATCCCATTTTAGAAGGTAACATGTTTGTGCACGCCCTTTTGAAAAAAAAGACGTGCACTTAAAAAAAAAAAAAGTAAATCTGCAGTTTAGTACCATTCAGATGAAAGATTTTTGTAGGAAATACTACTGCTGTCCACGTCCATCAGCTAATAAAAACAGTAAAAGGTGTAAATTGCAGTAAGGGAACTGTAGTTTGGAATTTTTCTGCATTTAAGGACAGTAAAGCACTGAAATAGGCTTATATGAAAGATCCTGTAATTTGAATCATTGGAGATTTTAAAAACTGACTTGGACAACAGTTGTTTTGTTGGGGTGGGGGAGGGTTGCTAATGTTAGTAATAATAACAAAACCCAATTTTATTATGCACTTGCTTTTAATTTTTAATTTTTTTGAAAGATGCAATATTATTTGATAATATTTAATCTACAAGTAGAAATGGGGAAGAAATCTGTAGAGAAGATAAAACAATGCACATCTGTATGAGAATAAACTTTTTGCAATTTCATTCAGTCAGCACTTTCTTTTTGGATTTGAAAACTGGCATTTGCTCTTTCCCTAGTCAACACTATATATGGGAGAGGAAATATTCTCACAGTAATCTTTCTTAGGCGTTCTGTAGTTTTTATAACATGGTTTCAGCACTTAATTTTTGTTTCAGTTGGCTACATTCTTGGACTTGGAGACAGACACGTTCAGAATATCTTGATAGATGAACAAACAGCAGAACTGGTGCATATAGATCTGGGTAAGCAGGACAGCAAGAGAATCTTAATTTTTCTTTACTTTAGCTTTTTTTAAAAAAACTTTTATTTTCCTTTCATTTAGGGGTTGCTTTTGAGCAAGGCAAAATCCTTCCCACACCAGAGACTGTTCCATTTAGGTTAACCAGGGACATTGTGGATGGAATGGGTATCACCGGCGTGGAAGGGGTCTTCAGAAGGTGAGTGCTCCTGAATTGCACAGGGGTGAGGAGGCAGCAGAGTATTTCCAGCTTTGTGATTGTCACATGGTAAATAGTTCTGATGCTTGAGAGGGGACTCAGATTTCTGCTGGTAACACCCAAACCTAAATACTGCTCCTATGCTTGTATTTATATAACCAGCTGCAAGCTCATTTTTGTCACTCAGTGTTTCATACTGTTCACTTGCCAATGGATTAATGTCACCCTCTTGTGGAATTCAGGGAGGGCTCAGTGTTTCCAAAGGCTCCATAGCTAAATGTTGATTCAGAATTATTTCTTTATTTTCCTTCAGAATTATGCCTTTCTTTCAGTGCTATGCTATATATTTGGAGCTGTTAAATGTCTTTGAACCAATTTGTTTTGATTCTAATTTCTGTTTAGTTTTATGTATGTAATTTGGAGTGTTTTTTCCCTTTTGGAAAATATATATTTTATATTACTTTGCAAGGGCAAAAAATAAATCCCATAATAGATCTGGACTGCAAAACAGAAGATCCTAAATGAGTTGAGTTTCAGTCAACCTCCATCCTACCTTCTGTGAATGACCCAAGGGATGCCTAAATAGCAGGACATTTCTCATTCCAGACTTGGATGATGTTTGTGAAGTAACTCTTGGCAATCCCCACATTTCATGTCTTTTAAAAAGCACATAGTGTAGGTGTTGTTTTTCTAAGGCAGCAATTAAGGCTACTAAGTATTTCCTAGTACACCTTTGTGCCATGAAGGAGCAGTCACTACCAGTTCTAGTCTAAAGATGATGCTGTCAAACTCACAGTTTGGTATTACTTCTGAAACCATGATACAGAAAAACTTGACTTTTTGGGCTCCAGCTGAAGTAAATAAGGGTATCAAAGTCACTGGTGCAGATGCTGTTTCTGCCTCAGCCAGCCTGATTTTTACGTAACAGTTCAGGTGTAAGTGGTAAACAGGCTCTTGGCTGTGAATGTGTTCAGTTAACTCTAGTGTGTGTGTTCTCATTCTGAGGTAGACAGATCCCAATCCCTCTTTCACAGGAGTACTTGTCCCATAGGATAGTTTGGCATTCCTTCCAGAAGCTTAGTTTGCTTAAGAGCGAATGCAGGTAACCACTTCTGTATCAACACTCATTAAAATTTCAGAAATTGCTTACAGTCTGGCTACTGGATCTGCTCATTTCATGGAAAACAGCCCTACCAAGATTCTCCAATTCCCCAGCACCACAGCACGTGTTTTTCATTCAGCCAAGCAATGCTGCCATCATGGCACAGCCCAATAGGCAGTGTTAACCCAGTGGTTAATCCTGCATATCAAAATATTTCAGACAGTGAAACAGGTCATCCCTTTCCACAGAGAAATAATCATCAGTGAACTACACAGTCTTCTCTTGGTTTTACATGTCTAAATTTCTCTTTTTTTTTTTTTTTTTCAGGTGAAAATAGCAGATTACTCCAATGCTAGAAATTAAACTTTAAGTAGGGTACAAATATCCATTATTTAAATTACAAAAATAACGTAAAATACTGTAAAATATTTTCTAGATGCTGTGAGAAAACAATGGCTGTAATGAGAAATTCTCAAGAAGCTTTGTTGACTATTGTAGAGGTAAGCATTTTTTCATGCCTTTGGATAGTAACCTGCCAGAATGTCTTCAGTTTTCAGTCTTTGTATGCATCACTGCACCAAATACTCATTTAGAGAGTTTTGTACTGAATTAGAACATTGATTAGAACATAGTCAGGTGTTGGTCAGATTTATTAATTCATGTAATCTTTGATAAAGTTGTAACCAGTTTGCATTTTCTATGGAAACTGTTTCCTTCAGGCAGTTCTCCCTCTTCAACACCTATATGCTTCTTGCCATAGTGCAGCATTCCCAACAGGATTAATACTGATTGAATTAAATCTTTTAAGGCACAAAGAGAATGAAACTGATTTTTGAAAGCAGATTATACTGTGCACTAAAAGCTAATTATTCTCTTTAGTGTATTAAAAAATTCACTGCTTAGGTGGGACTGATGGCAAAACTTTGTGAAGTATGAACAACACAAATACCTGCAAGTGCTCAGAGGGAGTTTTGTTGTTGGATTATTTACTAACCAATTTAGCCCAATTCTATTGATTTAAAAAAAAAAAAAAAAAAAAAACAAACCAAAAGACTCACCATTCTAATATTGTGGTTAGTGTGAGCATTTCCAACAGTGCTAGGACACTGAACTAGCTGCAGTTAATTGCTGAAATTAAAACCAGGTTTATTTACTGTGTAGGTGCTGCTCTATGATCCTCTGTTCGACTGGACCATGAACCCCTTGAAAGCTTTGTATTTGCAGCAGAGGCCAGAGGATGAGGCTGACATGAGCTCTACACTTGGTGCTGATCCACAAGAACCTAAACGAAAAGCCAGGTGCCAGATTTTTTCTTACCCTCCTCTTGCTGCACTGTTGCCTTGCTCTATGGTTTTCTCCCTGGATGTTGTTCATGTTGTTCAGGATCCATACCTAGAGCACCTGTTTTTCTTTTTTTCTTCTGCCAGCAGTGATGACCAGAGTTTTAACAAGGTGGCTGAGCGTGTTCTGATGAGACTTCAGGAGAAGCTGAAAGGTGTTGAGGAGGGAACAGTGCTCAGTGTGGGAGGGCAGGTGAACCTCCTCATACAACAAGCCATGGACCCTAAAAATCTGAGCCTTCTCTTTCACGGATGGAAACCCTGGGTGTGACTTGGAAGGATCCAGCACATTTTTAGAAGAAACCTATTTTTTATTTTGCACCAAGTGTTCTAACATTTCAAACTGGTATTTCACAAAATTTATATCAAGAGCAACCATGATGCCTTATCCATATTAGCATTTGGTAGATGGTTTGGGGTTTTTTTCAATAACCTGTTAACGTGAAACATTTTTTATTCTGCTTAGGTTCATCCTACAGTCTAAACCACCAAGCACTGCTTTGATGTTCCTTGTGACCCACAAGGATTTGCCTGGGCAGACTGGATGGGTTGTGTTCTTAAAACATGAGATTCATCACTGCTGTGTATCTGCTGAAAGGCATGACTCTCATATCTGGTAGTGCTAACAGGACTGTGTAGAATGGATGATCCAGAAACCATTATTCGTGATATAACCATCTAAACTACATTTCCAAAAGGGGGTTTACTTTAACTTCACAGTGAAAGAAAAGAGAACCAGAGAATCTCATGTGTAATGAATGAAGGGGTTTTGGGCTTGGGGTTTTTTAAGCTTAGTTAAATAGACACTTCTCTATATAAATGACAACTTTAGGTCAAATAAAATATGCTGCTTTTTTTTTTTCTGTTGTAAATTAAATTATGCTGGTACTTTATATTACTCTAATAGTACAAAACAATAAAAAATATTTAGCTTTTGTTGCTCTGATTTCCTTGACAAAGACATATTGACCATACAGTGAAACTTAGTGTATTGGAAATGCCTGTAAAAAAAAAACAGTCACTGTATCTGCTGTAAACACCACTCAGAAACACTGAAGTTGTATTCTGAGCACAAAAATCTTATTCTGAGTGCATGTGGTTTTACAGCATTGCTCCTTCTTAAAAGTAAAAAATCAGGTAGTCAGTGAATATGGATAATCAGAGAATCCATTCAAATAATGGTCTAACTTGCACAGTTAATAAATCTTCCCAAACCATCTTTATATTTCAAAATAGGAATAAAGGCTGGTGTACCCTTACGTTATCTTAGTTTACATTTCATCCAATATTGTTTTTACAGCAGTATAAATGAAGAACTTCTGTTCCAATCACCATTTAATGAGTTTTTGTTTGTACAGTGTTACCACTACTTTTATGCTATAAGATATTGTACATATGACAAAATGAGTCTGTTGTAGTGGGTTTTCATACAGCTGACATAAATTTCTGTCAATCTTTGCAACCAAAAGCGCATTCTGGCTTTTTTTGTGGGGAGGAAATACTGTCCAATGATCTGTTTGTTCTCTGAAAATTAAAGTGACTGACAGAGCCCATGCTCTTTATGTGAAATTTAAAGGATAGTTAGGAAAGGAGAAACATTCTATCAAGCAATGGCAGGTAGGAAATGACTAAACAAAAAGTCCTTTAAGTATTTATCTTCACCAGAGACTGTCCTGGAGTGACCTATAACGTTACTGTATTCCATATCTATCTGCACCCAAGGATTGTTACTGTCTCTTACTAATCATTATAGTATTTTTGTACATTATATCCTCAGTAAAGGGAGAGCACATCCTGCTTTTATGTGATTTCTTTACATCTAGATTCAGATCTTTTAGATTCTTATCAGTTGTTAACTCTTCCACAGAAACCCAGTTTTGCCTCCACATACACTTTCCCCAAACTACCTCTGTCTGTGCTAGGGAGTACTTGAGATTTCCCATAGAGATAGATTCTGACTTCTAGAAGACCAAATGTTTAGTTGTAGGTGTTTCTCAAGCCACTGCAGAGAAAATAGTGGCTTTGGAAACTTTATCCAAAAAGTGCTCCATACAGAGTTCAGACTACATAAAATAAACAACTGCTAAGGCACTTGTGCTTTTCATGACTCACCTGGAATGTCCAGACACCTTCCAGTCATTGTACCCCTGAGTCACCTTTGCCTGGACACTACTGTTGGATTTGGGCCCATCAAGCCAAAGGAAAACCTGAAATTACATAGTTGTACAATAGCTGAAGCTTGTGGTGTGCACATTCTTCAGCATACCTTCCCAACCCACTGTCCTTTTAAGGGAATTTAACTTCTTACCAGCAAGGTCACACACCATAAATTATATCAACACAATCAGTCATTGTTAGACAGAGTTACATTTTTTCTTCAAGTCTCCAGCCCTGCTTCCAAGCCCTTAAACATGCCATGGAAGTTCTGGATAACACTTATCAATAATCAAGATGGTTTGCCTAAATGAGCACCTCTCATCTCATGGGCAGCTCCCAAAACAAGTGTTTTCATGGAGGAGAGACTCTTGGAGCTCTCTGACCTGTGTTCAGAAGCTGGCACGTCAGGACTAGACCAGTACTCCTTGGTTAAGATTTTCATTCCACAAAGTTTGCCAAGATACCTGAAATAGTTCACACATAATATAAGCCTTTAATTGGAAAGTAACATCACCTTCCTCAAAAACTAAAAGTGAAGTCAGTTACTCTAATCAGACATAAAAAAGGAAGCAATCTAACCAACCTTGCTTAGTATCTCTTACCCTGTCTTCACATGGGTTTGCATTTCCTTTTCCTACCAGACTCTCTGCACCCACAGACCAATGTATAGAAATTCTGTTGAGCCAAACCCCAGGCAGTGCTGTCCACTGTCCCTTTTGCACAGTTTCTGAAACGAGCTCTCTGACAAACCAAAGCTGAGGAAAAGCCAAGTGGTGCTGTCTGAAGCTGAGCCCATAAAGTGGGAGATGACTGAGCAGTGTGGGGCACTGGGGGTCCAGCTTGCTTGAACCATGGCCCTCGTGCTCCCTCAGCCCTTTGTTAATTAGCAATAAAGGCAAAGACTTCAGTTAAGCAAAATCTAAGGTGAATTCCATGGTTCTTTAGGGCTTAGGGCTGATGCTGCAGTCAAGCCCCTTGGTTTGGCTTCATCTTCCCTAAAAGCAATACTGACTGTGACACAACATCCCCTCACAACATCCTCTCCTGAGGAACTTCTGGGTTGTGAACTGCTGGAAGTAAAGCAAACAGCCTGGCACAGAGAGAGAAGAATCACGGTTCAGAGGGGATTACTTTACAGGCAAAATGTATTTAAGTAAATGTTGCTGAAACAGGTTAAAGATTAAAAAATCCTAGTAATAAGAGCTAAAAAGAAATGATCAGTTTGTAACAACTTTTTCAACTTTTAGTATAAAGTTTGAGCATTAATTCAGCAATCTACTGTGCAGAAGACTCGTGCTGTGCTCTGAAGTAATGCATTCTGAAAAACCAAATTATAGCAAATGCATTTTGAGCAGGACATTGATATTGGTGTTTATAAACAGCAGAGTCCCCTATAAA
The DNA here is from genome assembly GCF_022539315.1 of Serinus canaria. Taxonomy (NCBI): domain Eukaryota; kingdom Metazoa; phylum Chordata; class Aves; order Passeriformes; family Fringillidae; genus Serinus; species Serinus canaria. The sequence continues at coordinate 41,796,816 of NC_066313.1, forward strand.
AGCAGCTGACAAGCTGACATTTGCTTTTTCAGTCAGGCAGTGCTTGTTTAGTCAGATTTTCTGCTGAAATTACAACTCCACATCACAATGGAGTAAAGAAGATATAAACAAACACTAGAAAAATGACCACTTATTATTTGTATCCATTGGAAAACACTTTTTCTCTGAGAAAGACTGAACTTACTGGTGTTACATCTGGTCCTGATATGAAATCTGTTTCTCTTTCTTGAAAGGGAATCAAAGCCTCTGTTCCACTGAAGTTACAGTGTGGATATGGATCATATTGTGACCTAATAAACTGGAAGTCTAAACAAGAGTGGAAATGCAAGTAAATATATAATTTACATCTTAAACATTCCTCTACACATATACTGCTACAAATCCTTATAACACTAACTTAACAAAACAAAACAAAAAAATCAAAGCTAGAGACAGTTCTATTTGTGCTGCAGAAATGGAGATATAAGCAAATTTATTTTCCTTAAGGTGGCACATCTAACAAAGTAGTTTCTGTAATTATGAGACATATCTGATATCAGTGCTCTGGGGTTTGAGTCTCTTTTTTTTACTTAATAATTTCCACTCCATATTGTTCCATAGTCTAAAATAAAAAATTATTCCTCACAAAGTAAGTTTGTTGGCAGATTTTTTTTCTAGACAACAGTGAGTCCTAAATTACATCAAACCATTTCAATCATCTCAGTGTAAAGGAAAGGAGAATCTGGTCTTTATATGATTTTGTTTGGGTTTTAGACTTGCCTCACTACCTTAATCAGTTTATTATGTTAACACACCTATGCATTGCATAATGCCTAAGTAGATCATACACACTAAGAGCCCCTTGGCTATGTCAAAACACAGAAACTGATGCCCTATCAGCACACAGTTGTCCTACCAGTGTAATTAAAACCAGTTTTAAATCAATTTATTTAGGTCTGTGAAAAGCACTGTGGGTGCAAAGTGCCATGTGACACACATCTCATTATAATTATCTCTTATCTGTTCACCTTAATTCTGTCATTGACACACAAGGTCTCGTAAAGCACTGACAATACACGAGGTATTGTGTTAAGGCAGACATTATGTACAGAAAGATAAACACAAACCTTTGAGCCTCTGCTTCTCTTCAGGATATGCAACAATTACTCCAAGCAAAAGTGTCCTGTCATCATTCAGCTCCAAATTACAGTTTTACTTCATGTAAAACATGGCAGTCAGCTTGTGGGCTCCCTGTTTCTCACTGTTCTTCTCCACCGCTTTCCTTCTCACTCCTACACTATTTTCTGAGTCTTTATTCTAATGGTTATGAAGCACAATTTATTTTTTTTTTAAATTTCAAAAGCCCTTACTGAATGTGGCTCTCAGGCAGTCCCTCCCCTGCTTCACTCATTGTTTTCTGGTTTCATTACAGCATCTGCATTACAGTTGTAGCTCAGGGGTCTTTTTGTACCTCGTTGCTATGAAAGAACTACTAATCTCTTAATTATAGGCATGCTTGAAGCTCTTAAATAATGCTTTAAGAATTTGCATGTCTACAAAACCATTTTAAGAAACTAATAGGATTGTATTAAAAATATTTTTACATTTCTGCTGCATTTTCCAGTTACTCTTCATTAGATATGAGAGTATCTCAGTACAGGAGTACTGAGTACTGAGATCCAATCGACCAAGGAGTTTAATGGATTTCTATTTCTTAACTGGAGGAGGAGGCTGTTACAACATGTTCTCTATATAAAATAAGTAATTTACTTTTATTGCTGGCTGTCACAATGCATTTAACATATCCAATTCATTAATAACTCACTATTTTAATACTGGTCTTCCAACTCTCTCTATGAGGTAACTAGAATTTACTGAAAATGCATTATCATCCACTTAGAAACCACTTCCTTGTTGTAGAGTTGCTCAATTTTTTATGATCTGAAAGTGATTTATGCTTGCAGATTCCAGAAAAACAGCTGGTTTGTATTAAAGATTCATGATACCACTCCCATGTGTGGCCTTTGTCAGTTTTTTGGGTTTTTTTTACAAGACATTATTTCCTAATACTGGAAGTGTTAAATAGAAAGAAAATTCTGCAAAGAACTGAATTTGCAGCCATTGATGAATTTCTTCTCTTCAAAAAGCACAGTCAGAACCAAAATAAACTTAATCCTAAAATAATTAAGTAAGTGCACATGCATTGGTGTTACAGTCTTGCTTAACAAAGCCCCATGCCAACAATAAAACACAATAAAACCAGTTAAATCCTTAGAGTAATTCAAAAGTATAGCTGTGCCTAATCCTTCATTTTCCTTGTGTATAATTGAATTGAGGTATACTAATGATAGTGTGTGCACAACCCAGAGTTAAGTAAGGAGGGAGAGCTTTGAGACAGAAATGAAATCATTACAGAAGAAAAGCAGAAATTTAGTAAAAATGCCAGACATCTGGACAATAAACTAACTTACTTCCAGCAATTTCAGGTGAGGTGGCCATAATACGTAGTTAAATACCCCAAAAGCATTAGATATTTATATAGGACTATGATTTTTCATGTTATTTAAACACCAAAAATCAAGAGACAAGCATTTCATGCCTAAATCAAAGCAGACACACGTAGTAAGATAGTTCAAGTAAAAGAACATTTAAGCACCTTGTACCATTTTTCACGTCTCCCCTGTAGCACCCAACTCAGAAGCCTACACTCCACAGACTCCCTCTGTGGCTGCCAGAGCTGGAAAGTTTCTTCTCCAGAGCAATTTTACACAGCCAAGACAGTAATTGCCCAGCAGAAATCCCAGTTCCTTCCTGCTGACTACAGAAGAACCTTCCTGATACATCTCTGCCAAGGGACCAAAGACAGGTGGAATAAATCTGGCCATTAAGAATCTGCCATAAGAACCAGGTGTGGCTGAAATCAACAGAGAAACTAAGATTGAGCTAGAGAAAAAGAAATTAAAAAAATAAAGTTGTGGTTTAGTAAAAGCAGACCCCCCCCCACAAATCCTTAAGTCAATAACATTGACTTAGAGTGGTTAGCACTGCAGAGATTGAGGATTTAGGAATCTAGTTTTATCCACTTTGACTTGTTTTGCTGAGCACACTTAGTGAATGCAAATATTCTTAATGCTTTCATGCAGTGGCAATTTTGTGCATCCAGGATGAATACCACAGAGAATTCCCCATATGGTGAAGTGATGCTCACAGTACCTAGCCTGATTTTGATGACAGTGTCTGATGCAACACCTAGCAACTCTGTCTGCAAGGAAAGATAATGATCTGTAATGCTTGCATCCTACAGAGAAATTAGGTCAGAAAGTATTTTACTGTGAATATTCTGCTTCAATTACTTGGCAGTACTTGCAGAAACAGGCTCTTGATCAGGTTTTAGCCCTTTAGTAGAGAAACTAGAAAACTTGCAAAGCACAGTGAGGTTTCTAGCAGGCAGACAAAGCTGCCTAAAGAATACAGCATCTTCAGTCTCCCAAGAATAAGCAAAGGAAGTCAACTTGGCCTATAAATATTTTCATAATTGTCAAGCAGCTTTCAAGTGGCTTGTAAGAGATGAATTCCAGTCTATCATAATTAACTCTAAAAGAGAGCAGCCTTCTGTGTGCTAAGTTTCTTCTGTTCTTCCTTCCCTTTAGTTTTGTTTGTCTTTACTTTGATGTTCAGCTTTGTTTTCCCTTGGATCACAGTTTCAGTTGTTTTCAACCTCGCAGTGCATCCTTAACTGTGGGACCCAGAAAAGACTGGGGGCAATCAAAAATAACTGTCTGAGGTAAATTACTGTAATGAGCCTGATTTTGCAACCCTATGCCACAACTATAAAGCCCTGGGACAGCCAGTAGTGGAACCCAACAGGCCACTCACTAGTAGAATGTACCTTACTTTGCATTGCACTCCCTAACTCATACAGCCCTCATCTCCTGAGGGTAAATGCTCCTCACCAGGAGAGGAAGATCTGTTCCTCTAACACCTGCAGGTTCTTTGCTGTAAAGGAATATATGGGCACCCTGCAGAGAAGTGCAAATGTACAAAAAAAAAAAGGTCTTTCTAACTTACCGCTGTGGAAAAAAGCTGTGAACAGATTATCCAACTCCAGATAATTTTAGAACTTGAAATGGTCTAATAAATCATATTCATATAAGAGAAACTGAAGACATTTCTAGAAGAAATCATTTCTTTTTATATTAGAATAAGCTAATAGTGAAAAGGCTTTTACAGAGAAGTATGTACAGGTATAAATTACAGTCCCACATTCACTACATAGAAAGCAGGCTGAAATAGAGCATCTAGATCCCTGAATTGATTTTTCCTGAAAATAACTATTGGGTGAAACTCAACTCTTTTTCTCCAGCTTAGAACTTACAGAGATACTCTGAAAAATAATGTTTTAGTCCTACATATCTTTCTTTTTTAATAAAAGTAGCTCATCATATCTGCATCCTTTTCCAAGCTAATTCTTTTCTAGCTATAAGTAACTACTTGTGACCCTTGAAGAATTCTTTTCCTCCTCCTTTTTAAGTAGTAAGAGAGGATATGTGTATAATTGATGAATTAGAGTCATCTGATGGACAAGCAAGCATGTAGGACACTCCTCACCTCTGGAAGAGTGACATCTGTAAGTCACTCTGAATTAAAAAATAAAGACGTGCACAAAATGAAAAAAAGCAAGAATAACAAAAGGCAAAGCAAGAATAACAAAAGGCAAAGCAGGCAGGAGCAGGTTTGTGAATGGCCTTTCACAAAAGCTGGTCCCTAAAACAGACTTGGCTACCATGAGAGAGCAGAAAGGAGATGAGGGGTGAATAGGATGCCAGTGAAAGTTTGCAATAGTTCTGTGATCACCCTTGAGGTTGGGATACACACGATTTTGGTTCTCAGGCACATGGTGTGACTCGTGGGGTGTCCTGTGCAGGGCCGGGAGCTGGACTCTATGATCCTTATGGGTCCCTTCCAACTGGCAGCTTTCAAGCAGATCACAGAAAGCCAACCCTGAGCAATGAAACTACCCCCATTTTAGATTTCTGAGCCCATGTATCTTTCCACAGGGCTTGTTTTCCCCTCAGCCTGACACTCAGGTGTAAGCTGCAACATAAGCTGAAACTCGTGTCATGGCTTGACAAGCGTGCTTCCCACCAGCTGGGAATGAGCAGAGAAATCCACCTTTTTCTTTGAGGATCAAGCCAGGAGGAGGGGGTGACTCACAGGGAGCTGGCACTCCCACAGCAAGCCCTGTCTGCTCCAGGCCCAGGGTGTCTGGTGGCTGCCAGGGAGTGACTCTCGGTCATTTTTCCAAGAGTTTTATATTTGTTTAGTATGATACTTCTCTTCCTGAATAGTTCTAGAGTTGAATTTAAAGTTGCATCAAGAACATTCAGGAAGGAGAGCATTAGTATCTTCCCTGTCAGAATACCCAATTACTTAAAGAATAATAGAAGAAAACAACACCTACTGCCAGCAAAATAGATTTTGTCACTGATTTCAAGACATGCAATTGAATCTCCAAATAGATGCATTTTACAATGGATGTGTATGTCCATTTGTATTTTTATGTAATGTCCATCAGTTTGGTAAGTAAGCAGAATCTCTGTTTCTTAAATCAGAGATTACCAGATAAGCAAATAAATACATTGATTTCTGGATAGCCTGTGACCAGTTAGATATGGTAGCAGCATGTGGACTGCTTTGACTTCCTTTGTCAATAATGTGACGACCTGAGAGATAACGATCATATTCACACTGCTGGTCCAGCCCCAGGTAACAGGGATTTTTAAAGGCATCAGAACAAGAAGAAACTTCATTTAATTTTAATTTATTAATCCTTCTTATCATGTAGTATATTATCCTGTATCATTTAATTTATCACAGGCAAAAAAAACCTCAGAACAAACCAAACCCTTAAGTTTTCTTATTTTAAAATAAACCTCTTATATATGGTTAGTGCTGTTAGATCAGCTAGATGGATAAAACCAGATAATAAAAGAGGAGAATGCCTGTACTGATTAAGCCAGGAGATACTGTTCCACAAAGCCTGTTGCCTTTTATATAACAAAGAGTTTCAAAATCCTTGATTGAAGAGGAGGACATAAAGCACAAGAGAAAACACACCCTAGATTTACTGATGATATTGCAACTTGATTTCAAAGACAAAGACTTTGAAACAGCGATCAAAAAGCTGTGAAAGTAATAGAAAGTTTGTTTGAAAGCAGGCCCAACTACACTCACAAGATAGCTTTTGAAACTACTCAGGCCAGTTGTAAGAGACAACTCTTGCCAGAGGCCCTCATCCCCATCAGTACTCCAAATTAAAATTTATTGCAGAAAGCAATTACATGTAATTTAACATTAAATTAAAATGCAAAGCTAAATCCAGACAAGTATTAGTCTGACAATATAGAGAAAATACAAATGTAGGTGCAATATTATACAAATAAGGCAGCTGTAACTATAAATATATGGCATTTTTCCAAGGAAAAACAGAGAGGACCCTGTAATAAGCATTGGTTTAACTGAAAATACAGGGGCTGATTTCCCTGCTGGGAGTAAATGCTTGATTCTGGGGAAGTGCCAGGAAAGCTGTCACAGCTCTCAGACCTTGAGATATCAGCCAAGGGAATAGCTGCTGGCTCCATGACGGGAGCAAGTGTTCCTGTGAAGTGAAACACTAGTTTGGTAACTCTTGACTTGTTTGCTTTGCTTGCTTTCTTTCCCAAAGGAAAATCTCTCAGCAATTAGTGAACCACTGATCCTTCATGAATTGATGATTTTTTTCAAAAGGGCAAAAGGAGAAACTTTATAGGTTTCGATTCAACTCAAAATACAGTATTTTGTGCGAAAGGGAGCCTTAGCTTGGTTTCATTCTGTCTTCTTTTCAGGCAACCTCTTCTAAGTCTTTGAGTACTATCAGAATATATTTATTTAATCAGAAAATGTTTATTTCTCATGCAATTGGTGAGTATGGAAAATTTTAACCATTTATTAACTTGCGATAATAGTAGTATAGTGATACACTTCAAGAAGTCCAAAATTAATAATATGGTTAATTAACACAGTTTTGCACTAAAAGTCAGACCATTTTAAGTGAGAAGCCCCAGAAAATGTCTGAATTTTTTCTTATTATATTGGGTTACTTAAGTGACCAGTATCATAACTTTCTGTAGAATTAAGAATTTTTCAGGAACAGACCATTTAGTTCTCAGAAACAAGCAGGAGATTACAATCTGATACGATGCAATTTTCAAGGGCCAATTTGAGTTCAGTAGGTGTTGATGTTGCCTCCGTTGCCCTGAAAATGACAGTTCATCATCCACATTCATTGGGCTCATCATATCTGGGCAGAGGTTGTTAAAATTTCACTTGATGGTGTAGCCATGAGAAATAAATCTGACAAGGAACTAAATTTCATGTCCATAGCTTTGCCGGTCACGCATATAATTTCTTATTTGCTTCAGGGTTTTAACTACTCTTGACAAATGATGGAGTGGTTCAAGGGAATTGATTGAGGGGACAATTTGTTAAGTTATCTAGTTCTTAGAAATAGGAAAATGCTTAGCTGGGTTTAGATGTCCTGTGTCTTAACTCTAAAGATTAGCAAGTTAATTTTTCATTTGTCTACGAACAGTAGGTACTTCTCCCTTAATTCTTCCATTGGATCAGGTAACCTTCAAGACCTTATCTACTGTTACAAATCTGAATGCACTCAGCAAAAATCCAGTGCTGTTTACTCTAATGGGACCAGAGTCTGGCGTTTCTATGGGAACATAATTTGTATTCCCCATCAAAAGTGATTATTTAATGGCCTCCTTAACAAGATAATCCATCAAGGAACTGGTGACAACTGCACCTAGTAACCTACTTAACAGATCCAGTTTGACAACAATTACACATTACTGCATGTCATCAAGGCAGGGTGTAACTTGATATTAAATATAGCAAACACATTTGACAGTGGACCATAGCTGCTTGAGAGTGTTGAAGGTGGTGACTTCTGAGCAGAAGAACTGTTTGGCTTTGGGGTAATACTGACTTGGGACTGGAATGGAGAAAACATCTACTGCATATGAGGGTAGTTCAATCATCATCAGATTCAAGTAAAGGCTTGAATTTGTGGATGGTACTCAGAGCTGTGTGCTCACAAAGATTTTATTTCATTAGATTCACAGGCTAGGAATATGATGGTAGAGGAGACCTCATTCAAACTGGCATGTGAAGTGAACACGCTGCCTGGTTTGAGTTGATTGGTTCAAGTTTTACAGGGAAAAGCCAATTTTCCCATGTCTCTCTCCATTTTGAAATAAAAGATCCAACTGGGAATATTTTGATTTGAGACAACATTTTATCACAGGGAAATTTGCCATCCCAGAGGTAATCAGAATTTGGAAACTATTTCACAAGAAATACTGAGAATTATTCTGCATCTTACCTACATACTACCTGCATTTAAGCATTGCCAAATATTTACAATTGTTAGAAAGTCATAATCTAAGTGATTTCTACCAGAGAGTCATAATCTAAGTGATCTTTAAATGCTTGGTGTTTTTAAAGAGTCAAAAGTTAATTTAGTACAAATCAGGTATTTAAAATTCACCTCTACTTTTCAGGTTCAGTTACAGGAAGTTTGGGATCTGTCTCACTGTTGGTTACCTTACAGACAAATAAATCTTTCAGGGAAGAGAGAAAATACCAAGGTCTCAATGATATGGAATAGTTGTAGTGTGAAAAGACATGCTGGAGCTTGTCAGTGAGGGTTAGTCCACATTTAAATTTCTTTTGTTCCTAAGGCAGAAGAAAGCAGAATTTATTGGCAGAGATGCAGCTTCTATCAGTAACATACATTCCTGACATTTTCTAAATAACTCACCTTGCCAAAAAGCCTAAATAAACTTCAGGACATTTGGCAGAGTGAGCTGAATATCTTCACTACAGGATTTTGCTTGAGTGCTTATGTCAGAGGTATGTCTTCTTGATTCTTCTGTTTCTTGTGTTTTTGAATTATCTAATCTTGGAGATCACTATCAGTGTGCAGTAACACAGAATAGTTTGTTCCTCAAATATCTCTTCAAACTTATTTTGCTTATAAACTTCAGTTCATGCTTTGCCTTCATTACAAAGAACATACCAACATATCTATAACAGGCATCTTTTTAAAAAAGAGTAACAACTTTTACCTGCTGAGTGGTTTTTGTTTGGTTTGGGATAATAATGTTTCTTTTTTTCATTCATCAAATGAAATGAACTGTGCTGACAAAACTACCTTTTTCCTGAGGTAAAAACTGATGGTCCTGAACAAAACCCAAAATCATCATTTGGAAGCAAATCCAGTTTTCATTTTAACCTATCTTCACTCTGAGAGCAGATTTCCATATAAAAGTTATTAAGATACTCAAATGTCTTTCTGTTGCAACAGTGAAAAATTTGGTGAGAGTAACATGCAAGATGAAATCAGGTGTTGGACCTGCAGGATATTAATGCGGTAGCAACCATTTCAGTTTATTGTGGGTATCAGCCATGAGATGGCAGATCTCTGCAGCTGGAGTGATGAAACAGCTTGTCTGGGCATTTTGGGAGACAAAGAATAGCTGAAAGTGTGGCTACTGTTGACCCAAAGATAGGCAAAATTCATCTGCTAATGCTAAATGACCTCTTTGAGTCACAGAAGCTACAGGGGAAGCTGAGTCTGACAAGTACAGCTTGAATTGATCTTCTTTCAGACAGGTTCCATCCAGGATAATGTACTTTGTGGGTTTTCAGCAGGCAGGTTATCATGTCTCACATGTCCTGTATGGGTAGGCCCTTCTGGCATTCTGCTGAGCTGAGTCTCTCCACACCATATTGCAAACCTGGGGTACAGATGGATCCTGACTGATTTTTTAGTGTTGGGAGTTGAGAGGGGAATATGTCATGCTCATTCACCTGAGTATGCTAGCATTTAAAACATATGTGTAACTTATTAAATACATGAATATTCTCACTGGCTGCTTAAAATAAGTTACTTTGATGGTTCATAACTGTATTCACAATATTTTACAATTGTCTCATACCTGTAAAGTATATATGCAGCTTCTTGAAAGAGCAGGTCTTACACTTTCAGTCCAGGCCTGTAATGCCAAATCAATGTAACTCACTTCTGTCAAATCTTCTGTGTACTGCATGACTAGGATATATTGTGATAATGTATATTAGTAAGGTAAATTATTATACCATACATATTAAAATTATAAAAGTATAATTATTATTAATATATAACTTATATATTATATATAACTTGGCCTTACAAGCCAACACAAAAATACATGAAAAATTTTGTCAGCATTATCAAGGGAGACAAGACCACAAATAGTGTCAAAAGTGTCAGCACAGAAAGGTTACATCACCTCTTGGAGACACTCAAGAGCTGGGTTCATCCTCCTGCTATGTGACTAGATAAATGCTTGTTGTGTGACTGAAAAGCAGCTCATAGAATAATGAACATCTGGAGGTCACACAGACCCAGCTTCATCTCCTTGGGGACAGCCGTTTGGGATTCTTTTTCCCTCACCTAACAGGAACTTCCCATGATGCAGCTAGTGTCTGCTGTTGGGATTTCTGCCGTGTCCCTCTGAGAAGTCTTCTCTCACTAAGGCTGACCCAACCCTGCTCACTCAGCTTGTCCTCACACACCACGTGCCCCAGTGCCTTTATCACCTCGGTGGTCCATGTTGGCTGTCAGTGTATTTATTGTATAGGGGAGTCCAAAACTCAGCACAGGATGCCAGCTGCAGTCTCACAGCTGCCTTGGCCTGCTGGCCACACTCCTGCTAGTACACCTCCTACTTATCATTGCTCACATGATGGGACTCACTTAAGGGATGTGCTACAGGTGTTTAAAATTAATTCAAACAAACATAAAAATAATCCTTTTTCCCTTATTCTCACAGCAAAACTCAAAATTAGTGCCATAACATAATAGATTTTCCTATTAACAACTCAACACAGAAGCATTGTACTCAAAACTCAAGCATTAGTACTCATATAGCCTCATTAAAATCCTATAAAACTTCTCACAGACAAGAAGAGTCTCGCTGTTAAATCCTGTGAACTTAAACAATAATAATATAAAATCTTGGACTTAAAACCACCCTTACAGACAAAATTTTTGCAAAACTGCAGTGCTAAAGGAGCTGATCATATCATAGGTTTATATAATGCTTCTTTTCCTTATTATAGTTTCTTTGCAAGCCTCTCAGACGTGCTCCAACAGGTGATGTATGTTTTCCCTGTCAGCTCTCCTCCCTAACTAAATAATTTACTTTGTAATGTAATAAATGTTGGGTGTATGCTTCCCAGCATGGATGCTTGAATCTAACATTCCATCAGACAAGCTTTGATTATAGGGTTTTTAAAATTATGGATCTACAAGGCAGGCCTGGCACAATTCTGTCACCAGTACATTGGTGATCTTGAAGTAAATATAAAAAAATACAGTCTAAAGTATATATGAAACTGTATCTCCTTTATGTTCAACAGATCAGGATTTACTAGTTCTCATTTCAAGACAAAATTGAGGTTGGGTATTCCCAAATGTGGGTGCTTAAATATATTGGGACATACATACGGCATAAAAGCAGTGTTCACTATATGAAGGTTCACTGTTAAGGTTGAAGAAATCTGAAAATAAAGAATCTTAGGTAAAGACTGTGTCTTCCCAACATTTCTGGATGTCAAACCCCCTTTTGCAGATTCCTGTTTTTGAAAACACTGGCCCTGGGACTATATATTATTATATACCATACACTATTTCAAACAAACAAACCTGCCTCTGTCATCACTGGTAAATCCCTGACAAAAACAGGACAGGATTTACTCTCTATTTAAAAACTGAAATTACTATAGCAAAATTTAGTACTGTGGTATGGTAGCAGTTTTCCAAAACTACCACCAAGAGATTTTTACATGTTTGAACAGTTGCTGTTCAAGAACTACCACAGAATAATACAAAGTCCAGTCTATGTATGCCACTTAAAAAGTCTATTTAATGTATGTATTACACTTCACATGCAAAAACAGGCTTTACTCAATATTAAGCATTTTCTGTAACACACCAGGCTGATGGGTATCAACCTCTCACCAAACTCACATAGATCTGACATCTTTTCTGGCCTGGTGGGGCACTTGTTATGATTGTTCTTCATTACAATTTAAATTGCACATAGTAGCACCAACAGAAAGAAGAGAGACTTTGCCTTACCTTCTTTTACCTTTGGAAGAGCTATAGCTATCAACTGAACCACATTCTCCTAAATTACTATGGACTTGTAGTAAAAGTTCCACCATCTCTCTACTATTTTTAATTACAGCAAGAAGATGAGTGCAGTCATATTTTTCAGGATATTTCTTGCCTGTGAGCTATAAAAACATCTGTAAGGCACTCTGTTGACAAGCCAGTCTTTGCTTTGAAGTGACACTTGTTACAAAAGCAAGGACTTTTTATGGCAGAGAAGAATTAAGAACAGTTTCTTCCCCTTTTTATGAGGGATGAAAGGAGGGATAAAATATTCACATTTATTTATATTAATTATTTAAATTTTATCTGATTCTTCTTTCAGTTTGAAAGTCTTCTGTTTCAAGCTAGGCAAGTTTTCCTACATAGGTATTTCCAAAGAACCAAGAAGTATGTGTCATGCCTCCTCCTATTCTCTCCCATTTTAAAAAATACAAATGAATCACTTTTGGACTCTTGATTTGAAATATGTGGAACACTTTGTTGTTCAACCATCTTTTATGCTCACTTGCCTTTGCTGAGCATACCACCTCCATGAACACTGGTAAATATAAAAAGCACATGGCATAACGGGTAATTTCCCAAAATAAGATCACGTAATACAGTAAAAATGACTGTACCATAGAACAAAGGGAGAGCACATACTCAGTCTTGAGTGTCAGCTTCAGCAATGGAACCCTGCTCCTGAACTTCAATGTAGAAAACTTTATGTCAGATGAGTTGAACACATATTTATAGCCTGAAGTTCTAGGACCGGATTTCATGCTAAATAAAAATACAGCTACTATGAGTGTTAGAACCAGAACAAAGATGATTATGGGTAGAGCAACATGACACAAGTTTTTTTCTTAACTGCCATAATGTAATAAATGACTGATGGACAGTTGCATCGACCCCTTTAGAAAGCCAAAGTTCTTTCCACATTTAGCATACTGCCTTTCTTCCTGTTCTAATGCAGAAATTTTATGCAATTTGCAGTGCAGAACCAAGAATGAAGCCTGCATGATGTGTAGAGCACTGAATTTTGTGCACCAAATCAATCAGACAAGTCCACTGTGTTGAAGACATCTCCATTCTTTTTAGTGCCAGGAGAATTTGGTACCCATGAAAGCATTTATTTGACTGTGGTGAGTCAGGAGCTGCTCAGGCAGGCTGCATTAGCCAAGATGGAAACACAGAAATGGGTGCTTGTGGGCACTGGTCTTGGTATTGGTGTCTCCTTCCAGGACTACTTATGCATTTTGAAGTAGACAAACTTGGGCAAAAATCAACAGAGGTATCTGGAGCTGCATCCAGGACTAGGATTCCTCTTCTGCCCCATCCAAAGGCAGACTTTATCAATAAAGTATGACCAGATCCTTCTGCCCTTGTGAAATTTGCAATGCTAGCTTCAGGGCTGCACATCAACTTCAGCAGAAGACCTGAAAACCTCTTGTCCAGTCTGGAGCTAAGACACCCTATGGACAAAATGGCTTTGAACTAAACCAAGGAGGACAACCAGCTTTCCAATTGCTTTACATGGACTCTAACTCCTAGACTATTACAAAAGAATTAAATCTAGGTGGTCTAAAACTCTGCTAATAAGCTTCAGGTTTCACATAATCCAGAATACTGTGGATGGTATTGTTGAACTAAGACACCAGTGCTTCCCATGGCCTGAAATTCCCAAGTCCTTTTGTGGATCTGTGCCTACATTTACAGACACTCACTGGCACGGAACAGGTTTTCAGAGTGGTTACTTGGCACCCAAGGCACTGTGACTGTGACTGCTAGAGAGTCTGTTTTAAAGCAACATTTAATTCTGGTGATTCACAGCCATGATGCTTATAAACATATTTTTCTAATCTCTCCCCCTGCTCTCCATTTCCTCTAAAATTGATGAGTGTTTTATCATGCTGTCTGTTACCTGTCATAAACCACAAAATAACCTGAAAGCATGACCAGATCTGATATTTATAATCTCAAATATTCATTTTCTTTGTCTAGTTCAAAAATTGTTTTGAATATAAGAAACAATCTAACACTGAGGTAAACTTTATGAAGAAATCATAACACTGTTTCAATGTACCACAAATGCTCCTTTAGAATAACTTGCAGGCACTCATGGCAAGATCTTTTGCAGTGACTAGTTCCTCACAAAACTTCGGTAAATAGGTCCCATCTGGAACACGAGCAGCTCTGTGCTCTGCTTCCTGATGCTGCAGTACATCAAACAAATCCCCCAGACACTCCCCACTGCAGGCCCAATGTCTGTCTGGTGGCGGTCATGGAGCCAAAACTGTGAGAACCAACACTGTAGATCAGAATGAGCAGGAAAAAGGGTATGAAAATACAAGAAGAATACATAACTAAGAATGCCTGCTACTGCATAAGAGTCTTAAATTTCACAGCTTAATTCCTATTCCTGCATTTTAAGTGGGTAATTTTCTCCATCCAGTACAGTTATAGATCTTCCCTTAAAGGCTTTTTCCTGTGGCAAGTGCACACTGAGTCCCTGTCATCAGGCTGAGGTACAAGTTCCATTCCATCCCGTATTTCAGGTTTGCTGGCTTGGCGTTCAGCATATTTCTGAAATATGTAAACAACATTTAAGAATGCTATAAGCACCAACATATAATTCATGAAGCAGAATTTTCCTCCTCCCTTCCACTAGAAGCCTACCTTTATCCAGGCTCCTTATGTCATTGTTCACAACCTCTGCACAAGGTGTCTTTGTAACACAACTACTAATGGGCTACATTGCCTCTGAAAACCTCCTTTCATGTTCCTGCCTATTATTATGGTAATGTGAAAATTGTCATCATCTGTGCCTAGCCACTTTTATGCAGATAATGCATAAAAATGTCATTTTTGTACACTGAACAGTTCCATCTTTTGTGTTAACCTGTAGCTGGTGAAGCTGCCATCGAACTGCATAGCAGTACAGGAAAAAGATACTTTCAGAGAGGAGAAACTTTGTTTACTAGAGATTTGCATTTTCTAAGGAAGAAATGACTACTGGGCCTGCTTCATCCCCTAGACTCTACTAGTCACACTTCTGGAACTTCTTTTCCATATATTCATTGCTTTGTAGTAGAGTAGCTCATGCTGTAAGTGTGAGAAGTATGAAGGGAAAAAGGAAGAAAACTGGATACACAGATTATCTCCTACAGAGATCTACTGGAAACCAAATACCAAGTGACAATGAAAACAGGGCTGATGGGGATGGGGGCAAAAAAAATTTCCTGATTCTGTAAAATAACCATTATGTCAGGTAGCTTCTTTAATTAAGAAGCAGGGTTTAGCAAAGCTCTTCACACTGATCTATGAATAATATGTCTGCTACTGATTTAAGTAAGGACTGAATATGAAATTTATAGCATCAGTAGCAGCTGGGGGGAGAGTAATAAAGTGATCTATTGTACTCACCTGGAGCACTTTATAATAGTAGCAGTAAAACCTGTGAGGCTGAAGTAATTCTCTTGCCATTAGTTGTCCTTGTTTAGCAATTTTTCTTGCTTCCTCATCATTTTCCTGGAAAATTCAGATGAAACAAATGAATAACAGAGCAACTGAAAGCCTGACTAGCATTAGAAGTTTTATTAAATGGGCTATTCAAATCTGCAAAATTAACTGCAATTACTGGTAGATTGCAAAGGCATTATTAAAATTGCAGATTTGCTTAAAAATACTGGATTGCTTTTATTATCACTGCTGCTACCTTAGGGCTATCAATAACAACTTTCATGACTAACTGTACAATTTTGAAGACTCAGGTGATTACTGCTCTACTATTTTGTCCAAGCCACAAGCCTCTTCAAAAGCAGTTCTGATATCTCCCAGACCTACTTAGTTTTACAGAGGACACAACCACAGATCTTGTCCAGTCCAATGCAATGGAATTGGTCTTCTTTTTAAAAATAACTGCATGAATTCATGTACTTATTCTCAAGCTTTTTAGGTCTATGTTGCAAAGCTTTTAGTACTCTTCTGATTCCTTAGGTAGAACTACAGTACTCTCAGAAAAGAAACTCTTCCTGTGTTTTTTTAACCTTAACAGCTCTTTGACTTAAAGCATAAAATGGTGTTTTCAACCACAGAATTGTATCTGTTTGCTTACAGGATCCCAGCCTCTCTGGGATCTGTACTCTGAGCGTGTTACAGAGAGCAGCAATTTTTTGTACATTTAAACAGAACATGCAGTAACTTCTGCACCAGTCAGGGCCTAAAAAAGCTATAGCATTAATTAAGTAGTATCTAGGAATCTGGTTGTTTCTTTCACAATTACCTTAGTCAGTATGCTAAGGCTCTGACTCATGAACTCTTCTGCCCATACTTAAAATGAACACTTAAGTACTGCCCTAAATAGAGATAGTTATTTCAAATATAGCCTTCCCATTTTATACTAACAACAAAATGTACTTCCTTTATTCCAGGATCTCAACAGAATTCATGCAATATATATATATATGTGTAAGTACAAAAGAAGAGACTATTAAGATAAATTGTTTATATGTTTTTTCATCACTTTGAACTTGAATCAATAATGGAACTTACCTTAGCCCATTTTATTTTCTCTAGCAAGTCCTCTAAGTTTCTCTTAACTGGAACATAATGTTTCCAAGGTTTTAAACCAATATAAAAGTGTTCATAGTACTGGGAATCTTGCTTCAGTACCAGGCTGTCACCCAGCAAGAGGTATGGAAACCTGTAAGCTGCTACAGTGCCATCTACATTCACTTGGTATTTGTACTACAGCGTGAAGAGAGAGGAAAAAAAGGGGAAATGTTTTGTATCAGAATGGGAACAATGACTGTATAAATTATTATTTTAAGAGGCAAGAAGTAATCATGTTTATTAATTTTCATCTTCAAACTCGTTTCAATTTCATGGTCCTCTGGACAAAATAATGGAAAAAGGATTTGTTTTCAACACGAGGCTGACAGTCAAGAACCTTTGTGTCACGTGAGCTGGCTGATCTGTGTCCTATTGAAGTGTCCTGGCATAGAGCAAGGGCTACAGCAGGGAAGGAAATAAAACTAATCTATACTTCAATTCAAACAGAGTAAACTTATTTTGACTTAACAATATTATACAGAATAACCTGAAATGTATCATTATATAAAATAAGCTGAATTATTATACTAGGAATAACCATGAATGTACTGCTTTGGCAGATGTTCTTGGCTGTTACAGCATTTCTGAAATACCGAACTTCAGAACAGAATTTCAATTGCTATATATTATAATGGCTTTATACAGGATTCTGTCCTCTTTATTTTTTTATATCTCTCTTGCAGTAGAATTTTTATGTTAAAGTACAACAAAAACACTTTTATATTTTTCTAATTTGTTACTATAAAGACTCTTTCAGACATCCATAGTGGACTTGAAATGGCTGTAAGTTGTGTCCCTTGTTTTCATATTTACCCCAAATCAAAGAAACCCTGATGGTGAGAAATCCAGTTTCTCAGTCTATTAAAACATAATAAGCCAAGATGTCTCTCTAAAGGTCTTTCTTGGCTTTCTCTACAAGTGTGTCACACTGGGACATTGATTACAGGTGGTTTATCTACTCTGCATGGATCTGTGCTGCTATAGCAGCATAATTGTTTTGTTTACTGAAAAGAATTAACAAAAGTAAGCTTTTCAGCTTTTCAGTTGGTAAGAACTTGACAGCAAAATTAATCCAAAACTATAATTTGATTACTACCTTAAAGAAGTCAAAGAAGCCCATCAGCTGAGCCTTCCCTAGCTCTTTTTCTTTTTCTCTGAAGAAGAAATATCCAGTTATTCCAGCATCTAGTAGTTCAGGATTTTCCTTGGATAACTTGACAAGATGGAGACGTTCCTCTCGGCTGTCTCGACCTCTGAATAAAGCCCTCTCAGTTTTGTTTTCCCAGAAGGGGCCTATGAGCAGTGAGTGATAAGGCAAAAGCAAACAGCAGTGAAATGTTCAGGATCTGTTCAAGGCAAATAAGGTTTGACAGTGGTATTACACTTGGAGACATGGTAGGACATGCATGGCTTCCCATAACCACTTATTAATCACAGGGTTAAGCTCCCAATTCTGGTTTCAATTTTGGGATGAGAAACTCATACAAGAAAAATTGGAGAATTGCTTTTCTACTCAACAATTTTGTATTTCAATAACTTCAACTATCTGAAAGCTACCTAAGGGATTACAACAAAATATGTAAGGAAAACACTAATAATTAAAGCAATTCTCCATCCATAAAGCCTGCCACAATAACCTAATTTTTTTAGTAAAATCCACCTCTGTTACCCAGTAATTTAGTAGGTCCTTGAAGAACCACTTAATGAGGCCTTAAAAAAGAAAGTAAATGGCTATTTTGTGTCCTCTAAACACTGAGCAAGAGTCTGGAAGACTTAATCTCTGCTTACTGCATTAACTACGCCCTTCCTCACCTTTCTGTTGAAAATTTCCCTAAAGGACCTACTAAATGGAGTAGTCTCTTATGCCCTCCTAATTGGAAAGGCAGCTGTACTAAAACAGTAAACACACAATGCCTCTAACTGATCATTTAATTGAAATATTTAATTTAAAAACTAATAAAAAAAAGAGGAACTGAGAACTTATTAAATAAAAAGAAGTAACTTTCCACTCCAGTTTTACTCCTTAGGTATTGCTTATGCCATTTGTTTGATCCCTAAGTATTCTTTAATTTCCTGAGGGCCAGGAAGACACCTGTCAGTAAAGCTGACTCCTCTTTCAAAGCCAGAAAAGCAATTCAAGAGATCTCGCTCTAAGTTATTTTTTCATATAGACAATGTTTTCTAATTTGAAAGAGGTTGTAGCATAGTATCAGCTTACTTCTTTCAGGATTCAAACTAATTTTTTGTAAACAGAACACTGGGCCACAAGACGGTCAGGAAAAGGGTTAGTCTGTGATTAGAATAAATATATTTGAGCCCTTGACTGAAGAAAAAGGCCTTTCAATTACATTTAGTTTTCCTCTGCCAGGTCACAGTAGGCATCTTCTGGATACCTTTAATGTAAAATTCAAGTTTATTGCAAACTGGAATTCTTCAGTTTTGGTTCTAAATGATACACCTGCTTAGTGGCAGTGTTGAGAAGTGTTTGCAATCTGTAAAGACTAAGCTGCTTGTACTTAGAGATTTCCCAGGGCACTTGCAACTGAAGACTTCAACACATTTGAATGCAACTTGCTTCTTCAACGGAAATCACAAATTCTTTTTAAACCCCCGGTCTCTAATTCACCTGTATTTCCTTGAATGGAAAGGAGATCATTGGTGACTCCACGCAGGGTTTCCAGAGTTGAGTGGGTTACATCATACGTCGGCAGGATGATATCTCTGGAATCCACGGAGCCACACCAGGAGATGACAGGTATGGGCCCAGGGGTGTCATTAACCTTCCTATGCTCAACTGGCCAGTCTCCAACATTGAGATAAAACTCCGCGTCAGGAAGACGAACCTAGATGTGTATCCAGTAACACAGAGAAGCTGTCTGTCACTCTTACATCTATTCCTCAGTTCTCTCTTGTCAAGCAGACTCAGTGCACCTACTGGATAGTTCATAGATTTAGCTGTGCTTAATGCATGAATTCCAAGCTTTTTCCCTGCAAGCAAGTTGGAAAGGAACACCCAGAGGCCACAAAACAGCTCCCAGTTGGGCCTTACCCTTGAAGCTTTCCAAGCATTTTTATTACTGCCAGGAGCAGCCCCCACACATTAGTCCTAGCACCCAGTGTTGTCTTGATGGAATGTCAAATCTTACTTCAGGAATTATACATGTGAAGATACAACAACAATTGCAGTACTGCCATATTTAAATGTGTTTAGCCCGGACAAGAGATGACTGAGAGGGGGTCTTGTCAATGCTTACAAATATTTTAAGGGCAGCTATCAAGAGGATGGGGCCAGACTCTTCCCAATGGTGCTCAGCACCAGGACAAGGGAAGACAAGCATACACTTAAACACAGGAAGTGCCATCTGAATATGAGTGAAAACTTCCTTATTGTGAGGAAGATGGGGCCATGGAACAGACTGCCCGGACAGGCTGTGGATATTCAAAACCCACCCTGGAGATGATCCAGCACAACCAGATCTGGGTGAACCTGCTTTGGCAGGGGAGTTGGACTAGGTGCTCTCCAGAGGTCCCTTCCCACCCAACCACACTGTGGTTCTGTGATACTGCCTTAAGAGTCTGGGATGATCCAAACTGATACCTTCCTGGCCAGTGACAGGAACATTTCATCGGAGAACATCTTGAAGTCTGTGTACTTCCCTAGGGAGCGCCGGTAGATGTGATTATCCAGGATAGTGTAATGAACAATAGCACCTCTTGTTTGGCTGAACTTTGCTGGGATTTCCTTAAGCATTCGCTGCAGGTCAATGGTGGGAAATGAAATGAAGTCTTTTGTAATCTGAGGCTCTTGGGATGGACAGGACATCATGTCCTGCCAGACCTCAGGGTCTTCTACAGGACAGTCACAGTATTCATGATAAACTGGTTCTGTGGAAAACAAAGCACCCAGAGTTTGTATTCATGATTCTACAGCACACATAATTTCTACATTACAGTGGCCTGGCATCTTTATACCATGCTTTCTACAGTTTTCCTAGGAAATCATCCTTCCTATAATTTCTGGAATTTTGCAGTGTAACTGAAAAAACAGCAACATTCTTCTCTTTTCAGAAACACAGGACTTTGTGTTATCAGCGTGAAATTATCCTGCTAAATGAAGGTCCATTTCTGTGAACCTGCCAAGCACACGGGGGATTCAGAACTGTTTGAGCTGCCCACAGCCCACGCATTGCAGTTTCAAATATACCC
The DNA here is from genome assembly GCF_022539315.1 of Serinus canaria. Lineage (NCBI taxonomy): Eukaryota > Metazoa > Chordata > Aves > Passeriformes > Fringillidae > Serinus > Serinus canaria. Next base: position 41,817,865 of record NC_066313.1, read on the forward strand.
TAACTCAGAACTTTGACACATTACACTAGAACAAAAAATACCCTTACCTTTCAGAATATAAGGTGATTGAGCTACATGCTGGTCACCATAAAGTATCTCAATTTTTAAGCCTTTTGTGACACTTCCATACATCCGATACCGCATAAGGAATGTACCATCATTCCTATCCAAAGGCCGAGGTGTGTAAATTCTGGTGACTTCTTTTGGAGAAAGTGCTTTAATTATCACTTTAAACTGTGTTCTTCCTGGCAAGTAAAAAATAAATAAAACCAGACAAAAACACTTTAAGCTATTAGAATTACATCTAGTAAATAAAGGTAAGGAGCAAACTCCACTAAATTAAGACCACAGAATTTAATTTCTTTTTCACTACAATTTTTTCATTATACCAAGTCGGTAAAACTAGTTTCCAGTGATGAAATATCATCCTACCAAATATACTTAGTCATTGCACACCTTTAAATGGAAAACCTGTAGCTGTAGAAAAAAAGTTAAATATTTGATTATAAGACAGAAAGAAAGGCTAACAGTATTTTGAAGCTAAGATTAGGTTTTATTCTAAGTTTTCAAGTTAGTGCTCTGAGGAACAATAATTTCCTGTAGAGTAAGAAAGACAGGAAACCAAGTTAAAGTAACAGGAGAAAAGAATACTTGCCAGCTTGTGGAAAGGCAGTTGCAGCATGCAGGAGTCACATACAAATTGTTCAGCTTTGGGCTGCTGCTGACTGTCTTGCACATTTAAAGTCCCAGCTACTGAAAAGCAGTGATAAGAGAATGATAGTAGAGATGTTCCCTGGACATCTGTCTGACCTGTGCTTAAAGATCACCAGCATTTCACCATTAATGCACTAAGATATGGAATAATTTATGGACAATATGAGTATGCATTACCATAAATTTGTTATAGTCTTTAGTTCTATCACAACTGTCATTGCCACCTTTATTAATAAAAAAAAAGGAGGGGTATATATTATTCATGAAGTATGACAGTCTAAGCATTTTGAATTAAACAACTACAATGAATGCTACCACCAAGTAGTATACAGAAATAAATGAAACTGAAAAAATCCAGATAAAATCAAGATGTTACTAAAATCTGAGTATGTCCCAACAGCACTAAATGGCTGAGATGTCAAAGTTAACTCTATATTTTGCATCCACAGATAAACACACTGAAGTGGCAATTACCAGTCTTTTAATGATTAATAATGTCTTCCTTAGATCACTGGGTCTTGAAATTGGATTCAAATCAAATACTGTGCAAGATTATTCAGATTAAATGACTCTCCTGAAGGAATGAACATCTCTGCCTCTAAAGGTCACTGCAAGTCACAACTACCATTTTAAACTTGCTTCAAAGTAGGTGACTTCAACAAGTACCCTCTCCCTATGACTATCACCTAGTGTTATTTGGTTGAAGAAGCACTCAAATCCAGAGTATGCCATGAGGTTCACAAACAAAACTGTTTCCTGTTGGTATCACATCTTTGTCTCCTTGCTCCCATTTTACTAAAAAGCATTTTTACTGGGTATAGTGATTTCCCACTGAAGAAAAGTTAGATTTCAGCAGTCATAAAAATGAGTGAATATTGTGAAATCAGAAGTCAAATATTACTGAATTTTATACCCTTGTCCTCACCTACAAGTAACTAAGTGGGTCTTTTCCCCTGCTGGTTATGTATGTCCTGCTCTAGACATGATGAGCCCTTGATCAGCCCAAAGGATATGTTAGGTTTAGTTGGTGGCACTTTAGACCTAGGAATCATTTGATAAGGGAAGTGACTGATAACAAAGCTCTCTGGGAAAAAGCTAACTCCAGTGAAAGTGAAGGGGAAGAAAAACGAGACTAAGTATCTCATGTAAGTACAAATAATTCATTGGAGGAAACAGATTTCTTGTCTGCAATTTACAACATGGATTGTGTAATGGGGCAAGACCTCTTCTGCATACTTAATCATAACAGCTTTTTGCTGATTTTTAGTTTTTATTTGGAGGAAGTTACCATGGTACTTTCACTCATGTTTTTTTGTTTCTCTCAATCCAAAGGAATTATTAAAGAAAAATGTGTCCTTGTTGAATCAGCACCAACAGTACTTCTCTATTACCCTGAAAACATGTCTGGGACAGCATTTAAAGTACAAAATAATTTCCCAGTACTGAAGAGAGACTAAAACATAGACACAGTCAAAATAGGATACTTTAAGAAATGTAGATAATGACTCCTGCTTTACGCATTTTTTTTCTTTGTTGCAGCTTGCAAAAGAGGTACGCCATGCATGGAGGAACAAGTGACGAAATGGAGGGGAAGAAGGAAAAGGTAACAAGATACTGAATTCAGGGAAACTGCTAGAAAAGAACAAAAAAACCCTAGTCATCCTATTTCTGACATGTACGCTGAAGAGAAATTAAAAGATCTGAAGATTTTTTTGATTCAACTGCTCTACTGGAATCGTTGCTGGTTACTTTCACAGATGGAAATCACAAAATTGACAGACTCACTACAGAGACACACAAATTATTAATCTATACTTTCAGAGAGCTGGATGCAAGAGCATATATCCAGTAACAAACAAATACAGGACTTGTGTGTGACCATCACAAAAGCCCAGAGATCATGGTAACCAAAGATCCAAAGGGAGGTCCTGCAGTGCCCAGGAATGAAGGTGACTGAACCGAAATGTACAACTCTGTTTGGCAGCACTGGAACAAGAGCTGGAAGAAGCATGCCCTGCTCTTTGAAAGCATTTGGTGAAACCTGCAGGAATATCTGGGAGGCCTTGAAAAATATTTATTAGCACAGTATAATCTGAACAACAGATAATCTGAAGAGATGATCAAAGATATCTGAGCAACAGTTAACAGCTGATTTTATTATGGTCCATAGTATAGAAAGACATGGTTGGCAGTTGTTAAATCTAGGATAAAACCTAGCAGAAAAGAAGGATAAGGTCTATCCAAGTAGCCAAAGGAAAAAAAATCTATGCAATTTACACTAAATAAAGTTCTGTATTTTCAGGATTTTCTTAATCTTTGAAATAATTTTTCTAGGGAAAGAATGAATTCTGCATCATTCAACATCCTGCTACAAAGGCAGGTCAACCAGTTACAGCCTCCAGGCTGAAATTCCAGTGTAATGTGCAATGGGCCATATCAATTCTGGTGAACAGACTAGATATTGAGAAAACAATTCTGGATTTAAAAACTCCTTATTATGCGAGTTTTAGAATAGATCCCAGTAAGTCCTGACCCACTTGACCAAAATTCTAATGTACATAAAAAACAATTTAATAGATTTGGACACATTTCACAAATGTGATGCCTTAACTGTAGCTCTGCTGCTCTGATCACAGTGTTCCTGTTTTGCAATGGAGGTGATAATGTCAATTTTTTACTATCTAAACAGGTATATTTAGAGATGTTTTTAGTTTATGTTCGAGAGCGGTGCCTGAATGAATATTGTTAATTGTAATTCTTAATGACATTCTACAGATTTGAACATTTTAAATCATTATAGAACAGAAGTTTATAGCAAGGGTCTCTACTACTTCAAACAGTGCTCATGCACTGGAATATGATCAACTCTACCACTACTGTTTTTAAGGATCCTTGGCACCTAAATAATTCCTAAACAATTCTTGGCATGGGACAGCAGTTAGCACAGGCCGAGGCAGCAGCTCTTCCCTGCTGGCAGCACTCATGCTCTGTCTTTGATTCGAGGCCACAGCAGGTCATGGGATGAATGGAGATCACTCCATGCCAGATGGCATTGGGACTTGGAAATTTTCCTGGGACACTGAATTTATTAACATAAATATGAACACACATGAACATACTGCCATCAAAACTAGGGTCTCAGTACCCATGTCCTCCCAGTTTATTGGAGGACTTACACTAGCATGAGAATCCAACTGAACTTCACACCTTTTCACCTTTAGCAACCTGTTGTTTGAACCCAGGGCTCTCCCTGTGCAGCTGCTATCAGCCCCCACACAACTGGCAGTGAGTATGCAGTCACGTTCTGGACTGCAATTACAAAACTGTGCTGACATCCAGCACCAAGCTGCAACAGCAGATGGAGAAAGCCCAGACCTGAAATATCTGAAGTATCCACGTTCCTGTCAGACTGAAGACATACCCTGTATAATATACGGCTACTCTTTAATTCTGAAAGCAGCAGCTTTCTAAATAATGTGACATGAAGTGGCCACACATACTTGGTAGCTCCCCTCTCAGTACCGTCTCTGTGAACAGTAAATAATACACAGCAAATTAAGTAGCTTCTACCCTATGTAAATTAGCAACACAGGATTTCCTCGAGGGCTATCTCAGGGTTATCTTCATTATAGAATCTGCGACACCAAAGTAAGTTTCATTCCAAATTTAAACTATTAATAGAGTGTGTGGAGTTAACTTGCAGCAGCAAAAAGCTCACTGGCATCATACCACTGGCCTGCAAGAACGAACCTAATTCCCACCCTCAGGAGAAGTGTCGTGGGATGGTTTGTGCTTGTGCTGAGTAAACAAAAATGAAAATTACTCCTTAACGGAGCAGCAGTAGGATAACAGAGCCCAGAGGGCTCTGCTGACTGAGACAATTTTTAAGCAACTGGTGTGTGTGCGGCATTAAAAATAATTACGTTACCACTTCCCAGCTGTGCACTGGGATTTTACGTCCACTAGCTCCAGGAACACTGGTTCTTTCTGAGCTTACGGTTCTTTGCTCTAAGTTCCAAACTGTTTAGAGCGGACTACTGGAGAGAGCAGAGGAGGCACTGGGCAACACCAGAAGAAAGGAGGCTCTGACCATGCGCTTCTCTTGCCATCCTGCGTGTCCCGGGCGCTGCGGGACCGGGCGCGGGGGGCAGCCCGGGAGCAGCGATGGCACAGCCACCGCACGGAACAGGGAAAGGAAGGAAAGAAGGAAGCAAGGAGGAGGGGAAGGGCTGGGCGCCTCCAGCCAGGTTTTGCGGCAAAACCGCGGCCCGGGCTAGGGTCTCCATTCCCGCCCCTACCCGCCCTGGAGCACACGAACGGTACCTGGCGGGGAGCGGGAGAAGTTGTGTCCGGCCGCGCTGACCGCCTGGATGTAGAAGTACCGCACGGGCACGGTGAGCCCCGCTTCCAGCCCGGGGCCCCACGCCAGGCTCCGCTGGGCGCTGACGGGGTCCGCCGGCTCTGCCGACTCTGCCGGCCGCAGCAGCGGCCCCACGGCCCCCAGCAGCAGGAGCAGCAGCAGCACCAGCAGCAGCCCGCGGCCCCCCATCGCCCCGCCGGCCTCACCGGCCTGCGGCCACCGCTCGGAGGGGTCCGGGGCCTCCTCGGGCCCTGCGCGGCCCCCGCCCGCTCCCCGCCCCGCGGGGCGGCCTGACGGCCTCGGGGCCGGGCAGGGCCGGAGGGAGGCGAGCAGAGGGCCGGGCTTTCCCCGGGCGGCTGAATCCGTCGCCGCCTTTCCTAATTCTTCTCCTCCTCCGGGCTGTCCCGCGATGTCCCCAGGGAGGTTGGGGAGGTGAGAGCCCAGCCCAGCCCAGCCCATGTGCGCCAGACTGCGCCGGCGGCGGGAGCGTCCCCTGCCCGCAGGGCTCCGGCACAGGAGCGGGCTCGGAGCCGCGGGAAATGCAGCACTGTGAGAGTGCTGGGAGAACGGGGAGCGGGCTCGGAGCTGCGGGAAATGCAGCACTGTGAGAGTGCTGGGAGAACGGGGAGCGGGCTCGGAGCTGCGGGAAATGCAGCACTGTGAGAGTGCTGGGAGAACGGGGAGCGGGCTCGGAGCCGCTGGTCTGCGGCTGCTGTCCCGAGGGGTTTTTCTTCCCTGACTGTGGGCGCTTTGCGGGACGCGCTGAGGAGCAGGTGATCGGGGGGGGTGTGTTGGCCCCCGTGTAAGAACACGTTACCTGTGGGATTGCTGTAAAAGGAAAAAAAAAAAAAAAAAACCACAAAACTTGACATAATTTAAAATTCCTCTCTGTTTTTAAGATTTCCCATAGCAATTGCATTTACAGCGAAGAACAGAGCAGGGACCCTGTAAGGACGCACTGACACACGGTTCCCTGTCACTGGGCTTAGCTCCCTGTCCCAGAGAGGAGGCTCAGACACCCAACCATGCCCAGGTGCTCCTGAGGTCTGTGGGTGAGGTGCTGCTGGTGGCCCTGATCAGTGCTGTGATGCTCGGTGAGGGAGAAAAAGGGATCACAGTATTATCCTATAGAAAATGTAACAACAAAATAATTTCATGGATTTAAAATGTTGGGTTACAAGTAAAGAGGGCGAAACTCCAGTGATTTGTCTCCTAAGATTGTTTTATCGTTTTTACCGTTTGCTGCTACTAGGAAGTATTTCAAGGTATGAGTAGATGGGAGGGCTTACAAGGCTATGGGAGAATTAAATCAAGCTTCTGGGCAAGCCTGGATTTTCACATGCAAAGCAATGAGAGCACAAATGAATTCTGCCTGGTTTTGAATAACATGAACTTCAAGTCTCTGTGCGTACAGACCATGAAAAACAGGTTCCTTGAAGGGGGAATTATCAAGTCTGGTTTCCTCCTTGCTTTTGTCTTTAGTCTCTTCAATTCCCTCACTTCAGATAGCCACAGATCTCCACGACATACCATGTCTGATACTCCCAACAGGTGAGAGAAAACTTGTGTAGTGTTGCAGGGCAGGGCTGAGGTCAGGTGGGGACATCAATCTGCAGATCAGGATCAGTCCCTGTGAGGGGAATTGGGGGTAGCTGCCTGTCCTGGGGTTGTCAGCCTGCAGATAGGGCCACTCTCAGCAGGGAGGGCAGAGGAGAGATGGAGACCAATGACTTATGCCATCAGTGGGGCAGGGACTGATGGCCCCAGACCTGAAATGGGGACATACATGGGGAGCCCTGAGGAGATGAGGGGATCAGGGCCTGATGCTGCTCTTGTGCCACCGTCCCTGGGAAGGAGCCACCCCTGTTCTGGAATGGGCTGGGACCAGCTGTTGGGAGCAGCTCTGAGGGAAAGGCCGTGGGGATTCTGGTGGGCATGGAGGGACATAGGCCATCAATGGCACTAACAGTGGCCAACAGCAGCCTGGGCTGAAGGAACAAGGGCAGAGCCAGAGGTCGAGGGGAGTCATTATCCACCTCCACTCAGTACTCATTAGACCACATCTAGATCCTGCATCCAGCCTTGGGCTCCCCAGTACAAGACATCAATAAACTGGATCAAATCCAGGGGAAGCCACTGAGATGGCAGAGCTGGAGCACCGGCCCTGTGAGGAGAAACTGGGGCAGCTGGACTTGTTAAGCCTGTTAAGAGATACCTTCGATGAGGGAGTGGACCTCACAGAAGCCCCCAGGAAGATCATGATATGGTGCAGGGCAGAAGGATGAAAGACAACTGGCATGAGCTGAAATAAGTGATGGTCACACTGTAACATCTCCATGTTATATGCTGAGGCACAGGTTGCCCAGAGAGACTGTCCAGTTTCCATCTTCAGAGATTTTCAAGCCTCAAATGGATGAAGCCTTAAAAAGGCAGCCCTGACCTCGAAGCCAGTGTGCTGTGAGCAGGAGGCTGGACCGTAGACCTTCTGAGGTCACACCCACCCTGACATATCCTTTGATGAAACCATGACATTTCTGTCCCTTCTTTCAAACAAGAAGGTAGAATGCTCAAAGATCATCAAGATGGTAGAATGCTCAAAGATCATCTAGGTACATGCATGACCTTCTGGGTAGACAGAGGTCTAGACAGAAAAACCACCTTAGTTCATAAACTGTGTTTCCTTCTGAAGCCAGGCTGAAGGACTGCTCAGGTACCACAAGTACTGGCTGTAGTAATTAAGGCTGAAAGACTGTGATTAGTCTCATACATTTACACGGCACGTGGCAGCCAGGTTTCACTCAGGCCTAATTGCAGCTGAAGGGATCTTCATGTGGAGCTCATCACCTGTTAAAACTACTCATCAAACACTACCCTTTGCCCTTACATGGAGTATTGGCACCTTAAGGCAAGTTGCAGGCATATGGCTCTCTAAGGGTTTAATATATCTGCTGTAAAGATTCTACCATGGATGAAAAACTATTTTGTGTGCTGGAGACTCGTCAGCTGGCAGGACAAGAGAAGGCAGCACATCCTGCCTGAGCCCAGCAGCTGATGTGACTGCTGGCCACAGCTGTGAAATGGACCAAGACTGCCTGCCCTGCTCAATCCAAGGCTTTGTTGGCCATCAGCACCCTGATGATGTTGGCAACCATATTAAGATGCTGGATTTTTTTTTTTAATAGTCTACTGCATTCACAGCATATGAAAAACAAATACAGTATCAACACGTTTTTGCATGTAAATGCAGAATTTATTTCAAACACGTAGTTTTAAATGTGAAAATTCTGTAAATTATCAATATTTATAGAATACCTTTTTGCCAAAGAAAATCTTGGAAGAGTAGAAGTGTCAAAATTTGGCTCTGCTAAACTGAATGGAGCTGATTGCTATTCAAAAGGTATTTCTCCCTATATTTTCATGCATTTGACAGTTAAAATACTGTTACTCAGTGTAAATTTTAGTTTACAGATCCTCAACAGGCTGCAGTCTTCCACAACTAATTTACAATCAAAAGCAGTTTTTACTTGCTTACATTAAATCAAGCCACCTGCTTTCCTGTCATACACGGCATAGCAAATGAAAAAAAATTATATCTGCAAGGTGAGCACTTAATCCAACTACTGTGGAATGATTAGAAAATATTTACAAATAAAAATGTTCTAAACCATCCATATCTAGTCAAGAAAAACTGTACGACAATTTACTTCCTTTGTACACATTTCTTTTATTATTCTTTACCTTATGTAGACTGGCATCCCAAATTTTTGGGTTAATTTATTTTGCAGAAATGTACAACAGCAGAAATTCCGCACAGATACTCAGCTGGTTTTATTGTCTTACTCTACAGAATCCTGTACACACAGACAATAAAGACATTTACAGAAAAACATAATCTCTCCTTAGAATACCACTTTTTACAAGACTGCAATTATACAGTAGTCATCTCCTTCCAGCATTGCCTATGTCAGCATATTCTTTTATCCTTGTGAAACAGGCATGTGGTAGAGATCAGTTCTGTCTATAAATATACAGTTTATGTTAGTCCTTCTATGTACAACAAAAGAAAAATTACCCCAGCAAAAAGTAATGATGCTTATATCAGTACAGATTTGAACTACAGACCCACTTCTTTAACGAAGCTTACAGTTTGAAAAAATAAGGATACCTCTTACCTACTGTAATATTTTCATCTTTTAGTTTCTTGTGGAGTAGTCAGTGATACAAGCATTGCTTGTTTTGTGTAAAATATATTATTTTAAAATACCAATATACTGTCCTTCAAGTTAGAAAAATATAATTATGTCCTACAGAAAATTTATTGGATTAAAAAGCATATAAAATATGGACCATCATTTCAGACCATATATGAAATTAGAAATAAAGTAGAACAAAATGTATAATTATTTTAAAATATATATTCTGACTCAATGAGCCACTTCTGATTTTTCATAAAAAGAGAACAAAGATTAGTTAGAAATTTAATGGCCAGGGACAAGTTTTGGCTACTGAGTAAAAACACTACATTATTGTTGTGGCTGAAGAAGAGCCAATGGAACATGTTTACACCCATTCAATTTAGAGGATAAAGAGTACTGTGGTCACAGCAGGAACAGTTGAAAAATACCAAAAGGGATGATAGTTTAACAGAGGGCAAAGAGCCTTTCTCACTGGTTTTATTTACTTGGCATGTACAAAGCCACCAGTCTGTACAGTGCAGTGGTGCCCCAGGCAAGTGCCCTCTCAGCCTGCCCCAGCTGCTGCTGCCCTGAAGGAGCCCAGTGGCTGCACGTACCTCATCCTGAGACCAGCCAAGCAGAGGCAGCTACAAAACTCTAAGACCTCACAAACTGCTTTGGTCATTTTCTCACTGCTAGAACAACTAAAGATTTAACCTATGAGGTTAATACAGGAAACCAACAAGCTAAATATTTTCATATTTTGAATTGTTAAAAGTGTATGTCTTTTGATCCAAATTAACCTGTTTCTAAGACCAGAAATCTGGGCAGTCATGTCAACTGTAACCAAAGCTGTGCTGGTAATGAATCGTCCATGTCTGGAAAGCAGATTTCCACACTCAGCTTTCTTTCTTTTGATCAGTTTCTCAGTGCTGTGCCCTGTGTTGAGCTTTTACTCCTACACTAGAAATACTTCTGCAACTCACATTGCTCGCTGCTCTTGCAATGCTGAAAAGTCCTGGTGTGGAACCTGCCTCAACAGCACAGCAGAACAAATGCCACCAGGGACATTGTTGCTATGCTTCCCAGGAATGCAGAAAAAGAACATTCATGCAGAATGCGCTGTAAAGATTTAGGAGGTTTCATTTTGTGAGGATATTTGTTCAGTGGGAAGGATTAGCATTATCATGCTTGATAATGAGGAACATCGGAGAAACAACAAATTATCAGCAAAATAACTTCTTGGTTTTCTGTTAAGTTCTGTAAGAAAAAGCAGCTCATGCTAGAATTTATCCATTCCAGCACTGTGTAGCTGGCAGGAACCTAACTAGTGCTTGCTGACTCAGAGGAAAGCCATCTCTGGACTTACACTGCCCAAAGCTCCACAGCTGTTTACCTTCTATTATTTGGGAAAGGGATTTTTTAACATTGATTTTCCCTGCTAAGAGAAACAGGAAAGGTGAAGCCACACATTTAATACAAAAGTCAAATGCTCAGCTAGTATACCATACTAACTCCCTTGAAACTAAGGAAGCTGTACCAATTTATAGCAGCACAAGAACGGGCTCAGCATATTTGACAAGTTTTTGCCAACCCAGAAACTACCACGCCATTGTGCCCTCTTAGTACCACAGTCCCTTCAAAGCTCTGATTCTTTATCTATCTCATCTAGGTAATATTCATCATCAGTGGTGGTATCACTGTCTGAGTCCGAGTAAGCGGCTGGGTCTTCCCCATAGGTATCAGTCAGCTCTCGGGGGGATGAGGCAGCTGATGACATTTTGCTCCCAGCAGAACTTGAGCTCAGAAGTTCAGCCCTGTTTACAGAAGAGCTCTCTGTATCTCTGAAAGCACCAGGGTTATTCAGAAGACATGGTCTCCATAATCGCCCTTCTGTAAGTGACCGCTTGATGTTTTCCAGGAAAGCCAGTTGTTGCTCTTTGCCAAATATACCAAATTCCACTGATGGATACATTAAATTTCTAGTGCTGTAACATTTCTCATCGTCCGATGCCCAGTTTTCATTCTCATCACACGACAACAGCTCTGAGTAAGATTTAAATCTCTTCCCATGTATGCCATCTTTGGGTAGAATATTGCTTCCTGAGGCAGAGGTCTCAAGGGAATCTCGAGCACAAATGCCCTCGGAGAGGTGACGCTCACGCTGACTTTTCGCATGGCTCTTGCACAACTGATAGCTATTGAGGTTAGCGTTTTCTAAGCTGGCGGGCTGAGAGGTATTTTGATGCTGACCAAGCACTGTCTGGGAAGTCAGGTTTTGCCCTGGACATGTGTCTGCCTGCAAGCAGCTATTTACACAGGTGTTGGAGTTTTTGTCTGTTAAAAGTGGCGAGGGAGGAGCACAGGTATGACTGCTAGCTCTTCCTTTCTCTTCATCCTGTGGGTATGAGGTGGTAGCACTGGGAGCGATGGGCTGGCTTTTGCTTTCTAACCCGAGATCAAGTGTTTGGGAATTCTTATTTCTTGTGGTTACTGATTTATCTGGAAACAGGGTTGCGAGTCTTGGCCTATTTTCAACTTTCACTGCAGTTTTTTGAGGACTGATGGCTTCCTTTTGGGTATATGAACTTGTAAAAGGCTTCCTTTTGCTGTTAACAAGAAAAGAAGGATCATTCTGATTTTCAGTCTTCTTATTATCAACTGTTCTTGGTCTTGGAGTATTCTTGTCAGAGTTCAGACTGTGATTCTGATTTTCATTGTCCAACTCCAGGAATGGCTGGTGGGAATCCATTGAAATCAATGAGTCAAGGGACATGTTGACCTCTAAAGAAGTAGCACTTCCATCATTCTGTGAAAAAATGTTACTTATGTGTGGTTTGGGGGGTAGATTTTTACTTGAAAATTTACGACTTGTTTTGTAAACAGCTGCCAATTTATTTTTAATTGAAGGTCTGTTTTTCCTTTTCTCTATATCTTTGACTTTGTCCCTTGTGCAGTCAGAGAGAAGCTTGTTCTCCTCTTCTGCACTCTGTGTTATGTTTTGATCTTGTGTAACCCTGGGGACTTTATCTTTAATGTTTAGGTTGCCCTCATTATGCCTCTCTGATTCCTGAAAACCACTGTAAACTTTACCCATATGAGAACTCTGTGAGTTTTGCTCTCTTTTAGTTTTTGAATTCTTTACTTCATCTGTGCTAGCCACTTTGTCTAGTTGAAGAAATGGATCAGCACTAGAAGCTGTTCTTACCTCAGATGCTTTGCTTGGAGACTCTGGAAGCACTTTGCTACAAAACTTTGAACCATTCTCTTTTTTTCTTGAACTGTCAGCCCTTAATTGCAGTCCACTAAATTTATTATTACACAGAGGGGTGGTTCGGTGTAGGACATCTACTCTCTGTTTTACTTGGGCACTATCCCTGTACATATCTTCCACAGGAGTAAGTGGCACATCAGCATGCTCTTTGTTATCACTCCTTCCAAGGGAACTCTTCTCCCTGGAGCGGATGAATAAACTGTTCAGATTTTTCTTGTTCACTTTTGGGGGCTGAGAGCAAGTTTCAGAGCTTCCCTTCTGTACAATATTTTTATTTGTTGAATTAGAATATAAAGGCTTCTCTAAATGTCTGGCTGGCTTGGAAGGGGTTGATAAAGTGGACATTAGTGGTGTGGCTCTTTGTAAAATTTCCTTCTTTTCTTTTACATGTATTTCTGCCTTTTGGCTGCTTGAAGCATCAGAAATGACCTTACCTGACTTAGCCACTACTGCAGGGGATTGTGGGCCACCAAAAGAAATTTCTTTTGTCACCACATCAGAAAGTACATTTTCTGCTAATGGAAGACATGCTGAATTATCTTTCTTGTTAGGTACCATAGTCACTGAGTTCTCAGAGCTAGGGGATAAATGAGAATTCTCTTCTTCACTATCAACAGCAGTTCTTACATTCTGAGGTGTGACCAGAACTGAAGATACTTGGTCAGAAGAATATGAAGGCACCTCTTTTTCTGAAGTAGTAGGGAAAAAAACATTTGCTAAACTCACATGACCTTCATTTTTCTTGTTTTGTATTCTTGGTGACTGAGCAGTTTCTTTGGGACAAGGTAAATCTGCATCCTCTGAATTACCTCTAAAGAGGCTACAAAATGTTTTTGAATGCCTCCGTGGTAGTGTGTAATAAATTGAAACTAGTTCGTGATACTTGACATGATCTTCATCAACACAAACTGTAAATGTGCTTGTGGTTTTATATTTCTGCAAAAAATTCCCCCCTTCCTTATAATCTGGAAACACGGAGGATTCTCTTCTACTTAGATGTTTACATCTGTCTGTCAGACCAACTGAAGTACTACTACTTACTGAATCATTACTATTTTTGCTTAAAGGACTGTGGTAATGTTTGTTACTTGTGGCAGCATTTAATGATGCTGATGTTAAAAAGGAACATTTTGGGTCTAAACAAGACACATCTCTTTGATTAGAATAAGAGGTGTCAGCTCTATGCAGAGTTTCAGACCTTAAACAATCATATGTTCCTCTGCTTTCTCTAGGTAAAGAGATGGGTGTCTCTGACATAATACTACCAGCAATGCTAGCTGATTTTCTAGGCAAAGTGTAATAAATAACAAGGGGGTCAGAAGATTTGGAGCTGTTTCTGCCAGGGGAGCCAGTAATGCTACAGCTACTGCTATGTCTTGGCGAGCTGTCTTGCTTGTGAAACCTTCTGATACAAGGTGAAGTACTCCTCATTTTTTCAGCTCCTTTTTCAAGGCAAAAATAACTTAAACTATTTTCAGAGGTATTGGGTTCTCCATCAAAGCCATGCATATAAATATTTCCAGCATTTCCATTTCGTGGAGAACTAGTAGTGAATTGTCCATTACAGTCCTTAGTAACTAAAGTGCTTGCATTTTGCAGTGTTTTCTGTGGAATCTCTTTGCTAACACTTGTCCTACTCACTTCAGCTGTTTTCCCCCCTTCTGCTTGAGATTCAGTAACAGTGCTATTTACTGAAGAGCTAGTTAGTGTTCCTAAGCATTTAGAATTGTCTTTATGAGAAAGTGCTTGTGGAGAGTTTTGTGAGAAACTAGATGAGAGCTCAGGAGGACAGGACAACATGCCTTGACAGTTTCCTAATTTTTCAGTAGATAGAGCAGAAGTAACATTCAGTAATGAGGAGTGTCTCTTTGGAGTAGCTTTGTTAAGGGCTTCTGCACTCCAACTATCCTGTTTGATGCTCTCTCTTTGTGCTGCATAATGCAGATTATGCTCCCATTCTTTCTGACTTGGAAGAAAAGGTTCCTTCCTGCTCCCATCAGCTGGGAAAGTACAGGGCAGCTGACTGAATGCATTGTTGGGTGGGCAATCATATTCCTTCATTTCTACATTTCTTTTATCACCATTTGATGTATAAATTTTTGCAGTATCTCCTCTGGCAGTGGCTTGGACTTGTCTCTTTGATGTCATTGTGTTAAAGTGAGATACATCTCTTTGCCACATGGCAGAAGCAGGGCTGTTAGGAGAAAAACTCCGTGCGTTGATGTAGCTTGTATCTGCTTGTTGAGGAACTGATGGTAACAGCGTGTCTTCATCTGGCTGTTTCACACCTTCAGCCTTTTCCAGGTGTGTAAAGTCTGCCTTTGTACTCCTTTGGGTAACGACAACTGAATTCCTGTTCAGTCTTGTAGGTTCTGGTTGGTTCTTTGAATTGGGAAAGACTGACTCATCAGTTCTGATACCAGATGAAGAAACAGAAGAAGTACAACTTAGCCAAGGCTGACAGCCCTCAGTGAATTCTGAAAAGTTTCTATTTGCACTTCTTGTCATCCTTTTGATACTTGTATTTTCTGGAGAGTACATGTGAAAATCATTCTGCAGGCGCTGTGAACCAAACTTGGCATTCTTTGTATGTGCCCATTGCTGGTCATTTAAATTAGCCATAAATGCTTCAAAGCTGGTATCAGGGGAAATAAACACATCATCACTGTAACACTGAGGAATATCAGCCCAAGAAGGATAGCTGTCTTTTCTTCCATAAGAATTTTTTTGGTTTGCATATAGCTTCCCATGAGAAGCGGTATCTCTATAGTAGGACCTAGAGAGATTATTTTCTGATTTGTATACAGGATAGTTTTCCCAGTTATCAAAGGGCAATGGGGAAGTAGCTTTGTCAGGGCAACTAACTCTGCTAAAGCAATTACTGCTTGAAATAGATCTTCTATAGTGGTGTTTTGAGTGGTAACTTGGGTATTTCTTGGTTTCTAAAGAGCTGGGATATCTACCATGGTCTGTAGCATGAAACTCCATCAGTGATTGAGTTCTAAACATTGTTTCTGCAGCTTGTTCTGAAGAGTCTGGCGTGTTGTTCCATACAATGGAAGACAGAGGAATTCTCTTTGGGTTCTGTCGACCAAACCTTGGTACAAAACCATTCTTGCTCTCCCTTGCCAATGGATGCTGTAAACTAGATGCTGAGAGCTGATCAGAAGATACTGATGATGGACATCTCCGAAGGGAACACACAGAGTAACTTCTGCCAGCTGTATCCCTGTTGATACAAGCCTTGTGCCTAAATCCGCTGTTGTGTGTTACGGAAGGGGGATATAAGCTCCCCTCCGAAGACCGCCCGAAAGACACGGCAGACAGCCTCCTGCGGTGCAGACGGGGATTCCCATCCACTGCATCACCAAAACTGCAATCTTCTTGAAAGGCTGTCTGGTGCCAGTTTATATATGCACTCTGTAACTTCCTTGGTCTGATGAAAATCTTGTGTTCATCTTTGGCCCTTAGTGTTCTCATTCCATCTGGGAAAAATGTGCTAGGCATGTCACCCCAGTCATTTCTCTGTTGCCCCCTGCTAACAGTCTGCCTCTTTGAAGTAGGGAATGCACTGCTACTTTGGACATTTGATGCACTGCTTGTAGAAACGATCCTGTCCAAAGGGTCTTGGGTTTGTTCCTGGGCCAGCTGGTCATCCAGATCACTTAGAACTGCACAGGGGAAAAAAAAAAAGATACTTAGCTTTGTTTTCTTTAATAATCTTCTGACTGCTTATGTGAAAAAATTTTCATGTACTACATTAATAATCAGAACTGGCTTTGAAAGGAGTCAGTTTCTCAGCATTTAAAACCCTTCCCAAACCACACATTCCTCCTCCACTGGACTTTTCAGCAGTCACACATTATGACTACAAGGAAAAAAAATGCTCTCCTCCATGACTGCTCTTTATGTAAATGTTAGTCTTTATGCTATTTAAAAGAAGAACAAAAACAATTTGAAGTCTGAGTTCTCATTCACTGTGTGTGTGTGCCTGTGTGTGTGTGTGTAAACCTTCCAAATATAGTCTGTAAGCAAAAAAATCCCTGAAAAGAATTCACTAGGCAAACATGGACCTCTCTGTGTGTTCACAAAGCACAGTTATGACATAACTATAAGAAAACAGAATCCTGCAAACCATCAAACCATCAAACAAGCATATTCAGTAGTCTGGCATGTCCACTGTTTATTTCATTCAAAAAAGAAGTTCTCTTCTAAATGGTATGAACACTGAAAATGGCATTTTCTGGATAAGAAAGGGTAATTAAATAGTTAGGAAGCTGTGATTCAATCTAGCAACAAATATGTATTTATATAAACATATATAGGCAACCTCATGAACTGGAATTAAACACTGTGTAGCTCAATTAACCAAGATATTCAGTCAGAAGGCTGATAGTAATGTATTAAAACTATTTATATTATAAAAAGCAATAATGCCTTTGCTAATTGTATTCTGCTATTTTCAAAACACTACACATAATATACAATGGATATGATTGTTTTGTTACAGAATTTCCTAATCCACTTAAATACATAAGACTGAGTGATCAGTCACTACAGACCTGTGCTAACACTACAAAAGCATTAAGAAAGCATTGATAAATGTATAGTTGGAATAAAATGTGATCCAAAGGTACTAAAATTCTCCATTTTTCCTAAGTTTCTCTTCAGCACACAAAATAGAAGATTCCTGAGAAATCCAGCTTAGAACAAGAAAAAAGATGAGTTGTTTCTGAGTCTTCCATTGGGAGGACATGAGCCAAGCTGAAAAAGAACCTGCAGCTCTTGACTGGGGGTATAAAAAGGCTCCCAGAAAACTAACTGACTGCCATAATGCCTCTTGCTTCTGTGGTGTGTGGATTTACAGTTTATAAAACCAGGCCAAATAATTCATCATGATCCAAATTATTCATGCAGGAAACGGATAGAATTCTCACATAACCATATGTCTGCATCTAAAAGTTGCAGTGTGGGCTCCCAGCAGAAACAGCAGAGAGAACTGTGCACAGTTACAGGGGATTCTTCTGAATTGTATCAGTACGAGATGAAATGCATTCTAGGAGTGATTGATCACTGACATTTCCTGAAATCAGTGTTGGAGTAGATATTCTGCTGTCAGACAAAGACAAAAAAAAGTAGCCACTCTGCTAGAAATGAGCCGTTTTTTACAGCTGTGCTTTTGCAGAAAATTCTCCCAAACCACAGTAACTTCTGGTAACAATACTATCAAACAATATCGAAATAAGGACACACACTTACCACTGAAAATCTCCTTCTCTAGCTGTTCATTCCATTCCAGTGTACTTTTCTCCATTGTTTCATTTTGGTTTGTATCAAAAGATTGACCACTTGTTTCAGTTGACATTGGGGAATTACACATTTCAGCCTGTTAAGAATTGTAAAGTAACCTGGTTTCAGTTCTACATGTGGGTTCAAATCACATTTCATATATCACATCACAAGCTGTGTCACAAATTCCAGAGGTGAGCAAGCTCTGTCAGTCCATTAAATAATGTATTATTAAAATACACAACTGAGGGTTGTAAAATTGCATGCAGTTTATAGACTTCTACACATATAATAAGGACAATTACTCATGTTGTCCTCATCCTGTAGCATGTTTGGGATAAGGGCATAGTTTACTTAATTTATCCTAATGCATCCTTATTGCATTATATCTTTCAATTTAGTTTTCCACGAGCACTTCTTTCTTGACCAGTGTATTTTAAAATTTCCCACTGACCTCCCAACAGAGATTTAATAATCTAACAATACAGTCCATTTTTTATAGAAAGACAGCACTTAGTGATAAAAGTGGGGGAAATGTCATCCTATTCCCCATCTGTGTTTGGATTATATGTTAAATTGAGATGTTCTATCCCACCCATATTTCTCTAAGCTCATAGTCTCAGATGGTGGAAGTGCAGACAGCTGTTTAACTGGTGAATTATTTTAGCTGAAACTCTTCCTCCTTTTTTCAAAAAACCCTACCCTACTACTTTTTTTTGTTTGCCATATTCATAATATTTTACTGGTCTAGTTATAATATAGCTTTATATAATATATTTCTATAACAGACAGGAATCTCTGATAAGATCTTTGCTCAGCCATATATTAATATAGATTATCTCTTTGTTTTTGAAATATGAGAGAAGGGAGGTGGCCAGTTTACATCCTCTGTGCCTTTGATTATACACTGTATACCTTCTTAGTCCCCTCTGTGGTTATGCCACCCAATTGAAGGTGAGGAAAAACATGTTAGTAATACAGGGTAATAAAATAATTAAAATAGAAATATAATCCTTGGAAGAAAATCTGATATTTCAACAGCATGCACTTGAATTACATCAGAAATAAATCTGTTTAATCCTTAAAATGAGCTTGTGCTTATAAAATGAAACATCCATCCATCCATCCATCCATCCATCCATCCATCCATCCATCCATCCATCCATCCATCCATCCATCCATCCATCCATCCATCCATCCATCCATCCATCCATCCATTTATCAAAAAGAAAAAAAAAATCCTACTTCAAAATTTACATTTACATGGTAACTCTGTGCATGGAAATATTGCACAATAGGTTCTAGATTACTGCCTGCCCAGGCCAGCTCCTCTTTTTCATCCTTGTACAAATGAAATGAAACAAAGTAAATATACTAGATTATTGCTTAGTGTGAGTTTTGATCTATTTTCAGGTTGGTTACAGTTGCCAAGATATATGAAGGTCCTGACCTAGGAAAATATCCATGCAATTTTTCTGTCATCATGAGAGAACTGAAATCCAGCAAAGCTCGATGTAGGACCTAGCTAGGAAAGCTTTGGATTTTAACAGACAAGCTCAGTCTATTACATGTAACAAGTTCACAACACAGACATTTTACTCAGCATTTAAAACAAGAACTGCAAGAATACTATTTAAACATGTTAAAGCAACAGCAAGGGGACTAGTTTTTGAAAAATCTGTATTTAAACATTGCAGACAAGAAACTGATAAGCTACTTACCGTTGCCATTTCTTCCACTTTTGAGGGTGGGCTGGCAGAACTGTCATATCTGTAGGCAGAGGGATTTAAATGTTGGTTTTGAAAAGGAACTTGCTGTAATTTCATCAAGTAGGAAATATCCAGCAGCTTCTCATTTTAACAACTGTTGAGAAGCATCTGAAAAAAACTTGCTCTATGAAGAATTCATCCTTACCTCCCCCCTGCCAATAACCTGCAAAAATAAAGTCCTTGGAAAATGTACCGTTCAGTTTGGCCTTGTCAGCTTGCAAACTTCATAACTGCACAGCCAAAAATGAACTCAATCTACTGACACAGTGTCTGCAACAGAATTGTTTCAATCCAGCATTATGGTAAGATGGTATTTGGTCTTTTTCCAAACAACTATAATTTAGTAGGTACTAGTCATAGCCTAAGTTATATACTTGTTAAGTTCTGACTGGTTTGCATCTGCAGTTCTATTGTTTTTCTCTTCCGTTTCACCCTACTCAGATGCAGAGCTGAGCTCTGTCCCTGCAAAGGAGGAGAGACAGGCAGCAGATTGGTTTTGGTGTGAACTTTGGAACTTGTTGCTATTCACCCAAAACAGCCTTTATTTACCAATTTTTAAGACATGATAGAAGGCTCATATGCTTTCCTAAGTTATTTAAGGCTGCAAGGGCTTGGCAGAGAACTGGCTCGAGCGTCCATAAGTAATGCAGTGGTTAGAACAAGCCGAGAAGCCCCGAACATAAAAAGTACTCTGTTTGATGGGGTGACTTACAGACAAATACAAAATAAGTGAAAGAAACAAGAACAGGACTACACGTCACTGAGTCTATTCAAGTCTGCAGATCCTTGTTTTACAACTAAGCAAACCCAGTCCCTTCAAAAGCCCCGAAGGAAATGTTGTTCAGCCTGTGCTGATTGCCAATTCTTCCTCGTCTCAGAAACTGTTTTTTTTTCCCAGGAAGTTAATTCTGGGGAGAAAATGAAGTAGGGAAAGATGGTTCTGCTCAGTCCTGTTTGCCTCAAAGTCTTTTTGAATGACCTTGTTCTTAGGCTCTTAAAGCCTCCCTGTGCTCAGGTAGACTACTTTATTGTGCTTCAACAGCAAGTATAAACCGGCTTGTTGGCAAGTTCTTTGTGGCCCAGCCTTTCCTCCTGAAGTGCTTTGTCATTTGTTTGAAATGTGCTTGCAGGCAGGGAAGAACAGTTGAAAGGTGCAATTTGTTTTTGCTTCTGTAATTGTGAACTGTAAAACCAGGATTCCTCTCTGACATGGGGTCCAACAGAAACCAAACAAGCCTGTTGACTTCAGCGGGCTTAGGATTTGGCTAGACAGTCTGAATGTGAAATTCCTAATTTTTCCTTGTAGCTCTAAATAAAAACAGTCATTAAATCAGGGGGTTACCTCCCCCTTTGAATGAAGTTTACAGAACCAGAACCCAGAAATGTACGTAGCTTTTCCTTTAAATTTAAAAAAGTTGTGTTTTAATGCTTCTAAAACAAATTAAGAATGAAACTTAAGTTTCAGAGCTTTTACAATGATTTCCTGCAAATTAAGTTCAGTAAAATCCTGTGGCTTAGCAAGTTTCCTTAGTTTTACTTATATGCATAACAAAAATGCAAAAGCTTTGTTAGAAGCTTTCTTCTTCAGCTTTACTGTGCAAAGCTACTCTTTGGCAAAGCCCAAGAGCTCAAAGCTCTCCTCACTTGATGTTGTATTAATTGCTCCTTGCAATGAACCTACCTGAAGTAGACATGTTAGTTAAAAATGTCAGTTAGAAACGTCTTCTGATAGTCTAGGCAAAATTTAAATTTTCATTTGCACCTCTGGCACTATTCTAAATTCATCTCTGTCTTTATTGTCACCGTTCTCTCAGAAATAACTGGTCATTGCATCCTGCTTTATTTTTCTCCCTGCTAACTTACATTGACAAGGTTATTTTAATATTTTCCCAATGCCAATCTCTCAATTTCCCAAACTGCCTTATTAGTTTCTATGAACTGTTTTAAATTTTCCAGCATTTCAAAATTGAAGTTTTTCTTACTTTCAGAGAAATATTGTCGAATTTTAGGAAACAGTAATTCAGTTTCTTTTTTGGTAAACCACACTGAGCAATGTTTACATTATTTTGCACACAATGCATATACACATATACTTGTAAATATTGTCCATTCTTTATAAATAGGAAAGAAACTAAATTGAAGTTCAAGTTCAGAAATATTTGCCATCTGGAAAATACTCCTCAGTATGGAAAATGAGAAATTATATTTTCTACTTTTCCACTTCCATATATATGTATCTTTTTAATGATAATCAAATGTAAGATTAAAAGATGACTATCACAACTGGTAACAATAGTAAAAATCCATGAATTAAAATCTGCTGTGAATTAGTATTTCCACAGAGGCAAGGCACCTATCTCCCCAGGCTACCACCAAGCTGTCTAATGTCAGTATAATCCATTTTCTTCAATACCATTCTTATCAGTACTAAGAAGACCACTAAAAACCAAACACGTAACTCACATATGCTGAAAACACAATTAAACAGCATTTTTATCCAGGATGAATCACACTTGCACATATAGAAACTAGTAAGGATAAATTCAAGAACTGACACCTTTGAACTGAAAGTGATCAAACTGCCTTCAGACTACAGTTACAAACCTTTTATTAGCATCTTCTGTATGTCCCTGTGAGCGCACTCCTTCCTGCAGCATCCATAATTTGTTCTGAGTAGAACACCACCGCAGCTGCCAAAAATGTCTCTCCAGAACAGAAAGGACCCTCTATCCAGCCATTAATGTTTAGCCATTGAAAATCTTCTGCCAGTTAGGCTTACTTACAGGATTTACAGTGCTGTGTCCTATAGTGTTTCACTAGCTCTCCAAAATAACTCTACCCGGTGAGAGGCAGATTATTTCAGTGCTTTGCCTATGCATAAAGCAAACCACATGCCACGGCAACACCTAGAAGAGGGTGGGGGAAGTTTTCAACAGAGAGGCGTGACTAGAAAATGTAGCAATCAGCTCAGTTACACGTCAGGATTGACTTGTTTATTTTTCAAGTTATGCTCGGTCAGAAATCAAAGGCATCTGAGCCGGAGATACGATAGATTTTCCATGGAAAACCAGATAAACACACACAAGAAAAGCTGATCTAATGAGTAGGCACAGTTTGGTTTTTTTGCCTTCTTAAATTAAGAAATCATTTCAGTGTTTAGACTCTACAGCAAATGCTCGACCTTTGTGTGTGCATTGGCTACCTCACTGTGCACCAGGATAAAGCACCTTTGAAATCTGATTCTCAGTTACACAGTTGTCCCTTTATTCTTCAGGGAAAACTGTGGCCCAGCATTTCTGTGTTCCAGGATAAGGGGCATTACCAGCTCAAAAGAAAGAGGAAGAAGAAGATGTCAGGTATGGACCAGTGTTAACACTGCATATTCTTCTTCTATGTTGTGTTGTTATGTAAGAGAATTATTACCAGTGAAAATCCACAAAGCTAACCTCAAAGCCTCTACTTAAACCTCTCCTTAAATCTCCTGCTTTCATACAAACACTCCACAATAGGAAGCTCCTCTGTTACAAAACCTACGTATCAGACTAATCTTAATTTCTTTAGAGGCCTGCATTCCCTGTCATTGTTTATTACAGCTGTTTTATTACATCATGCCAGAAGGCAGCCCCAGGCACAGACCAGAATACCAACCTGAGACACACTGAGCAAAAATCAGCTTTTTGTACCAAAGATCTTGCATCTTTGTACTTGGATTTCACAGGGCTGCACAACGCAGCTCTACCTGTGATTGCCAGTCCCAAGCATTACCCTAAGACACACACAAGAATAGTAAGATGTCATGCACGTGTTGCTGACATATGGCCACACAGGACAAAAGTTAAGAGAGATCAGGCAGCCTAACCAGCCTGACTGTAGCTTCCCCCACCCCTTTTCCTCTGAACAGCAGCTTCAACCCTGGGAATGGCAAAGGAGAAGGATGCTCTTCAAACAGCAGCTCCAGAGCTGTGTTTTGGTTCAGATTCAAAAACCAAAATAAACCAAAGCAAACCCAAGTACTGAGCCCAAAGCACTGACAATGCACAGAAGGCAAAAGGGCCAAGAGCTGTCCAGTTTGCCTGGCCGGAGCTAAAGCTGCAGGGCTGCGTCTAAGCTGCCTCTGGGCTAGAAATGGTGGGAACTGATGCAGCAGAGCTGCCTGGGGCCGGTACTCTCTGCCATGACTTGGGAAAGCTTTGCTTTCCTATTGTATCACAGCCATAGGGCACCAGATCGCCATGAACCTTACACCATGTCCTCTTGAGAGGGAATGAAACTGGATGCAGCTGCTCCAAAGTCTACAGTCTTTCATATACTTAAAAGTCTTTATGCAGAATCTGAGTAAAAAACGTTTAGACTAGAGACTCTACCTACTACTTGTGACTTAGTCCTCTTTCTTATGACACAATACAGATAATCTCTCATTACAGGACCAAGTAAAATCACAATCTTCCCAATAAGGTAAAAAGCAAGAAGCTGAAAAAATAATTTAACAAAATTTTCTGAAACTTTAGAACTTTGTTCTAAACCAGAGAACAATTCATATACTTTTTTAAAGCTGGAAATAATGTATGTTCTCATTATAGCTCACCGTGGTTGCTTCTGACTCTGGGTTTTCCTTGATCTTCTGAAGGAGGAAAGCCAAGCAAAAGGTGATCTGAACCCCAGAAAGGAAGCTGAAGTGTTCTTTTGTGCTTGAGGATTTGTGCGGGATGACATTTTTATTTCTTTATGATCTAAAAATGTGATAAAAAGTAGATTTGTTTTGAGTTCTTAATAAATACAGTATTAAAATATACATAAATGTTAAGTCTTCATAAACAATTTTCTTTTGCTTACCTTTTATGTCAGGTAAATCCAGTTTTGACATTTCTGGACAGACTATGTGACATACTGGTTTATAATGACTAACTAGAAGACAGAGAAAGATAAACAGGTCTAAAGTTTCAAAACGTATTATTTGTTTTGGGTGATACATGTGAGCTACATGAGGCTGATTTTCACAAAGTAATCAGAACTCAATTACTTGAAAATCATATCTGTTTTAAAATACAGGCAAATCAAACATTTGAAAATTGAGGCACCCACAATCATACTCACTTTCTTTTTACATTTGTAAGAAATATAAATGTGACGACCCAGAACATACAATGACCTAACTGACTGTAATGTAACTACACAACACTAACTCAGACTAACATGTCCTCTGTATCACAGATTTCCTTTCAATGGGATTGCTGTGGCCACATGGAGTACAAACTGCATATCACATCTGTATTTTTAATGCAAGATATTGTGAATGATTTCTATGGGAAGGTAATGACTTGTTTTCTTCAAATAGAACATAAACTCAGTCTGCCTGTAAGAGCAGTTGGCATTTGGTGGGAAGATGACGATGAGTATCACTTATAGAAAAGGGAAAGAACAGTGAACTGGAGGATATAAGGAAACAAGACATCACTCAGGAATAAGGCGTTATATTTTTTTTCCATTTAAAGCAATGTCTGAAACAATGCAACAGCCTGAAAATGGCTTATCCAATGACCGTAGGAGAAAGCATACCCTGAAATTAGGGCAAAGTGACATTTATAACAACAGCAAGGGACAGCATTTTGGACATTGTCCAAAATGAAGTAAATAATTCATGTCATGTGATTGAAATCTTGGGTGTAATACATGGCTTTCCCTTCAGTGACAATCTCTGTGTACTTCAAAATGCCTCATTCTTTACCCCTTTCAGAGCCTATTCTCTTGGTGGCATCAACTTGGCAATGCAGGTGACATCAAGAGAGTCCTAATAGCACTGCCATAGCCAGGATGGTCTAGGGATGTAGACACAGCAAGGTTTGCAGGAAGAAGTAGCATCTTTTATTTAGCCAGCTTATACACTTGGAAATATCAGACAAGCCTCTGAGGCACAAAAGCCCTTCTTCAGATCTGAAATAGAAACAGGTGCTTTCAAAGTTAAATGCCAGAGAACAATTACACAGACGTTAGTCCATTAGAACATCTCTGAAAGAGAAAAATAGTAGGTAGGACTAGAGCTGAGGACTAGAGGGGATGTTGGGGATAAAAGATCAGGAAAGACTGAGATCTATTCTGTGCAGGTCTGTAGTATGAGGAAAATGTTTAAGGTTTCACTTTTCTTTCGAAATACATGACTCTACTTCCAATTGCTATGAAGCGTAAATAGGAGGAGCTCAATGAAAAACATGCAGAAGTGTGAACAGAATAAATGCAGATATCATGCATGAGAATGATCTGGATAAGAAGATGAAAGACAGTGCAGAGTACCATGCTTTTTACAGAGACAGCGTGTTTCTTGTGCATGTTCATTTTGGATAGGCATCAGAACCTGCGAAATGAGATCTCAAGGAATTGCTTCCTGGTCAGGCCAACTTTTCAGGCTTTGACACTCACCCTCATAAAAAGCACTAGCATGCCTTTAGCGCAGTGTTACCAGAAAAAGTTTTCCACTGGTATAGTCAAACCTTTCTCACCCAAACTCATCTACTTATTCCAAATGTCATTTAGGTGCTTTCAGTTTTTTAAGAAAACTAAGCAAAACCAAATTTTTTTTGTGCTGATTTTGGCTGGTATAGTTAATATTTTTCCATAGCTGCTTGCATGGGCTCTGTTCTGGACTTGTGCTGGAAGCAGTGTCAGTAACACAGGGATGTTTTAGCCACTGCTGAGCAGCACTTACACAGAGTTAAGGCCTTTCCTGCCTCTCACCCCACCCTACAAGCAAGTAGGCTCAGTGTGCACAAGGAGCTGGGAGGGGACACAGCTGGGACAGCTGACCCCAGCTGACCCAAGGGACATTCCAAACCATACAGCACTATGCTCAGCATAGAAAGCTGGGGGGAAAAGAAGGAAGGGAGGATGTTCAGAGTGATAGTGTTTGTGTTCCCAAGCAACCACTGTGTGTGATGGAGCCCAGCTTTCCTGGGGACAGCTGAACACATGCCTGCCTGCAGGAAGTGGTGACTTAATTCTTTGGTTTTCTTCTTCATGTGCAAGTTTTATCCTTTATCTATGAAACTGTCTTTATCTCAACTCCCTCAAATGAGCTCTCTCACTTTTAGCCTCCTGCCCATCCTGATGGGGGTCAAGTGAATGAGCCACTGGGTGGTGCTTAGTTGATGGCTGGGGTTAAACCACAAGAGTTCTTTAGGATACCCAGTGTAAGGCTCAAAGTGTTTGAGATAACAACAGATCTCAGTGGAATGTGCTAGAGAGAATTTATCACTGTTCTTGCTGTTTAGTGTGCTTGCCATGGGGCTTGCTTGCCAGGCTGTAAATTAGAGCCTAGTGCTCCTTGGTGCAATGGTTATGTGCCATGGTTATGGTGCACCTCTGAAGGGATTGTGACCAAGAATAAGTCCGTAGAAGGTATACACCTCGAAGAATCTGTGGCTGTGCATGTGGTCATGCTGGAGAACCTCAAAGTGTGTGGCCATGGATAAACCCATGACTCCCCCACAGAGACTGCAGCCACAGGTAAAGCCATGTTGGAGTAGGGGCATTTCTGAAGGCATTGTGTCCCATGGAGGAGGGCCATGCTGGAAAAGGTGCACCTCAGAATGACTGGGGCTGTGGATAAGTCCATGCTGCAGCAAATATATCCCTGGAGAGACTGTGACTCTACTTGGAGCAGGTATACCCCTGAGACACTGCAGTACATGGGTGAGTCTAAGCTGGAGCACAGGCAAGGTAAAGGCAGTGAGGTGGTTAATGGGGATACACTGAAGCGTGTGGGACCTGAGCGTGATGTAAATGGCATGCAATAAAGAGTAAAGAATGTCCTGGGCATGGCTGTGATAATTAATTATTTCCATAGTAGCTAATATGGGGCTGTGTTCTGGATTTGTGCTGAGAATAGTGTTGGTAAGTCAGGGATGTTTTCCTTACTGCTGAGCGGGGCTTACACAGAGCCAAAGCTTTTCTGCTTCTTAGCCCAACCTATCAGCGAGTGGATTGGGGGTGTACAAGGAGGCAGGAGGGGACACAGCTGGGGCCAGCACACCTGATGGTTATCCCATACCATACAGCATCATACTCAGCATATAAAATCTAGGGGAAGAAGAGGGAAGGGGGGACATTCACAGTGACAGCATTTGTCTCCTCAAGTCACTGTCACATGTGATGGAGCCCTGGAGATGCTGAACACCTGCCTGACCATGGGGAGCAGTGAATGAAGGCCCCTCCAGTTCTCACCCCTTCCCATGGCAGGGGAGTGAGTGAGTGGCTGTGTAGTGCTTTGCTGCCAGCTGGGGTTAAACCACAACCTTTTTGTACAATGCAGACATCACTGCTTTGATTGGGAAACTACCACTGTATTTGCTACAATTACAGCAATTTCATTTTGATTAATAAAGACATTTTATACAGTGAGAACAATTAATCACTAGAACAGCTTCCTCAGGGACATGGTAGAGTCCCCATCACTACAGGTTTATAAGATGTTACTGCAAATGGTGCCAAATAATCTCATCCAGGTTCCCTTTCCTATGAAAAACTGGACCTGAAGATCTTCTGATGTCCTTCCAACCTGGGCCATACTATGATTCTAGCTATGGCATAAAATATCAGGGATTTTCTGTTGTGAATCCCAGCTCTGCTTTTAACAGAACCTGCTCAAAGAAACATACTCATTTTGAAAACACATCTTTAGTAAAACTATGATATGAGAAGAAGCTCAGTGCAATTTCAGAAACTCCTTAACTATTACATTCTGACATGCCATAAGACATTGGTTTGGTGACGACTATTATATAGATAAGAAAATGGACTAATGCAACTCACTGGTGTTTTTGCTCTTCCTTAGCTGATGCTCTAATGGTGGTTTTAACATTCTATTGACATCAATGTAATTCTGATATTTTCTTCTTTTTATTTCTTCAAACCATTCTCCAGTCACCCCCTGCAGCCCTTTTTCAAACTTCTTTCTCTTCAGAAGTTTACTAAAACAGAAAAAAAAAGAGCCATTTTAGATATTACAGGGCAATCATTAGGAACTTTCCCTGTTTTTCATTAAAGTATTTACAGTATATCTCTCTACATATAATGATTTTTACAAAGACAGTGAGACATGATATATTCACAGCAATCACATAAAAGTTTTAGTGACAGCAACATTCTACTGTATAACAAATGAGATTGTGGGACCAGGTTGAGTGGATGACTCATGCGCTTGCATTATTCTCTACTTTGAGGAAGTGCTTCTTTTTTCCTTGCAAGACTAAGGCAACCCATATGCATTCTAAAACTAACTGAAAGTAAGATTAAGTTGATCTAATAATCAAATTAGAATAAATAACACTCTAAATAAAGCAGATTTTGAGATATTTATTCAGTCATTTAAATAGAGGTAATAACAAGATTATTTTTATTTTCTAGGGGTAGATTACCAACGTCCTGACAATGAGATGTCCACTATGCATTTTCCATGCAAAAGAGAACAGTAAATTGAGAATTCAGCTAATAGATATTCATGAAACATGCTCAACAAGTTTATCACATTTTCCTCTTTCCTTGATGCATAGTGATTATGCTTGTGTTCCATATGGATGGAGGCAACTAATAATGAATATGAATGATCTGCTGCACTGAGGTGCAGCCTGAGCAAGCTACATACATGCAGCTGCAACTGAAAAAGATACTTGGTAGCAAGTTCAGATTTTAGACCAAGAGGTCATAGGAATGAATTGCTTAGCTGGACAGAAATGTTACAATTCCAAAAGAGTGAGAATAGTGCAAGGGACATGCAAAGTTACTTGTTTTCAAATTACATTACACTAGTGTCAAAAGTATAGATGCAAATACAGCAAATCCACACCCCCAGCTGATTCTGATGGCAACAAAACAAGATGTCGTGCACAGCCTGGAGATGTAATACCAATGTTTGAGCAAGGCTTTCATTTAAATCTGCCTCCTTAATCAGTGGTAAAACTCTGTGTCCAGGAATACAGATGCTCCCAGAGAACATAAGTTGCTTCAGTTATCAATTTAAGTAAAAACTCATCTGAGACAATACTACTTCACAGAACAAACTTAAAATTAAACTTCTAGTCTGAAAATGGATATATTTTGATCTGGAATTTACAGAATCCATACTAACCCCTACCACGCATCTGGTGGCATCTGATGGACAGAAAGGCTGGAGGGAGACATTTTTGGGAAATGAGTATTTCCCTTGAAGAAGATTACACAGCCACATGCACGAGTACTAGCCATTCCAAATAAACTTATTACAAAGGCAAAAATGTTACTCATCGCAGATATTACCGCACCATGGGAGTGACTAAACACCGTAAATGCATTGTGCAGCCTGGAATGCAGCCTAGCACTGATGTGAAACAGGAGGGGATGAACAATGTGCTCTCAAGAGCCAACTCCATGACCTCACTCCTGTGGCCTTACCAAAGGGGATCCAAGATACTGGGAGGAGAAAAAGCACAGAGAGGAGGGCATGAGCTGCTTGGGAAGTAGCTGCAGCCACAGCGACTGCTCGGGATACAACCCCTGGGTAGTTCTGCTGAAGTCCCAAAAGAGCAGAGCATCTGTTACGATCCATTCCCGCTGGCTTTTAGAACCCACCGGGCCGAATCGCTCCTCCCGCGGGAAGAGGCGCTGGGATCGCCGTTCCCGGGCAGCGGCGGGCGGGGCCCTGGCGCCCCCCGGCGGCGGCCGCCGGCAGCACCGCCCAGCGCCCGCTCCCGGCGTGTCCCGGGGCAGCGCCGCCCCCCCAGCGCCCGCGGCCGGGAAGCGACAGGACGGACAGAGAAACAGCTGTTGACCGCACATTTACGCATTCCAGAGCAAAGGGAAGTATAAAACCCCCACAATCAGTCTAACATCGACCATACCGGGCACGGCATGAACGCGCCTTGCACTGAGAAACGCAGTTAAAAGTCTTGCACAAACACTGACTTCACTGCTTAAACACTGTAAAGTCTGTACCGGTACATGCTTGGCATTATATGTAGTCGTTATCTGTGTATATGCTGCTTTTGAATTGTGCTGTCATGCCCAACTCATCAAATAAATCCTTTAAACGGCCTGTGCACATTTATATTTACACACACATGCAGGCCCATATATGGAACCCTATATATGTAGTTATTTGAGTAACAAATAATAGTTAATGAGTATGATACACGATACGTAGTTGCAGTATTGCATGACTGTTAAGTATTTCTCCTTTGTGATGACTCCCAGCCAAACCACATCATTTCCCTACATACCTGCTCTGTCAAGTTTACTGCCCCCTCACGACACTAATGAACACCAGTTGTGAGACAGAAGGAAAGCCCATCTCAAGAAACAATTACAGCAGGAGATGGTATCTGCACTCAGTATTGCAATGAACCTGCCTCTGAGGCAGCACTATTGTTACTTGGATAACACATTATGTGTTGAGACACTGCACCTTAGGAGTGTCAAAACACCTATTGCCCTCTAAACCAAATGTACTAATCCTGCTTCCCCGTCTGTTCCATGCATCCTTACTCCTCATTTGCCTACAACTATTTTGTACACTTGGAGCCACTACCTTTTGAGAGGAGACAACACTATTGTGACTGGGAAAAGTATCTATAAACTATTGTGGGATTGAAGGCAAATTCATTCCCAGGATTACTTACAGGAGATTGCTCCACAAACCCGTGCAGGCAGCAACCCCAAATGACCTCACAGGCTCATTATCTTTTCCCATCTATTATTCTACACAGCGTCTAAACCAATGAATCACTCAGGAGCAACTTCTTTGCACTGTTTTTAAAAACATCTCTTCCTTATTGGCACAAGGATGTCCCAGTATTTCTTACAGACATCTCCAGGGAAAAGTTACCCTAAATGTTTGTATGCTCTAGGCTTTCATGTGGGTGATCATAAATACTGTCAATAGATGTGCAGCCTCCCCTGCCACTTCCTGTTGGGATAATAAGGAGCTTTAATTGCTACTGTAAGAGGAAAGACATTTTCCTTACCATCTTCACTCTGAATATAAAGAGGAACACGTGTTCAAGGTAGTAGAAACTGGGTTGCCAAATAGGACATTTGGGGACAGCACTTGTTTGCAAAGGACAGAGGATTCAATCCCATTTTTGCTAAAGCAGAAATTATTATTCCTACTGAATTTACCAGAGCAGGATTTGACCCTAAAGGACTCTTACCACACACTTCATAAGAGAACAACAGATAAGCAGCAACTACAAAGAATGAAAAATTGCACCAGGTGAAGAATAAACAGATCAAATTTGCTCATTGGATCAAAACTCTCAGTGTCTGAAAATACAAAACTGAAAGAATTGCAGAAAAAAGTAGTGTTGACAGCATTAGATAAAAAATACATCAGGGCAGATAACTTGCAGTAACCTTAACCAAGCTTTTCTCTTTACTCTGTTCATATTCCTTGCTTTGTCAGCAAGAAAAGGCTAGAGATCAATTATAAATCAATGCCTGAAGAACCTGTTGTTTCCTAATTTTTTTTAACTTCAACTTACCCCCTTCCTACCACTTTATACATTATGCTGCACTGGAGAACTGTACAACTCCATCACTTCTGTGACCAGCTATTTTTCTAGAAAACTCTGTCTTTTTTCACAGCCACAAGTAGTTCTAAAACGCTGTCCTGGGGCAATTCTATGATGTTGGATTGTATCCCCATTTGTCTGTTTAGCTCAGAAATAAGTTCTGCTCCTTTAAAACTAGATCTGAGAGCAAAGAGGGGAAGAAGGAAAAGTGGTGGAATTCTTTTGGCGGCTGTGTTTAAAACACAGAGGTAAGCAGTGCTCTCGGAATTCTCCGCTCTGCAGACAGACGGGGAGTTTTCCCTTGCTGTTTTCGCTGGTTTTTTCTCTCGTTAGCTGAGGCCAGAAGGGTTTTTTTAGAACAGTTCAGCCATTGTTCAGTCCAGGCCTATCAACCAGGGGTCCCCCTGCAGCAGGGACACTGGTCCTGAGCCCCGGAGAGACTGAGAAAGCCAAGGACACACCCACGAAAAGGACTCTGAACGGCAAAGGACTCTCTGAATTTGCCATCTCTTCAGAACAACGAGAGGTTCCATTGTTTAATATTTTTTGTTTTCTCATGTTTGTGAATACTTTGCTTGTTAAATAAATAGACTTTTCTACTTTTCTCAAAGGTGGTTTATCACCCGAACAGATGGGGGGAAGAGCCGCTGAATTTTGCCCTTTAGGGAACATCCCTTTGGAAGTTCCTTTCCAAATTTGTCCCAAACCAGGACAAATGCACATACAAGTATACTTTATTACTTATAGTTCCTTTCAATTTTATGAAAACAATTTAAAGACATACTTCGAAGTTGTCATCTTATTTAGAAAAAAAAGGGAAAAGAAGTTATTACTGAGAAAGGCAAAGGCTACCACAGCTGAAATAATTTGAAAAAAAAAATATTATCTGTCATTTCCTAGAAACATATAATAGCAATAACAAAAACATTTTGGTTTCCAAGGTGCCAGAGAAGCTCCTGTCGCAGGTTAATCCTACCAGGAAGAAAAACAATGAGTCAACACTCTCTTTCCTGGCACCTCAGACACACAACAGGTCTGTTTTCTAAGGCAGTCTTTATTCTTAGTAGCTGGTATACTTTTACTCAGGTTAAAGCATGTTTTGTTTATTTTTCTTTCTTACTGTTGTCTCTTTGGCTAATAAAAATGAACCAAGTCAGCCTCATTATTACCTGTAAGACATTATGCACAAGTAGATGAATCACAGAGGAAAAAAGACTCCCATGTTTTGGTTGTACATTCTACAAGACAATGTAAAAAGATCTAACTGAAAATTCCCTTATTTTTTTATTTTATATATGTAAAATTAAACATTTCTGCAGTAATTCTCTGAAAAGTCAAGGTGTCCTCTATTTTGATGAACAAAATGTGTTGCCAATCAATAATGCTTGAATCTAACCTGCTAGGTCGTTGCTGCTCAAATTTTTTAATTTTCTCTTTGCCTGAAGTAATAGTTTTTTAAGTGTTCATCCTTTTCATCCTTCTGTCATTTTTGTCATTATGTATTCATTTTATAATGCCCATTAGCCCACTAAGTTTCCCTCAGATGTATTTACCCTATGTGACCAACAGAACTAAAGATGGGCACAGAGATGTGGCACAACAATGAGGAATAGTGTGTGGGTTCAGTGTCTGTGATTGACCAGGACACAAACACCAATAAATGTAATGGAAAGACTTCGACTCTCCTGAACAGGCACCAGGTCAGGCTGCGGGAGGGAGAGTCCCCTAGTGGTGACAACCCTGCATGGAAAAGAGCAACTGGAAAGGAGCAAACGGAAGTGCCAAGAAATATTCACCTGAAGGCCAGGGGTGCCCTGCACTGATCTGTATGGCATATGTTTTCAATTCCTCTTTAATGGTCACATGACGTTGCCAGCTCATAATTATCCCAAATTTTTTAGATTCCAGTAGTGTGCCAAACCAAGAGACAGAAGGCAGAGGAAAGTGAAAAAGTAATTAATCTTCTCTAGTTTTTCCTCCCAGACTGTACATTTAATAGGAAAAAGTACTTAAAACACAAAGATACCACTTCTGCACATGAATTTGACATGCAGTCAGAAGTATCCTTTAAATAGCACGTAGGGCTACATAAACAGACACTTGCAAACAGAAATATAATTTTGTCCTTAGAACCCTTTTTTTGAGAACAGGTATCAGATTCATACATTAAAGCTTGCTGTGTGTGTCAGGGATACAGTCAGGGAATATGTGAGTTAAAGGTAGAACATCTTTTCTGCACTTACTGAAGTTCTGCCTTGTCTGCTCATGAGGGAAACCCTTCCATTTCCACATCTCCTCTTCTTAATTAAAAAGTAGAATAAATCACAAAATCTGACATTATTACACTATCTCGATTCAACAAATTTATTCATTTAAATTAAAGCTAATCACCTGCTTTGAGGAAGCCTAATCCAGTGGCATTGTGCGCATTCATTACACACAATCCACAAAGACAGTGAGACTATGAGCACACACAAAACATTGGAGTCCCAATGGACATAGAATACTTCTACTCTATAAATCACAATGACTTTTGTGTCTACAATTCTTTAACTACAGCACCCTCTGTACAGCGACCAAAAGTTACCTGTGTTTTCTCCAAAACATTAGCTTCTCATATTAAACTATGTGAAATTAATATACTGACTTACACTAGCTGCTGTTTTCCTTCATCAAGTCCAACACTCCTTTCCCCTTGAAAGCTTCCTTTCCCCTTGAAGCTTTTGTCTGCTTTCCTGAGCAAGAGCATAGAACACTTTCCTTTGAAATGGAAAGCTAGGAAATGTTGCAAGGGCAAGAACAAAGGTTAATTCTCATGCTGACTACATAACTCCTCTCTGTTCTGGCAGCTAAGGAATCAGAAGCTCTCAGTAAAGCTCTGAAATGAGAAGCTCAATGACTGCCTTCAAAAAGTTAAGTTTTCAAAACAGAGCATTGAAACCTGAGATCACGGGAGCTGAGGGTGATTAATCATGCATCTCAAGGTGCAACAATGACTCAAGACATTACTTTCAACATTAAACTATTTCTTTAGCAGCTACCCCAGGTTTACAGTGAAAACATCATTTCAGCCCTGCTGGAACAAACAGAAGAGTCTGTAAGTAGAGATCTTTCAGAAGTTATGCATATTTAGAAAATGAAAGCTTTTAGTCCTTTGGCAGCTGGTCGTTAAGAGCGAATAAGGAGGAATACCACTAGGAATGTCACAGCTGTTGGTGACTCTCCAGCTTGGACTGACTCTCTGCAATTCCTTTCACAATGCATATAATACAGGGGAAAGCTCTATTCTGTGAATGTTTTATCAATTAGCTACAATTGATAGTCTCTGTAGGCTACAAATGACAGTCTAGAAAAAAGAGTGTTACATTACAAGCTACCTACCAATATTGTATGGTAATAACAAAACAAACCCATGATGCAACAGAAAGAAAAGCCACTTATCATCTTTAAAGTGTGTCACATAGTTTCTGAATGGTAGTAATTAATGTCTCTAATGAGATTACTTCATTAATAGGAATTTCTATTAATATTAATATATGCTAATAGAGGCAATGGATATAATTCTCCATGTAAAGGTTCTGATTTATTTGCAGTAATAGATGTAGTCTCAGTCCAAAAACATTGCATGCCAGGAATAAGCTGTGAGCTCCTGAATTTGTCCCAGAAATCTTACATGGAAATGTAAGATGTATACCATGTGTACCACATGATGGGTTGAAAGGCTGAGGATCAGGTCTCTCAATAAATCAGAAGCTAATGATTAACAGAGACATATTTACTCTGCCAGGGTAGAGCTGCTCGTTGATTACAATCATCTTTTATAAATATTGATAGCATGCAAAGAGACAGTCGTCTATCGCAAGTAATTTACAGCTCAGGCATGTATTGTAAAGTTAACTGACTTACAAAGACATAAAATGCAGACACTATTCCTCATCTTATTGTTTGACTTTCTTTACGAAAAACCTTTCCTAATGAAAAATATAAGAAAAAAAACCCCAAAACAACCCAAAACCAGAAACAAAACACAGGCTAGGTGAGAACTCTGTAGGAGGGGAATTAGTTTCAAATTAAGAGCAAATCCTCATCTCTACAAGCAGGTTTGTGTATGACAGCCAATGGGTCTGGACAGAGTTCTGAAACTGAGACGCTCCAAAATGACCATTTGCTTGTACAGAGCTAAGCCTGAAGCCAAGGGCTCTCAAAATACACCTCTGCAATCTCAGATAATTGTGCAGAGTCCCACATCGAGCAGAGTTCACAGTTCTGGACAACAGAAGTAAGACAGGTTAGTGTACCTGCACACAGTTTATGTATTACTGTAACACTACAAAAGCCTCATTTACATTGCTTTAAACTATGGAAATAGGTCATAAGAATTAATGAAAGCTTTAAAAGTTGACACAGTGGGTGTTTTTCATCTGGAAATGTAATGCTTTTATACATGTATGTAATATATACTTACACAGAGATCCTCTGCCATTGTACCTTAGACTCATAATTTATCACAACTCTTCCACTGGAAATGGAAATATTATAGCATAATGATGCTTTAAAATATTATATTTACATGTGTATATTTTTGCATATATTAAAGAACACACAAATAGACACATATAAATATGTATTTAAGAACACACAAGTTTCTAATGGAGAAAGAAACTGCAGAGCACCCCAGACAGTGCTGCGGCTTTTCCTGACTGCAGCTTTCTGCACTCAGACCCCTGCTGATCTAAAAAATCCAAAGACATGGCCAGTATAAGTGTTATAATTCCTTGATTATTCCAATAACAAAGTTAATTCGATGTAATTTATGTGCTATAAAGTGTAAACATACTGTACTTTTCATAATTTACTCTTGGCGTTGTGGTTTTGATGTGCTTCTTCACAGTTAATATGGTAACAGTATATGGATTTATTTATTTCTGAGGTAAGACTAAGAAAAAGAAGATAGGAGTTTAAAATGCAGACATTTAAATACAGTTTATTATAGTTAACAGTGTAAACATAATAATTTAGCTGCAGAGAAGGATTAGGAATAAATTTCCTGTGAACTTTTAGATGCACGTGTCCTCAGAACAAATCCCCTTTTTCCCTACCTGCTTTAATGAATTTCCTGCATTAAATACTTAAGTAGTGAATTTTTTCACACTGTAAGCGCCAAGGAAATATGTAATTTGTCAATTTAAAGCAAGTACAAACAAGATCAAACAGAGGTCAGGCCTTAGTTTAGATAGTCCTGTGTTAAATTTCTGGAACAGAAAAGAAAATGGGGTCTCTGTGCCCAAAATTCAAAACTCCGGTGGGCCAGACACCACTTGATTTGAAAACTATTTTCAGAGAGAAAAAATATTTGAAAGGATAATTAAATTCAGTATACACAAACCACTGGCAAAACCTAAATTTAAGAGAAGAAAAAGAGACAGATAGTCACAACAATTTTCAAATGCCATCAAAACAGTCTCTGACAGAAAGCAGTGAACATCAGCTGGAGTCCTGACACAGCCCAAGTAGCTTTGCCCCCAGCTGTTTGCCAGGATGAGAGCCATGTCTGCAGGAGGTGCAAGTGCTGCATGTCTGGATGGATGTGGGAGTTTGAAGTACATCAGGGACCAAATCCAGCAAAACTCCAGCTCCTTGGGCTTCACTAAGGAAAGCAGGTGCTGCAGCCTTTGACAGGCCTATGTGACACACGTCACCTGAGCACACCACCGGGGCACAGCTTTGCCAGTGTGCACGGGGAGATAGCCAGCCACTCTGAACATGAATCAGATGTGTTTGCAAAACACTTTTTTGAATTACTAGCATAACCAATTTATTATTTCTGAAATACATGCAGGGACTTGAAGGTGTTGGACACTGTGTAGAAGCTGTCAGCATGAGAAAATCATTCTCTTATCATCATAGAGGCAGTTCAATGACTCTCTGCTAGCCTAGTATGGAAAGCTGTCTTCATCTACCTAATGGCAATTTCCAATTCCAGCTAATGTCAATTATTAATTTAACTTCTACACTCAAATTGTGGAGGAGACAGGGGGTGTTGAGAATGTAGAGACATTAATGTTGGAAAGGTCAAACCTGCAGACTTCCTACAAGGTGCACAATACTGTAATTGGCTCACAAGACCATACAAAACCTAAAAAAACTGGACTAGCTGCATTAGCTGTTCCAGAATAACTCCCCATATTGACTGTGTACTCAATAGTTAGTGCTTGCTTGCTCTGCTGTGTCCAACCTATTTATTCTTGAAGGCTGGTCAATTTATCTATATAGACAGAGTTCAATGAATTCTGCTTTTACCATTAAGCTTGGACTTGGAAAATGTCTGCCTATGACTTAACAGTAAGTCTTTGCCTAACTCTCATCAGTTGCAACACCATCTTACTTTTGGCAGCCCTAGTGATATCAGAAAGTGAGCTCAATAATGACAATAGTAATCTTTGTGATTTTCACTTTTACACTGTTTGGTCACTTGAAAATGCAAACACTATTCTCAGCATTCTGAAAGACCAGGCACAAGGCCTGCATTTGAATGAGCGCGGGTGAAAGTGCCCTGAGAACGTCCTTCCTGCTCCTGTGGGTTTGGCTGCCTGGGCCCTGGACCAGAGCAGGGCTGGGTGTCCTTAGACAAAGGCGTTGTGAGCACAACACCTCAGCAGGGCTGAGCCCTCCTTCCCCGGGAGCTGCCTCTCAGCGCAGGCTGCTCTGCTGGGCCGTGCTCCCCTTACAGCCCAGCTGCATCCCCAGCTCTGTGCATGGCTCTGCCCTGACCCCTAGGCTGACACCAACTCGGCCTCAAGCCCGGCCCCGCACCCCTGGCCTGCCTGGCCGTCACGGGGCCACGGCTGACACCGGTCACTGTCACCAGGTCTGACCCAGACCTGACTGCTCGGCTTGACCGTGGCCCCGCACCATCATTCCGGCCGTGCCCCGTGAGCGCCGGGCTGTGGGGGAGCAGGCCTGGCCCCAGCCCTGAGCGTGACTCAGCCCCACAGCCCGGCCGGGGCCTGCCATGCCGGCACAGCCATCGCTGCGCTGCCCGTCTGTGTCACCCGGGACAGGCCCTGCCCTGCCGGCCCTGTGGGAGACACCATGGACCCAGTAACCTGAAAAAAGCAGAAATACATTCAAGTGCCCTGCTGACAGGCTGTTCCAAACGTTATACATCTCAAAAGGTTCTTTCTTCTGCCACCACACACACCATAGGAAACCCCCTGCCCTCAAACACCAACTGCAAATCTTTAGAGGAAAGGATTGACACTGAAATTAGTTCATTATGAAAGGACAAGACCAACGAGCTGGCAGCAAGGCTGGTACAGACTCTGCTCTTTAGGTGTAAAACTGGAGTTACATCACAGACTTTGGTCTAGTTATCCCAGATGGACAGAGTAAAAACCAACAGAGAAGATGGCACACACAGTACTTATTGCCCCTGGCCATTTCTACTTCTCCTTCTCAGCCTGTGTGAAGCCCCAGTCTGTGAGTCTAGACCCCACCACAAGACAGGACTATTAAAAAACACAATGGGGAAAAAACTTGGTATGCAACTTACCAATTGTATTTGGCTACAGTACCCTCACTCAAACAAGGGAAGTCTCAAAATGGGATTCTTATGATAGTAGTTGTTTACCAAAGCAAGTAAAGGTTTTTAAATCCCGGTCTTCCCTACCATTTTTGCTTCTACTGGCACTTCTTTAGCATATTAGCCCTTCAGGGCTTCAAAGGCCTATTTTCATTAGTGTTTACAAACCACTAAACACACCGGTGGCACAGTATCAGTGGTAAGTAATAATAGTATCTCCTCCACATCAAGACACAATAGAACACTTGCACCCTGAAACATTCCAGGGTGGAGTATCTCTTATGCAAGAATTTCTTTATTAATGCTTTGTTCAGGAAGGGAGCTCCACTGGAACAACAATATACCCAAGTAATGCTGTCCTGGTATCCTGTCTGCTCTCCTCACCCATGCAGCTCATGTACTTTAGAGCTGATTTTAAAAATTCTTTGTTATTATGAGGAGTAGAGCCCCAAATCTATATCTCTAACACCCAAGAAGTTATTCTTGGTCTCCCAGAAGGTAAAGAGGACTACTTCTGTGAATATGATAAAATAAAGCCTGCAATGACAGACCCTTCAAACTGTAAGCAAGACAATATAATTGAAGCACAAATACGAATATGCTCAAATACATACAAAACTGAGTATATTTGCACTTCTGCAACAAATGTCTTCCCAAGAGAAAAAGGTGAAAAAAATACATTTCCAACACAGGATTGTATTCCCCTTCTATTGCCAGACCTGTGAGAGTAAATGGCAGTCAGAAGAACACAGTAAGGAATTACTTGCAACAAATGAACTCAGTAAATGATCTGTGTGAGGCAGTAAGAGCAGCTGTGTGCCTGTAACAAGTAAC
This sequence comes from Serinus canaria, assembly GCF_022539315.1. NCBI lineage: Eukaryota > Metazoa > Chordata > Aves > Passeriformes > Fringillidae > Serinus > Serinus canaria. The sequence continues at coordinate 41,858,395 of NC_066313.1, forward strand.
TACGTCCAAATGATTTAATTTAGAGACTGTCTAGAACAGTCTAAGGAGGGGACTCATCTTTCCCACAACACTCAAATGTTGTTAATGGGTCAGCAAGAGTGGAGCACTGAGTGGTGCTGACTGTACCTCCCAATTAATTTCATATGCTTTTCATCTTCAAATTTGAGAGTAAATGAAAATAAACCTTTGTTTTGCTGTTCTCTATTCTCATAGTCATCTGCAAAATAAATCTACTAACCCCCCCAAAAAAAGCATAAACCAACCTGGAAAAGAGCAAAACAAATTAAACCAAATGGAATGAGTGCTATCCTCTCCCACAAGCTCAATTTCCCTTTCCTCTTTTTTTCAGTTCCTATTCAGAGACAGTGGCTGATGTGCCAGATATGTTCTAAAGCTGGCAATTAATTTTTTGCCATCCTTCCTACTGAAAAAAAAGAAAAAAAAACCTTAAATAATACATGCATAGTTAGTTCTCAAAACATGATCAAGAAAGTAAATTGTAGTTATGGGAGGTAGGTTCATTTCCTTATTCTGTGGCTCAGTCTCTCAATTATTTTCAATATCTCATTTTTAAGTGAAAATAACAGTATTTCCATTTTTCTCAAGGATTAATGAACAAAAACAGCATGAGACTATTGCATGCAGTTGTAATAGGAGTATGACATAAAACAGCCAAGTCTCCTAAATAAAATTATTAAAGGATACAGAGCTTTTGTGCACTTTTACAGGCATTTTCTATTTATCCATAACTCTTCTACTCTATCTTCCAACTGTTCACTTTTTGGACAACCTGCATCTGTACCAGCTACGTGTTCCCATGCCACATCCCCCTACCTGCTGCCTCTTTTAAGTAGCTGGCTCCGTGTCTCCTGGCTCTTCTCATCTCAGCTGCTTTCTCTGAGCCTTGATGCAGTTCCAGGGGTGGAGGTGCATCTCAACACCCAGTGTTCAGACACTATGAGACATCAGAGATGCAAAGTTGACTGGAATGACACCTGCTTGGGCACTGTCTGCTTCTCTACACTCTGCAGAGGGAGGAGCTGCCTTGGAGATAAAAGGCATTAGCTCCACCTCTGTATCCCAAAGCTTCATGCCCTAATGCTGCTGAGACTTCCTACAGGGACTGCCAGTTCCTCTGCTACCAACCAGGCTCTGAAGTGCTGTCCTGAAGAGATGAAAGGCAGTCAGCCTCTCTTCAGCCTGCCCATTTGCTTCATCAATAAAGGACAGAAAAGAGAAGCACCTTCAGGTTTGTTTAGCCTTTGGGACCTGAAGGTCTCTGTGCAAGTATTAGCTGTCAGTTCTTTTTTTCATTTCTGCCCCCAGCAGCTGCAGAACAAAGCTTAAGATGAGCTGGGTGCACTCTGAAGTCTTGAAAGCATTAGTCAAATATGTGATTTTCAGGCCTATTTCATTACATACAGAAAGTTGATCTGTGATATTAATACCTGTGCAAGTATTCATTGCACTCTTATAGAAAGTGAATTTTTGGAGGGCCATCTGAACATGATTCTGCGCCACGAACATGCTGTATTCATCCCTGCCTTCTCCTGGGCATCTAATTGTAACTGAAGTATTTGTGACAAGGAACATCCTTCCACAACAAACATCTGTAAAATCATCAGTTTCACTAACCAGGCTCATTAAATTTCATTACTTGAGTTGGACTTCTGCCTTAAAACTGCAAATACTATAATGGAACAATGCATGTATATTGATATAAAAACTCTGAATTCCATCTCTCTTCTGCATTCACACAATAAATGAAATTTTCTTTGAACTGGTATTATGAATGAAACTGGATTGGATGAGCAAAGAAATCTGAAAGCAAGTGTTACCCAAGTTCAAAACTAATAAGTTTTTTTTAAATTTTAAATTATTATATACATGATTAATAAGTTTCTGAATTATTTTCAGTGTATATAGCAGCGAGCAGCCATATGAGTTATACTAAAGCTGACTGTTGCTGTTTCTCTGAACTTGTTTCAAGGAGAAGGAGGCAGGTAGGGCTGGTTTGTGGTGTCTGCTCAAAGGTACAGCTGAGAGGAACCACGAGAGGGCACTGGAAGGAGAGAACCGGCCAAAAAATGCAGTCCTGGGAACCAGCAGGCCAGAACACAGCAAGAGCTCTGCTCTCTGCCCATAGCAAGAATAAATTAGGGCCAGCAGGACATACAGTTCCTTTCTGTATAAAAGCCAAAGCTATACTGAAAGGTGTCCCAGGCCAGGCTTAGAGGTCTGAAGGCTTCCAAGGGAGCCAAGAAAGGGCCAGCGGTACCCAGAGAATGTGCTGGGGCATCAGGAGCAACAGGAGGGGAAGCACCAAGCAGAGCTGAGAGCTACACAAATGTGCACAGTTGACAACCTAACTCACACCTTCCTGATCTACACAAAGGCTACAAAGAGAAAGGGAGATGAGAGAGGCTGTGTTAAGCTACCTTTCCCCAGAAAATCTCCCCATTATACACTTCATTTCACAAAGGTGTGGGCTGACTGAATGAAGAGAGATCCAGTTCTACCCAGTGCAGGTAAGCAACAAGAAAATAAATGTACTTGTCAGGAAATAATTGCAAGGTCAATGCATTTGACGAAGTCACAAAAAACCACAGAGAATGTCAGAATTAATATATTGATTTTATTTCTTATTTCATCTTTCAGAATTAACTGGTGTTAACATTTTTCAGTATAACAAATGTAGCTCGTTCCTGCTTTTTGGATTCTAGATCCCACTTTATAAGTGGGAATGAATTTAAACTTTTCATTGATCTTTTAAGAGATTGGCAGACAGCTATGTGCTTGCTTGTATGACAACAAACAGTATGGACAAGATCAGTGCAGTCACTAGAACCTGACTTTGGTCTGCCAGCAAATGCTCCATTCCCTCTGTCAGTGCAGTCTAGACTGATCTATACATGAACACGCTATATTGTAAATACAGATGGTCACTGAAAACACTTCACCAGTTTGTTACTGATCACTGGTTGTTACTGATTTGCTCCCTGGCCCTGCCCAGCTCCAACTAGCTCTTTGCAAAACCAGGCTCAAGAGCAGTTTGAAGGGAAACTCACTTCACTGACTTTGTGCAGAAGAGTAGTCTTGATGAAATTGTTCCTTCCATTCCACAGCGTCTCCTATATGCCTTGTTTGATTGACAGCATCAATGAAATAGCTTCAAAATCATACTTTGAAAATATCCCAGGAGTGAGCTGCCACAGTTCTCAGGCATTCTTTTAAAACTTTTATACTGAAAAAATGTCTATGAAGTTAATTATCAAAATAATAGTAATAAGAATGACAAGGAGGCAGGCATATGGGACAAAGGGAAACAAATGCATTTTTGTTTAGAGCCTCTGGAGCTCATTGTGGTCATATAGGAACTGCAAGATTTGGCCCTCCAGGGTGATCACTGTTATTACTTTGATTATAGTAGCACAGGGCAACACCACACAGACTGGAACCTGTCTGCTCCTGATGAGAGTCTTCTGGCCTGAAGAGCTTACACTCTAAATAAGACCAGGTAGACAAGTGGAGTGAGGAAGAAAGTACTTTTATTAGGTCCAGGAGAGATTAGGAAACTTGCCCAAGGACACATACCTTTGACAGATCCAGGGTTTAACCTAGATTTTGAGTATGGCACCTTGGTCATAAATACTTCACCTACCTTCTGCTCAACTTGTGAATGCCTCTTCAGCTGAGATTTAAACAGACTACATCTCAGTAAATCATCACCAGAAACATCATGTTATACCATGTTTTTTTTGAGAACTTTCACATAAATAACGTTTCCTATTGACAAAATCCTAAGTGCACAGACAAAGAAACAAATACAAATTTGGGGGCAGGTGAAAGCCTCGAGCTCAAAAGCAGGCAACTGCTTCACAAGGCTCTCTACAGCATTGGAAGTTTCAATGCTTTTGCTTCAGCTTTAGTCCCAAAAACTTTAAAATTTTAAACTTACAGCCCCCCAGCTATGTATTCCTTACATCCAGCAAAATATTTCCCCTTTTTGGGAGGGTAATAATAAGACACATGGAGAAGAAATTAATCAGAAAAAGAAAAGGAATACCAAATTACGGAAGAAAGAAATTGCTAAACTTAACTCAGTCCAGGTGCACAAGCCACAGAAAACCAAGACAACTTTTAGATGTAAGTCATTGTTGATACATAATATTTAACCATGCTCATCATAAAATCCACTTTAGTGAAATAAAAAATACACAGTACAAAAATCCACTTGACACAAATGTTACTCATTAACATTCCCTCTATATCTTACATGAAAGCATTACTTGTGAAAAGTGCCCACTTGCAAATCTGAGAGGGCACTGCCTCTCACTTCACAATGTACCAAAATTCATACCTCCGGGAAGAAATTATAACCTTTAATAATAAACGGCTCATTTTCCAGCATAATTTCTATTAATTCCTCGACCTTTGCTTTCACTATCAACACAAATAGTTTTGATGATTGCACAAAGGGGAAATACGAGCTGGAAACAAGGTCGAGGTGTCCTATATCTTGATAAGGCAGAGAGAATTCATTTAATCACTTTCAAGAGTCTTGCGAACTACCTTTCAGGCAGGTGAGCGCCTAGCCTTGTTTCCAAAAGCTGCTAGGATCGACTTAAAAGCCGCAGAGTTGCTACGTTTCCCTGCAAGGTCCGGCACAACTTCCCCGTCGCCGTGGTCTCCCGGGTACCGGTGTTTAGCCCACACCCCATGCCAGCGGCACGGTGAAGCACAGAAGCGGCCTCCTCCTCCTCCCCGGGGAAGGAGAGGTGCCACGGGGAGCCGCAGCCGTGACTCAGAGCCGTCTCTGTCACAACACGCATTTCTCAAACGTCCCGATGCTTCAGGTGCCCGGCCGGACGGCTCCGGCGGCAGCCAGCGCTGGCGGGAGCCACTGGCGCTCCCCGCTGCCCCGGCAGGACCGCGGGGAGCTCAGCCCTCCCTGTCGCGCAGCACCGCAGCCCCACGCCCACGCCGCCTTGGCCGGCGCAGACCCTTCCCCGCGGAGCGTCCCCCCCAGCCACCCTCTTTCCCGAACTTCCCGTCGGCATGAGCGTCTCCCCGCGCCGCCGGGCTGGGGCCGTGCGCCCTCCGCAAACCCCGTTCCGCGCCCTCCACCTCCGCACGGCGCGATGGGCACCGGCGGGACGGCGGTGAAAGCCGGTACCTGACTCTGTCCTTCTCTGCCCGTCGGAGCTCCGCGTCCCTCTGCAGCACCTGGAAAATCGCCCTGGCTTCCTCCTCGTTCAGAAAACTGAGATCTGGCCCCTGGGGCGCTGCGGTCATGGCTTGGCTTATCGGCGGGCGGGCGGAGGCGGGCGGGCAGCGCTGACCCCCGCGGAGCGTGCAGCCGCACCAGCATGGCCGAGCGCCGGGCGGACCGCGCACGCCGGCACCGCGGGACACGCGTGTCCCTGAACGGCGACAGCCGGCGCGGCGACCGCTCCGAACCGCCCTGGCCCGGGCTGGGCAACTCCCTCTGCAGCGATCGCAGCGCAGCCCGGCGGGGCGGGGCGGGGCAGAGCAGGGTAGGGCAGGGCAGGGCAGGGCAGGGAGGAGCGGGGAGGCGGCACTGCCGTCGGGGCCGAAGCCGGAGCCGGAACCGGAGTGGGCGTTGGTGGTGGAGTGGCCCCTCGCCCCGTGCTCGTGTCCCGCGGTGGAGTCGGGTGATGCGCTGAGCGCTCAGCGCGGTGTTCACTGTGGCACTGCCCAGGGAGCGCACGCCCGCACAGGGTGGCCGCTGCGGTTCCCCCTTGGAGCTGACGGCACCGTTCCCGCCGGGCAAGCCCCGCCACGTCTCTCCCCGCGGCACCCGAGTGCGGCCCCGGCGCTCCGCCCGGGCGCCGCTCGGCCCCCGGCAGCTCCTCCGTGGGGCGCGCCGCGTTCTGCTGCTGCAGGAGGACATGCCCGTAGTTTTGCGGAGTGGATGCAAAGCGGCAACTTTTCCACGAGGGAACAACGGGACAGTGTTTCCTATTTACTCTCCTTTAAGGCTTTCCTGAAGAAACAATAGGGAACTATTCTTGTTCTTGATCTGGGAGTTATAATCACATCTCGGAAGTAATTTCATCCTGACTCCATTCTAACAGCTCTAATGCAACTCAGCTCTGTGTTGGTGGGAGCACCATGAATTGCTGTATCTCTCCTTCGTATGTGTCTGACTAGTTCACTGTATTAGTTGAAAACCTAGTAAAATGTCCTTTGAAATTTTTCCATCGGAGAAGTCTTGTATTCAGGGCTGAACTGCAGATGGAGAAGGAAAATTATGGCGAATTATTTCTGGCTGAGAACGCTGGGGCTCTTCAGCCTGGAAGAGAAGATTTGTTGTGCCGACCTTGTAACAGCTTTTCAACGTATGAAGGGGGCCTACAGGGAAGGCAGAGAGGGGAGACCCTTCATTAGGAGCTGTGGTGGTAGGACAAGGGAGTAATCGGTACAAACTGAAAGAAGTGAAATTTAGGTTAGATATTAGGAAGAAAATTTTTTTCCTCTGAGAGTGGTGAGACTCTGGAACAGGTTGCTCAGAATGGTCATGGATGCCTCAGCCCTGGCAGTGTTCAAGGCCAGGTTGGACAAGGCCTTGAGCAACTTTGTCTAGTGGGAGGTGTCCCTGCCCATGGCTGGGGGGGGGTGAGACTAGACAATCTTTAAGGCCCCTTCCAAACCTGTAATATTCTCTGATTCTATGAAAGAAAACACAATTTTTATTACAACAAAGCAAGTCAGTGGAAAAAGGCAGAGCAGTGTGCAGCAGGAGCTGGGCTGTGATGCATGCAGCCACTGTCCCACCCTGCAGCAAGCTGACGTGGGGCTGTGGGAGAATGTTGCCCCACTAGGGAGTTAAGTGGTGCAAGTGGAAATAAAGGCCTTAGAGCACAGAGGGAATAACAGGTTGCAGGAGGTTCCATGTTTTGAAAGAGCTTCTGGCATCATTTGTCTGACCCAAAGAGAAACTTACTTGATTCCTGGTAACCAAACAACAAAAGCAAGGCTGTGAGACAATTGATGAAAATGTAAAAAAGCAAACTATGAAGAATTATGATGTGGAAAGGGTGTGTCTCCAACAGAGAAAACACAGTGAATTTTTAGTAGTGTATGTGAGACACTTCTGGGTAAAGTCCAAGCATTTCTAAGTTGTTTCTAAAGCTGCAAGAGCCACAGCTGTCCCTGGTGCAGTAGGAGAACTTCCCTCTAAGAGTAAACGTCCTGTCCTTCCCTTTCTGTTGCATTGAGCATAACAGAATGACTGTTTCACCAGCAGAAGCTGAGTGTATGGAGTTCTCCTGGGGACTCTCCCAGGCAGTGAATTAGACATCACTCTCTCTTTCTAGCTGGCAGCTGCAGGGTGGGAAGCAGTTGCTCACTGTGCTTCTGCATCATGCATCATGCTTCTGCTTCTTGCTCATTCAGAGCTGGGGCAGAACATGGTAACATTTTTTTCTGTACATCCATTGCAATGGAGCTCATCAATGCCCACACTTGTCTTAAAAACAATGTTGCATCTTATTGGTGAGTTATGGTCTTTTAACTTCTTGTGCAAACTTACAAGTTGTCACTGTTTGTTGTAGGGGATTGGACTAGATGACCTTTAAAAGTCCCTTCCAAACCAAACCATTCTGTGATTCTATGGTGAAAAATAAATACATACATACAGAATAAATAGGAAGGCTGTACATTTTCTTACGGTTTTGCAAACAAAGTTATGTATTACAGTTCTTACAAATAAAGGGTGGCATTTCCCCACAGATTTGGTGACTATCTATAATTGTATCTATCCTGCATGTTAGTCAAGAATGGACTTGTATTTCTAAGTTTCTGTCATTCTTTTCCTTAATTTCTACAAATTGGACTAATTGGTGCATTTTTCTTCCCATCATTAATAATGGGAATAACATAATTCCCATTATTTGTTGGGTTTTTTTTTTTTTTTAGTGCAGAGGGAAACAGGGACAAGATGTTAATTTAATGTATAAGCAATGTATAGTCTTTCAGGTAATAAGAAAGAAATCTTTTTGTGTGTGTTTCCAAAGCAATGGAATTGTTTACAAGAGTGACAAGTAATGGCTTTACAGGGATGCTGGATGCAAGACTTCACAATGACAATTATTTCAATGGTTTCTATTCAGAATATTTAGAGATTTGGGCACGGCCATTTGTATAATAATAAGACCTTCATTTTACACAGCATCTTTGGTATGTCACATAACCCTTACAAAGTGTGTGTTGGACCAGGAATAGAAACAGCTCCTATCTATGGAGTTTTTTACCAGAATTTTATTTTGTGAAAAATAACTACTTTTCCAAATGTCTTTTAATTACTCCAACTCTCTTACAATTTATGTCTTTTCCATATATGGATCAAGCTGACAAGAAAACACTGCCTGTATTCCAGTATTTAGAATCCCTAGCACCTTTTGGCTTTAATTTCTGCTTGATAAACCTAAGATAAGATACATGCTTTAAATTTTTTCCATGGTTTTTAGTTAGCAGCTGTTCCAGGCAGATACAGAAGTGTTTCTTGTGAATACGTAGTGTTTTCTGGTTTAAAAACCTGAAACAGAGGGCCAAAATAGCATATGAGAGGCTGCAGACATGAGACATCATTAGTAATGTTAATTGCCAATGCCACTAAAGAGGATGCTGACACACATACTTTAATTATAGGGCAAATTCTTCAAAAATTGTGTTTCACAAATACTGCTGTACCAATGGGTGTTGCTAACTTCACTTATTCTCAGTGGAGGAATTAAAAGTGTAGGGTTCTGGAAAGCCAGAAGGATTGATTCTAAAAGTTGGTCTGTACCTAGGGAATTGAGAGGAATGTGCAGAAGGGTTGGTTAAATCTTGTAGCAATTGGCCTTGAGGCTTGTAACAGCCTTGAGGCTTGAAAGAACTGTAAGGTCTTGTCTGTTCCTGTTGCACTAATTACTGTCTAAATTGTCAGCCAGATTAGTGAAGGCTGGTTTAATTAACTCCCTGTGTTAAGTGAGAATGGCTTTGTGACAGGGCAAAGAATAAATATGAAGCGTCTTCCATTTAAAATGTACTAGATCTGCTTATTGCTTTTGAAATTAATATTTCTAACACTAGGCTAGGTGAAAAATACTCAGAACATAATGCTTGTAAGGACAAAAGCAGTGCCTCTCCTCTGTTTAACAAGCCCATTGTTTATACCCCCATTTATTCTAATAGTCATTGTTTGTTGATGTGTGTTAACATCTGGAGATCCATCTAAGTTTCAGGGGACATGGAGACTTGCAGTGTATGGTTCCCACTGCCACAGGTCAGCACATCCACTGAGCAGTGGGTGTCCTCCAGGATCCCTCACTGGGCCCTCAACTCCCCCTTCAAAAGAGCTTTGGCCTTTCATTTAGGCATTTCAGCTGTGAAGTGGTGCACTTTGAAGATTGCCTGGACACCAACATCTAAATGCTATTTGTGTTTTTGTAGCTGTTTGTGTGCTACACGGCCTCTTGCGAGGCAAGGAGGGAGCCAAGACCAGGCTGAATAGGCTGTGGGATGCAGACCATCACTGACCACCCCATAAATGCCACAGGCAGCAGATCTGCTCCCGCAGGGACAGCCAGTCTTCAAGGTACACTGTGTTCCCAAGTCACATCTTGCAGCCTGTGTGGCTGTAGACTGCTACTTTTCACAATCTCCTCAAGCACTTCCTCTTACTGAGTCTGTCATTCACCTGCTCCTTTTTTTCCTCCCCTTCCCTGGAGTGTGGGCTGCTCCCTTCCCCCACTCTTAGTCTCTGCTCTGCTCACACAGCACATTTCCTCACCTTACAAGTACTGCTTGCTGCTGCTGCTGCCTGTCGCCCCAAGGCCTTCCTGCCCCATCCATTGCCAATATGGACTCCTCAATTTGTTCCCTGTGCAGGGTTGTTTCTGTTGAAATAGACTTGTTGATCCCTTACAATGACATAAAGACATCAAAATATTACCTGTTTTTTGCCTACCAGAAGAAAGGTAAGAGCAATGTCCCAAAAGCGTATTAGCATTGCATAGCAGCAAAGAAAGGTGGTCATGAGAGAGATCTCTGAAATGGTGACTGAAATCTAAGAGAGGTCTCTGAAATGGTCAGACTCTGCAGTCTGACCCTGGCAATTCATGACACTACCCACTGTGTATTTGGTGCTGCTTTGGAAAATGAATCCATGACACTCCTTGGCTTTGCTTTGTCCTTATGACTGACTGTCCTTCTTCCTCCCTTAATTTTAGGATTCAGTTAATCACTAATTTCATTTGCAATACTCACTTTGTCTGGATGGAAGAGATGAGAATATTGTGAGTAGGATCCCTCACAGGGCAAGACAGATTTGGCTTGTAGGGTGTTGCTGCAGAGGGCTGCAGCCCAGAGAGCCGTACAGAACAGATTGTCACCTTTACAGCTCTGGAGTACAAAACCACTGCTTGGAATGGGAGGGTGAACATGTTTGGCTGAAAATATGCAGGGTTTCTGCTTTTTTAGAGGTCTGATGTCTTGACTCTCAGAGCCATAGGCTGGCTAGTACTGCATATAACATCTGCTCTCTTGGCAGAAACTAGGCAACCTTCTCTTCCTCCTTAACTAATATGTGCATAAACATAATCACCAGAGGCCAATACCCAGGACATGGCAGAATTACACATTTAATATATTTAGGTCATATGCCAGTGCATGCAACCTATTAAGACAGGTTTGAGTAAAGGTACAAAGAACCAGGCGTGACTAAACAATAAGGAAGAGATGTCATCAGAAGCAAGAAGGCAACCTTTAAAACACTGTAGTCATATCCAAATAAGGAAAATAGAACAATTCATAAATCCTGGCTGATAACATATTTTTAAAAAAGGGAAAAAGAGAAAAAAAATAGCTGGGAGGAACAACTTGCTGAAGTTCTCTAAATGAGGACTAAACCCTTCTTCAGCACATCAAGAAGCTCATCAGAGAGTCTGTAACACTGATCAATGAAGGTTATACAAAAGAAACACTATGGAGGACTCAGTATGACTTCTAAAAACTCATACTTGACCGTGCTCTTTTTGAGGGATGGCAGCAAATATTTGGACAAAGCCAAGCTGATGTAATCTGCTAGTACTTTTAAATAGTATTTTTCATAGTACCATCATCAACAGCTTTCAAGGAAACTTAGTATTATGAGATTAAATGAAAAGTCATTTTATGGGTCAATAATAGGCTACAACTTGGGAAATAGAGGGTAAGACAGGTTACTTATTATAGTGGAAGGTCAGTGGTAACAACTGGTCACAACCACTGGTAACCATTGATTTTCCCAAAGCTCTGTGCACCCTCTTAGGTGACCTGGAAAAGAAATGAGTAGTGTGGTGAGCATTTTTGCTTGTGTGGTGGGAAATTTTGTGATTTGAAGACATTCAGGTAATAAGGACAAAGGCATACTGTGAGGGACCACAAGAGGCTTTTGTAAGACAGAATGACTAGGAGATATAATGGAAAAAAATCCTGGTTTCACATAAAAGCAGCTTTCACCAGTAAACAGTGGATTTTGAGCTAACTATTACCATTTGGATTCAAGGTCTTTATGATATGCATAAATGGTGAAAACATCAGAAAAGGAACCCAAGTATTGTAATTTATTAGGAAAGGAAAAACTCCATAGTTTTCTTGCAGCTTATATATAAATATGGAATTCTGTATGGCACATACACTATATATATATTCCTATATATATATATATATATATATATATATATATATATATATATATATATATATATATATATATATATATATGCTACATCCTATTCCATATGAACATAAATTTCTGCATACATATTCTGATTATAGATTCATATATATATTCCACATAAATGAGGGAATTAGGATATGGAGTTGTGTATATTCTGTATTTCTATGTGTTATAGAAATGGTGGAAAGGAATTAACTTTGGCATTTCTTCAAGTACAAGAATGACAGTCCATCATTCTGGATTCCAGATCCATGGCTGTAATCAGGAATGTGTTCCATATGGCTGTGGAAGCCTCCTTGTCTTAGAAAAAAGGTTTCTGAGGATTCCTCTTCTTTTATGCCTAGCTGTTCTGCTAGTGTGTTCATGACCAACTGCCATGAGATGCCATGACCAGCCATGAGATTTTGTTGGAGTGGCAGTCCTCAAATAGTTTTTGGATATTTACTGCTAGAAGATGTAACCTTAGGAGCCAACAGATCCCCTATTGATACCAAACTGTTCTTCATCATCAGTCTTGAAAATTTTGCAGTTTACCAGCAGCAGCTGAAAGATGGGTGTCAGAGTTGAATCAGAGTGGTGTCAAGATATGAGGGCATACAGATGGATAGATGAGGCTGCTCTGTATGATGGGACAACTTTATAGGATTGGGGATAGAGCAATTCAAATCAGCTGTGAATTTTTGCATCCAAACTGATTTCAGGAATAAATCCAACCTCAAAATTTCTCTAGTTGTACCTTAATTTCTTATCAAGCCAGTTTTCATGCTTATGCTAGATTCAGGTTTATGTGAACCAGCACATAAGAAACATAGGCAAGGCATGCAAATTCAAGTGAAATCTCATGAGACAGTGAAGACATACTCAAATGTCCCTGTGCTTCCCTCTGCATGTGCTGTTACATAAAAGCTAGCCCAAATCTGACTGCTGGATCTGGCCTGGTTTTGGCTGGGATAGACAGATAATTTTCTTCTTAGTAGCTGGTATCTTGTTGTGCTTTGGACTTAGTATAATAACACATTGATGTCTTTAGGTTTCTAAGTAGTGTTTCTATCAAGTAAAGGACTTTCCAGCTTCTCATGCCCTGCCAGCAAGAAGGCTGGAGGGGCACAAGAAGTTGGGAGGAGACAGAACCAGGGCAGCTGACCCTAAAGACCAAAGGGATATTCAGTGCCACATGACATCATCCTGTACATAAATCAGGGCAAAAGCTGGCCAGGGGCTACTCTTGGGAAATGGCTGGGCATCACTTGGTAAGTGGAGAGCAGCTGCATAGTGTATCACTTGTTCTGTATATTCTAATTCCTATTATTATGGTAATTAACACTATTATGATTTACTTCCTCTTCTGTTTCATTAAACTGTTTTTATGTCAACCCACAAGTTTTCTCACTTTTACTTTTCTGATTCTGTGCCTCTGGGAGTCAACTTACTTGCAGGATGGGGTTAAAGCAGGACAGCATCACGCCATCTATAGTCCCTGGAACTGTTATAGTTGTGTAGGGTGATATATTTGTTTTTTCACTAAAAACCCTCGAAACCCTAATACAATTTTAGAGCAGCCAGCATGGCTTTACCACAGATACCTGGCTACCTTCAATGACAACTGCTTTGGGGATGAAAGGCAAGCCATTGATACTGGCTATTTTGACTTTAGCAAGACTATCGAGACCATGTTTGGTTGTATCTTTGTAACCACATGTGAGAGATATGGACAGGATGGATTGTCTATGAGGTTGATGAAACAAATGACCATCAGGCTCAAAGAGTTCTGGTTAGTAGCTGAAAGTCTAACTGGTAGCCAGTGGTATTCTTCTGCCTTAGATTGTGACCCTGGTGGTATTTAACTTCTTCACCAATGACCTGAATGATGAAAGGGAATGCATCCTCATTACCAGGTAGGGAAAAGATGGCATGCTGGAGGGCAGGGCATCAGGGGGATCTCAACAGGCTAGAGAAATAGCCTGCCAGAAACTTGAAGTTCAAACAGGGAAATTAAAAAAACTAACCAACCAAACAAAAAAGCCATTTAAAAAAGGTAAGTAAAGGCTCATCTAAAGCTCTATGACACAATACCACTGTACAATTGGACAGGCTAGAATAGAGTCTTTTGGAAAAGAACCTGGGGGGTCATGGTGAACAACCCAAACATAAGCCAGCAATGTGCCCTTGCAGCAACAAAGCCTAACTGCATGCTGGCCTGCTTTATTAAGGGTGTAGCCAGCAGGCTAGGGAAAGTGACTTCCTTGTGAACTCAAGAGGCTGTGTCTGGAGTGTTGTGTCCAGTTTTGTGCTCCCAAATACAAGGAACATTAGCATACAGGGACAAGTCCAGTAGAGGAGCATAAGACTGACCAGAGGGCTGAAGCCTATGACACTTGGGTAGGGGTGAGGTAAATGAGTTTGTTCAGTCCAAAGAAAAGGTTAAGAAAATTTACTTGTGTACAACTTTTTAGTGGATGGTTACAGATCGCCTTGGAGGTGCAACACAAAAGAGTGAGTAATAATGGACATAAATTTCCCGAAAAAGTTCTAAGTCACTATTATTTAAAAAAAAATATCCTGGATTTATTTGGGTTGAAAGGGACTCTTAAAGATCATTTGGTCCATCTTCCCCAGCCTTGGGCAGTGACATTTTTATTCCCTAACTCAAGATGCTCAAAACCTCACCCTGCCTGACCTTGAAAACTTCCAGTGATGGAATCATGGCTGATCCAGGTTGTCTAGAAAAATTGCAGATGTGTAAAACTGGGGAAGGCACTGAGCATCAAACATTAGAGTTAGCCCTGCTTTGAGAGGGGATTCAACCTGACAAGGTCCCAGAGTCCATGTAGATTACTTTGTGCTTCTGTGACTGCAAGTAGTTTATAGCATATATGTCACATTTAAGTCCTCAAAACAAAAAGTATCAGAGACAGAAAATGCTTCTGTGCACTGACTGCAAGATGTAAATGTAATCCATCATGAGGAAGTTTGTTTCATTATATATATGAGGTAATCTTTTACTAGAAACTAATGACCAGATTATCAGAGAGAGTCACCACCAGCAACCGTGATTAGTGTCTTTAGAATTTAATGACTGCCAGTGCTGGGTGGAGAAGAAAGGTAATAAATTTTACAAAAATATATTGCTTCAATTTTCATTTAATTAAGAAAATTAAAATAAATGAAACACAATTAAAAAGTCTCAAAATCTATAATGAAGTTGCATAAGAAATAATCTTAATGATATCTTTAGTCAAATTATTTTGAGCTAAAATCATATCATACTCTGTTTAAACCCTGAAACAAGTACAATTATTAATGCCCCAGAGAAAACTCTGGCTTTATTCACATGCTCTGTCTCAGAGAACAAGGTATACCAAGTATGATACAGCTAAATCAGAATGCCTCTGTGAATATGCCAGGGGAAATTAATCTAAATTGTGGCATGAAAATGCCTTTCATTCCAGCAGAGCAGCAGATTATCTTGAACGTAATAATATCACAGATAATTCTTTGACATTTTTAGCACTTGACTCCAAGAGAGCTTTTATTGCAAGAGAATCACAAGAATTAGGCCAAATCCTTCCTTTACCATCCTTCCTGTGTTTGCATAAATACCCCTAAGTGTGGAGGGGAAGGAGCAACCCATTCCCATCCCTTTTTTAAATATCAGTTACTTTTGATGTTGGTCAGCTACAAATATAGCAGATCAGAAGAATAAGGAGCATTATTGAGTAAAAAATATTTTACCTTTGCTTTTTGTATAGCAATCAAGTTCCATCTGGTTAAATATACACTTGTGCTTCAGTATCACTGCCTAACTTATCCTTTTCTACACACATTGATGATGAGTCTAAATACCTTCATCTGCCAAAGAAAGTAATCATTTTCCTAAACATAAACACTTGTGCTGCAGACATCTCCCTTTAAATGAATTAGCCTAATACTTTTATTTTCAATGAAGAACACCAAATGGTTATAGTACACAATTTATCTCATTCCAAAGTAGACATTTAAATAGGTTAGATGAATCATGCCTTAAGAGAGGCTGTTTCTCTCTATTGAGTATAAAGAGAGTCTGGCATGACTAGCTCCAAATTGTAAACTGTATGCATCTAAAGTTAGGTGAGAGGAATCTCATCCCACTTGTTTGTGCACTTAATAAAACAAGAATACCAATACAGTATAAAATTGAACAAACTGTCCCCAGGCTTTGAAACAAGTTGTTTTAATCTTGAAGCAATCTGGCTCTTAATTTAGGGTTTGATTTAACTCCCACTGAAGTCCATAGTTGTATGTTTTAAGGGGAATTTAATGAGTCTTGTCAATTACTGCTGTTCACTCTCTAATCAAGGGTACTTAATTAAATTCAAGGAGAAATGGATACTCAATGCTTAATGAGAAACTATATTCTATAAATACAGGTTATATTTGGAACAGGATTTTTTTGTAAATTAGTTTTTTCCCTAATCTTATCAACTAAATATGTAAGCAGTATAGATAAATCCTTAGTGATAACTGTCTTTAACAATTCTAATTCAAGAATTAGGAACATCAGGAAATACATATGTTTTTACCTTCCACAGGATTATCAGTTCTTTAATTAATACCTGGACTATATTAAATAAAGTCCAGCAGGATGTTATTGCTCTGTTGAAGTGACACCTCTGAAACTTGTTTTACACTGTCACTTTTGCAGAGCTCCTCAGTGCTGCACCCCAGGTAACAGTGGGCTTATTTTACTATTTATAACGCAGAGTGCAATGGAGTTGTAGTTCAAAAATCTGATAGAAACTTTTGGGTCCTACTATCAGAGATGGAAATGAATGGCTGTCCAAATGAAACTATTGAACATTTACTATGTAAGCCAGGTCTTCATGTCCTGGTCTTCATGTGGGGAACTGAGGAACTGAGGAAACAGCGGGTGTGCATTACATGACTGTGACGTGGGACACAGGGGCCTTTGCTAGGAGAGATGAAGCCAGAAGATTTGTGTTCTCTTTTCTCCTGGATGAATTCCTGCTAAATACCTAACTGGCTTCACAGCTCATTGATTTGATGTGCAAGTGGTATGGAGGCCTTGAAGGAGGAGAGAGAGGGAACTCTGTGAAAGGAAGGAGCTAGCACCTGAGTGAGATTTACAAACCCTGGAGTTAAACACTACACATCCATTATCTAATTCACTTTCTATTTCTACCTGTAAATCTGCTTCAGAGTAACACATGTTTGAGAAGACAGAACACCACCAGGAGCTGCATGAGGCACAGGAGGCTGCCTTGCTTTGGCTCTTTGCTGAGAACTATGTGTTTCAAGTTCCCCAGACAACCCTTGTTTGGCAACCCTAATGCAAAGGCAAGAGAGGTCAGCTTGGAAGGATTTTAAACATGCTAAAAATGAAGTAGCAACTCTGCATATTAATAACAGGATTAAATAAAAAGCAATGGATTAGTACAGAGGGGCTGTAAGCAAAGGACTCTCTCCAGTGCACCTGGCAGTAAATGAAGAGGATTTAAGTAGGTGGGGAAATAGAAGCAACTTCAATACATTTGAAACATTGAAGCAAAATGGAATGTTTTTTCTTTTGTTTAGCCTACCCATTCTTGTGGGATGAGATTTTCTGCTAAACAAGCAGCTCTCCCGTAAACTAGCTCTGCTGTTCCATTCCTAGCTTTCACCCACACAACCTTTATTGTGGCACCTGATCCAGCCACTTATGAATAGTTGGTCTGTGTAAGCCTGTAAGGGAGAACTGTGTGCTCTGCAGAGCTCTGCAGTGGGGAGCACTGGAGATGATAGCTTGTAATGTTAGCAGGGAACTTCAGCCTCTTTGGTACTCTCCTCCTGGGTAAATCTGTGCTTCAATTGCTCTAATTGTGTCAACCTGTATTTAAAAACATTTGGTGCAGACTAAGTAAAACCCTGGGTCCTGAAGGGATGCAGAATTTATAAGTTTTTCCTGTTCCAACTGAAGTAACTACATTGGTAGTTTTCTTGCAATTTACGACTTTTTTAATGAACCAAACAGACTTTGTAGTTCATACTGAAAAGAATGTGAAGTTTCTGTGCATTAAAAAAGTGACTGTGCTATGAAATCCATTACTAATTTTTTCATGAGGAATAATGAAAAACTGAGAAATTGTATCAATACTCCACAGGGAAGGCAGAGTGTCTACACACACATACATAAATTATAGTTGCATTCAAGTATATGGTCAAGTTATGTTGATATAACTGCAGCATTTTCTGGTATTTTTTGGTACAGCAATCAGTGACTTGCTGAAAAATTTATATATGTTCTCATTTTCCTGTAATACCACCCATAAATTTTGCCTTATACTGGTCTATTTCATCAGATGAAAGAATCACACACAAGTTTTATAATGCTATAAAGATAGGATGAGTCTGGTTACTTTAATTACTAGCCCAAAAATGCTAGTAAAAGTAATTTTGTTGACACAAGAGATGCCAAAGCAACTTAATCAGTTTTAACTTCTCATTTTATTTACAAGCTTACAAAATCTACATAGAAGCTTCTTTCTTAAGAGCAAAAGAAAAACACAGAACCAAGATGGCACAGCCTTTAGTAATGGCTTGGCTTTAAAGGCAAAGGGATTTATGAGATGTACATGTTCAGTAAACAATCACATTTATGTACTTGTCTGGGTTTGATGGTGGAAATATTGCCACAGAGTCAGCATGACAACAGACATTACCAAATCAGTGGAATTGCACAATAATGATTTTGTGCCATATATAGAATGGAAATTCTATCTGGTCTCATGGGCTAATTTTGCAATGACTTGCCTACCCTGCAGGCCCTTGTATACCAGAACCATTGCAGTACAGAGATCCTTATATAGTAGTGCTACTCTTCTATTGGTTAATGATTCTCAGTCACTCTCTTCTCATGAGCTGTGGGCTTTGGGAGTCACTGGGCCCTGAGCCATGGTCAGTCTCCCACTACCAGAATTACTTTTCCCCAGCTGAGACTGATTCAGCACAGTTGAGGAGTTGGATTTATTTTTTTCTTATCTTGTCTGTTCTGCCAGATTTCCTGGTGACCCACAGATTCTGCATTCTTTGAGTTCACTATCAGTGGTACACTTTTCTCCCCATGTTCTAGTAACCTCCCCCTGGACCTGAGATCATTGAAGCTTGTCAAGCTCTAAACCTTAACAATGTGGTCCTACCAACAGCTAATTTGTCCTTCTAACACCCAGATATCCCTTGGATCTTGTTAGCTACTATCTGTTTCATAGATTAAATTTCCTTTCTTGTTATTAGGCCTGAAATTACATAAAGATCAAAGAACATACTTTCTTAAGAAAATTTTATATATGCCATATTTTGCACCACTGGGACACCTGACAACTTGTTTTGGGGATCAGTTGCTGTCCCAGGAAATAGAAAATGGCACTTATAGAACTGACTACCATAATCAGGCAGAATGGACTACCTAAGTGCTGTAGCACATTGAAAAGTGACACGTTGCATCACCTGGGTGACACACTATTGCTCAACAACAGCAGCAGCTGCTAGCAGCTGGAAAAATAATTAATATGGAGGCAGTTAGGAGCTGCCTATCACCCTTAACTTCCCTCCCCTGCATAGACAGCCTCTGTAATAGTATCTACATTTTGTGTGATCTTAAATTTCATGGTCTTGTTAGGAGCTGGATATGCTCTCCTGGGAATGAGGATGAGAAGATTGGTAATGTAAAAGCAGACAGTTCCTAAGAAGGAACTGAGTCTTGCTACCCAGAACAGCAAAAAATTTTTCTCTCTCCTTAATTTCCTTGGCATTGTAATGCTTGGTAGAAGATGCTCAAAAAGGGGGATAAAATAATTATTTGCCTTTGCAATTAACCCTTGCCATGCATGATTGAGTCAGAGTACCAGAAATGCTTTTTCATTCAAACACCTCCTCATTCAAGGTGAGAGGCAAAACCAGTTCTTCCTCCATGTCCTGATGGGGACACGTGTACCTGTTTTCCATCAGCCCTGATGGCAAAGAACAGATTTGTATTCATTCAGGACAACAAATTGTCAGCCAGGGCAAAAGTAGTTTGTGTGCTGTAGTAGCTGACCTTGAGCCTAGGCCTAGTCTGTTGCTCACTTCTCCCAAGAGAAATGGGGGAGAGACATGGAAGTGCAAAAGCTGCAAACTTGGGTCGAACTAAAGAGTTTAATAGATGAAGAAAAGCTGTTTGTGGAAGCAAAACAGAATGGGGAATTAATTCACTACTTCCCATTGAAGGAAGATGTCCAGCTACTTCCTGGGAAGCAGGACCTCACCACATGGAACAGTTACTTGTAATGACAAATGCTTTAACCACAAACATCCCTCTTTCCATTGATTTCATAACTGAGCACAATGTTGTATGGCATGAAAAATCTCTTCAGTCAATCTGTGTCATCTCTCCTGGTTGTGTCCCCTCCCAGCTTCCTGTGTACCCCCAGATTATTTACTGGTAGGGCAGAATAGGGGGGGGGGGGGGGAAGCAACCCTGGGGCTTTACAAACACTGAGCAGCAACATCTAAACTCTGGTGTGTTGCTAACACTGTCTCAGTCTCAAACAGCAAACACAGTAGGCTATGAAGAAAGTTAACTCCATCCCAGCCAGACCCAGTGCAAGGGCTGATCATGTTCTGCTCCTGCAAGAGCTGCGGTTGTGAGAGGAGAGGAGCCCCTGTGCCAGCAGACATACCTATGGAGGAGCCTGATATGTCTGGGTATCACTGTAAACCTACAAATCAATTAAAAATCCATGACTTGTGAATGTCTGACTGATGCAGCCCATGTTGTCTCCTTGTCTCAAGCAGAGTGAGTTATGAATGTATCTGTGCATCTGTTTTATTTGCATTCAAAATTCAATGCATCAAGCACTATACCTTGATGGACCCAAGCTGTGTTCCACTGCTGAGAAAGTGCATGGAGGAAGCTGGCAGGGAAGCACAGGGCCAAGGTGGAGGATCCCAGTCCAGGCAGAGCCAACAGAGGTGTTGTGGCCAGGACCAGGAGTGGTTCCACAGCCAGGGTGTAGAGAGGGGTGCGGCCCCAGGCATGGCTCCAGAGGTGAGGCAGGCAAGAACACATGAGGTCCAGGGTGGGGTAGAAGAGCAGCATGTGTGCTGGCAAAATGCCCAGGTCCTGGCTCCATGCCCAGAAAATGACAAAAGAGGGAACTAGGAAAGGACCTACCAAATGACCTTCTTACCTGGGAAACCTAATTATGGCTCCAGCGTGGGCTGTGGTGATACCTTGCTGGTGCAAGGTGAGGGTGGAAGCAACAGTGAGGGCTGAGGGTGGAACAAAACAGGCTATGAGGAAGGAAAATGTGTAGAGAGATTGAGTAAGAGATTAGGAAGATGCCAACTAAGTGTAATTTGATGTTAAAGCAAAATTTTAAATTGGTACTTGCAGCATCCAGACCCAATAATCACCGGCATCAGTGACTAGGAGGGAGAGTCAGAGAAACTGATGAAAAGGATGAGACAGCTGCAGATATCACTCGCACAGGGAGGCAATGTCTAATGTGACAAAGCCTGCTAGTTGACCCAGCAACATACTTGGAGTAACTTTGAGCTGGGAAAATACTTTTGACTGGGTCATTGATTTGTGTCATGAAGGTAAAGTATTGACCTAGTTGTGTGAGGCTTCAGCTCCACTCTAGAAGATGATCAGCCCAGAGTGACTCTTAGAATAGGGAGTTGGTTTGGTTGCATGAGAATCACACAGCGTAGGTGTACAAAAGCACCCAGGAGATTAGAAAGAGCATTCTAGACCTCTAGAACTGTGACCTGAAGGAGATCCCAAAAGAAGGAGCAAGTCTTCAACACTGGCTTACAACCCACTTCAAATCTTTTACTGGATTTTTAATTCATATTACTTAGTGACATATAATTCTCTGTCATTGCTCTCTTAGAATGACATACTTCTCATTTAACAAAAAATAGTAAACATCAAATTGTTTTCATGCCTATATTCCACTACAAGAATACACCAATAAAATCTATACTTGTAATTCAAGTATCAAAAATTTTGAACTCAGACCTATTTGGAAAAAGAGCTGAGGCTTCTGAATATGGAGGTTACCCTCCTGCTATTGTGTATTATTATGGTATTTAAGAAACAGGACTTTGGGTAGATGATTTGCACGACCAGGCTATGCAGAGATAAAGCAGGTGTCTTCCTTCCAGTGAAAATGATCCAACAAAATAATCCTGAATACTCTCTAACTGCCTGAGTTAAGGATAAAAACAGTTTATCTAGACTAAGATATTTGCAGCCTGGCTGAGTAACCTGTTAAATGGAGATCTACTTAACCATCTGCTTACTCTCAATAATTTGTTAGTGACTTGATGAAAGAAGATCTTGTTCCCGTGCAAAGTGACTGTCAATTGCAAGCATTGTTAATAACAATAGCGGTGTATTGTATGTGGTGATAACTGAACTACTCTTCAAAGTACAAGGTAATGGAGTCATTGAGGATTTTTCTTATCTTCTGTCTAGTCCTCAGTCCCCTGAATATTACTGTTTCACCCACTCCTCCTGTCTTCCCGATAGAGAGATAAACCCCGTATTTCCAGTGCAACTGCATATGTTTACTGTTTCAAGAGGATTTGAATCTTGCTATTCAGTGTTCTTTGAGTCAAACTGAAAGTGATTTTTTTTCCATAGTGTTTATGTGTGTCTGTAGGAAGAGTGTTTCTCTGTCACCATTACCCATAGTAGCCTTTGCAGAGTACTAATGAAATAAATTTATCTCACTAAATAGGACATCAAGGAAGGTATCCATTTAAACATTCATGAAAGATGACACTTCAACAGATATAGACCTTCAATATATCAATCTACATATCCTAGTAGGTAGCTTTACTATGGATATTATAAGTGGCAAATGAGATAAAAAACTACTGTGGTATCTTAGAAAACACAGAACAACTTTATTGCTCTAATCTGAAGCTCTTAGAATACCAAAATGACAAATTACTAAATAAGTGCATAAATAATTGTGAAATTATTTAAAAACAAACCAGCATATGCCACTGCCTTTGAAGGATCCATTACCTAAGAAAGAAAAAAGTGGCTTTGTTTATTTTGAAACTCAGGAGATGTATCTATTACCTGTTCTCATCTCTTTGTAAGTCCCAAAATCAGACCTTCAGTCAGAAGAAAGGTCTGTAAAGGCATGCAGATGTAAATGACAAACACAGCTTTTATGTCTTTACTGTGCACCGAGAAACTCCTGTCATAATCTGTTCTCCTTTCTTTTTTCTTTCTTTTCTCTTTTTACCTTTTTTAATTTTTCTTTTCTTCTTTCTTTCTGTATTTACATCCTGCAGAGGCAAAATGATCTGGTTAAATGAACAGGATAATAAAACATGAACTTATGTTCAGATAATGGTCTCCTGCTTCTGAAGAAAATCATGAAGTGAACCTAAGAAATTTATTTTGATGTCAATCTAAACCATTGTTACAGCAAAATTTACACTTTGTTAAGGTTAATCCTAGATCTCAGAAATTGCAAGGAAATCAAGCTTCAAGGCTGCCAGGGCAGCTTCTCTCTCTTTAACAGGAAGAAGTTAACCCAACAGAGGAATGTCAAATGAGGCTATTGAGATACTTCAAAAGTAATACACTGTGAATGCTACTTGCACATTTAAGCTGCTAGAGGCAACAGAAATGGTCATAAATATACAGTGGAGACCTTCAAAAATATGCAGCTCATAGTAAACTTAGATGTTCACAAGAGTTTTAATACTCTGGGTACAGCTGCTTCCTGGAAGAAGTGCAGAAGAGTCTCTGTGAACCCATGCTCCTCCAAGACTCCCTTGAAGTGTGATGCCCAGCTGCCAAAAATTAGGGAAATGCATCGAATCCCATAGTTTTGTGTGCAAGCTGGGTTTGAGACCAGGTACTGCAAGGAACCATTTGCCTGAACTCCTTGGATACATGCTTTGTACAGTAGAGATAGCCTGTAATTCCTTTTAAAGATGCAATTTGCTATGTTCATCACAGGATTAACTGGGAGGAGCTGCTGACTCCCTCCAAGGCAGGGAGGCCATGTAGAGAGACCTCAACAAATGAGAGGGCTGGGCAATCACCAACCAGATGAAGTTCAAGAAGGGAAAGTTCTGGATTCTACACCTGGGATGGGGCAGCCCTGGGTTTATGGGCAGACTGGGAAATGAGATGCTGGAGAGCAGTGCCGCACAAAAGGACCTGGGGGTCCTGGTCTGTGACAAGTTGAACGTGAGCCAGCAGTGCCCTGGCAGCCAGGAGGGCCAACCCTGTCCTGGGGGACATCAGGCACAGCATGGCCAGCTGGGCAAGGGAAGGGATTGTCCTGCTCTGCTCTGGGGCAGCCTCACCACCAGTGCTGGGGGCAGTTCTGGGTGCCACCATATAAAAAAGACATGAAACTATGGGAGAGTGTCCAAAGGAAGGCAACAAGGATGGAGAAGGGCTTTGAGGGGAAACCATATGAGGAGTGGCTGAGGTCACTGGCTTGGAGGAGACTGAGGGGAGATGTCATTGGGGTCTGCAGTTTACTCGTGAGGGGAGGAGAAGGGGCAGGCACTGATTTCTTTTCTGTGGTGACCAATGGCAGGACCCAAGGGAATGGCCTCAGGTTGTGTCAGGGGAGCTTTTTCCATATTAGAAAAAGCTTCTTCACCCAGAGGGTGGTTGGGCACTGGAACAGGATCCCCAGGGAAGTGGTCACAGCACCAGCCTGGCAGAGTTCAAGAAGTGCTTGGACAGCACTCTAAGACACATGGTGTGATTCTTGGTAATAGTGCTGTGCAGGGCCAGAGTTGGACTCAATGCTTTGGGTCCCTTCCAACTTAGCTTATGCTGTGATTGCGAGAGTCTGTGATTTACAAAGGGTTTTCTGGCTGCCTAGAAAGAGCATGTTTTTCAGTGACTTATTTTTCACTAGATTTTTCAAAATTTGAATTGATGTTCATATCCTTCATGAATTACAATGTATCTCCAAGGTCTTTATTTTGCAAAGCATATTTTTTCAATCCATACTGTCTAAGAACTAACCCTGGTAGTTTTCATCCTGTTGAAGGATCTCGGGGGACCTTAGAAAATGCAGCTACCTGCATATTCCAACATTCCAACAACAGTGGTTGCCTTGCCTGCCTCAGAATCTTGAGGACTCAGAACAGCTTTTAAAAATCCATCTGTAACACCAATCTGCTTTTCCTGCTGCATTTGGTGCCAACTGAACCCCTCCCTGGAGATGCAGTAATTGGATTTATTGCAGAAAGGCATCCAGAAACAGGAAGTTTCTCTTTAATATTACTGCAAGGAATGGGGTGGGGTGATTTGAATGAAGATGCAAAATAGTTGTTATCAAGAGTGAAGATCAAAGAGAAGGTGATGAATGGGCGGTTTCAGTTGTTATTGTTTTGAGAGGTGACTGAAGGGAAAACAAAGCAAAACACACACATAAATTGTTGCCAGGAAGTTAAAGGTATTGGTCTGGATTCTTTGTACACCAAGTTCACTCGCTCTGCAGTCCTTAAAACAATTCAACAATTAGGAAAATAAACCTTTTTATTCTTCTCTGTAAGAACATAAATAGTAATTCAAATACCTCTTCCTTTTTCCTAAACTTAAACTGAAATCCTTCACTGTGTATCCTGGCTTTTCTCCTCTGATCTCTGGTTTCTTTTCAAGGATGTCTCATGCTATCTTTGTATCTCATTCAATATCACAATATGCCATATTATGCCAATATATATTATGCCAGTTTTTGTGGCCCAACAGGCAGTAAGCACAGATTTACAATGAAACAGAATAACAATAATTAATGGTAGGAAAAAACAGAAGCTTTTTGTGAATCCAAATTTGAATCCATATTGTTTTCTTCTGAACCTGTCCATAGTACCCCAAGCAAAGAGGCAATGCCAGGTGAAAGAAAACATTCTTGCTGGACGTACTTCTGTAAATACTCAATGTGACTAGATATGCTCATTACAGTTTTATTTATCCCTAAAAGGACCTACCTTCTTCCCATGTCTGGAGCATTGCAATCAGAAAAAATCTTAAGCCTTGTGTACATCTACAGCAAAACTCCAACGAGCACTAGATTTCAAGTTTTTACAGTATTTGCATTGCTGTATTAAAAGGAAACAAGTATTTTGGGGCTTTTTCCCAGAGAGGCTAAGCCACTGAGATGTTCTCTGCTTCATTTACCCCTTCTGTGCAAAGTGTTACTGTTTCCCTGATGTCAAAGGGCTGGATGCTTTGGAAACTCCAAACTGGCTGATAGAGGCTGATGTGAATGAATGCATGCAGTTTTCCTCTCTGTCAGATGTGGAAAGCCAGAACATGGTGTACTCCCTTCGAAATTTACTGAGGGACACAGCAGTATAAATTCCTCACAGACTGTTTACAGGCTGGGGCAGAAAGTTGAGCACTGTTACCATTAAATCTCTACACACAGCCATACAGCTGGACAACACTCACATACTGGACAGACCACTGGGGCTTTTGTTGCTTTTGCTTTCACTCACTCCTATTTGTGCCCCACAGGATAGCTTCTAGCTAGACAGATAAAAATGCCTAAATAAGAATCTTATGATACAAACAGTTTTATTGTAACATCCAAATTTTATGAGTAGTAAAAAATCAGCTAGGCAGTCATCATTGGTACATACATATAAGGTTGGAACAGTTTTCCTCATGTATAATTTTATGTTTAATTACCTTGAATTTTAATTGTTGTTTTATAATCTAGCTAGTTATTATACAGTCTTCACAGAAAATCCTTTGACACAATAGAACATACTGTGGAACAATGAGCCAGGAGTGCAGAGTGAGAGTGAGGCAGGTGAGGAGAGTGTCCTTCTCCCTGGCAAGGCACAGTCCCACAGCACCTGAGCAGGGCAAGCAGAGCTGGTCCTGTGGTGGTCACCTAGCTCAGCCACATGCCAGTGACCACCAGACACACAAGTTTGTGGTGATCCAAGGTCCAAGGCCAAGCCATGTCCCCTCTGGAAGCCATGAATCTGAGCTATGCAGTAGGAAATTTTTTCTGCCAAACCCCATTGAGTGGCAGAGCCTGTTAGCTTAGACTGGGTGGCTGTCACCCAGCTCTGTCAAGCTCCTGAATGTGGCAGGAGTCAATCCTCTATAGAGCTGTGTAGAGTTTTATGGGTTCTGTGTTTGGTTTTATGAGTTGTTGAACCTTTCTAATTTAAGTCTGAAACCGAGATGCTAATTACATTAAAGAATACTGAACATTTTCTGAACTGGATCCAAAAAGTAGCCACTGAAAGATCATTGTCAGATTTGTTTAGGCTTTAAGTTTGCCTCTGAATCAACCACATTTGCTGAAACCTGTTTCCTGAGTGTTATTATTGATGGTGCTTTAAAGGATTGCTAAATGAAGTGAAACTAGGACACTAAACTGCTGAGAAGCTCAGTGAAGCTTTTTATGTCCATGTCTTCACACGCCTTTTATTGAGTCTTTACATTTGGTGAACATTAAACTCTTTGGGGAGGGATAGGGGGCAGTCAGCTCTAGCTTGTAGGCACTTTAATTTCCAGTCTACATGTCATGTTCCCATTATAGTGAGTGGAAATCCAGTCAATTCAGCTAATGGACTCTGGAGGGGGATTCAGATGTCTCTTTCAAAATGAGTCAAATAGATTTACTGTTTCCAGTGGGATTGAACATAAGCATTCAGTGTTCTAGGATATATGGCAGATATAATGTGGGGTATATGGGAAATCTGTGCCCTTCTGGAGAAGCAGCTGGGGCTCAGGCAGGGTGCCTTACAGCACCTCAGATGGCAACTAAGCAATTGAACCAAGCCCCTCCATTTAGATGCCTATATATACAAATATCTGTGATCTGGAGCTGAATCCCACACCTGAGGTTTGTTCAACTGAGAAATTTTAAATCA
The DNA here is from genome assembly GCF_022539315.1 of Serinus canaria. NCBI lineage: Eukaryota > Metazoa > Chordata > Aves > Passeriformes > Fringillidae > Serinus > Serinus canaria. The sequence continues at coordinate 41,886,032 of NC_066313.1, forward strand.
TTATGTTTGTTTGCCAAACAAAAGTAGGCAGAATGTCCCATAAAAAATGTTATTTTTCTTAACATAGTTTCTGGTTTTGCTTTTCCCCATGTTCTTACAACCAGAGGAAGTATGGAAATGTTATTGTAAGACTTAGAAATCTGGCTATTCAGGCACATGTCTTTATGAACTGGCATTTCATAGGCAACTGTAGACAAATCCACACAACTTCATCACAATATCCTGAAAGAAACCACAATGTCCTGAAAGAAACACTTCTACCTTTTCCTTGCATTTGTGATTATGAAGATGAGGAGCTTTAGCACAACAGCTTTTCTGTCTCTAGTTTTTAGAATGCTGTGATCACTCTGGAGTTTGGAGGTCATGTGGCTACTCATGCTATAGTGACAGTTCCTTTTCACCTGAGCCTTGTCAGCACCTTCTACTTGAGAAAGCTAATGAAACTGAAATAATGAAGCATGAAGATAAATTTATTTTTTAAGAGACTTTGCAGTTATTTAAGGGATGAATTAGGTTTGACACCTTTACAGTTCATGCAGCTGTTGCCCATGCAGGTCCACACAGGACTCCAACAAGTATAGGGAATTGTCAGCAGGAATGGCTGAATGGTGGGGACATGGGCATGGGTCCAGTCTCACCTCTGGCAGCATAAATAGGCACTACCAGGGTAGTTTATCTTCAGTTTCCTTTGCCTTCCCACATTGCCTCTCTGTCATGGACTTCCAGCCTATATCTCTCATCTCAAATTTACTATAACATATCAGTCTCATGAGTCTAAACTTTTGAAACAAATTTAACTTCTACAGACAGAAACGTGCAGATAGATAAGGCAGGCTGGGTGGCTTACACTTCCCAGCCACAAAAAGAGGTATTATTAAATCATCATAACTAGGAAGGAAATGTACACTTCAGAGTTGAGCAATACACCGGGTGAATAAACTAGAGGATCAAAACAATAAACTTTGACTCTTTCTCCAAATGCAAGAATAATCAAGCACATAAAAACAAGGATAAAAAGGTATAAGTGCCTGTTGCATAAAGGTGCCGTGCCTTTTTTTACATATCTGACAAACCAAATATATTGTACTATGCTAATGATCTGGGAAAAACAATACATTAATTGTCTCCTGAAATTATTCTGACATACAGAAAGGCCAAGAACTGTGCTAAATAAAATGCTTTTTTTCTACAGAGTGTCTTGATAATTAAAGGACAACATTTAAGCATGTCATTTTAATATTAAGCTTCAGTAGCACCACAGTGTGTACTATTCTGTTTGGGAAACGGCATTCTTCCAAGATGTGTGATCATCTGAAAGGTTAACTCATCTTTTGTAATTTCATTTGCCAAGTCTGCATCTCAGTCAGGAAATCAGCTCAGTTGTGAAAGAACTGTCGAGATGAAATGCATATTTATGGCGCTCCCTGCACTGGAATAACTGCCCATGCCCTGGGGCTGTACAGAGATCTCAGCCATCACGGAAAGGCAGGCTCGATGATTTAAGGGTCCTTCTCAGGGTGGTGTGTCTGTTACTATCCCAGTTTATTACTCATTTTTATTTCTCCAGGTCTGTCACGGCCCCTAGTGGCCCAGAGACACGCAGACACCACCGTGGGCCTGGCACCAGCAGACTGAAGAAGGGTGAAGTGCTGCAGGGCAAACTGTGGGCAGGGGTGAAGTGATGGGGCCTGGGAAGCCTGGGTGTGTTCAACAGCTCTGTGAGCCAAAACAAGTTCCAGCAAATCCCATCATATATTTCTTGCAAGATTGGTCATGCTTATTATTTTCAACAAAAACATTTTTGTTGACTTAAAGGAAAAATGTTTTGATTTTAACAATGTATTTGTTTTAACATTCATCTTGTGTTTTTATTAAAAGAATCTATGTATCATAACATTTTGAAGAGGAAGATGATTTAATTTAAAGACTGAAAGTATGACACAGTAAGTAATGAATTTTTAAAATTGCTTTCTGTTCTATGGGTTATCTTGTCTGACAATTTGGGTGAAAGCTTTTCTTCTTGTCCATGGAATCGTCCTTGTTGGCCAAAGTTTACATCACAGCTTTCCCAATGTTCAGTTGGGCTTTCATTGGCAAAAAGTTCATTCTATGGGCCCTGCAGACTAAATCATGAATATTATCAGTCCTCTAGAAAACAAAAAGTCCTCTGACTTTTGTCCAGGAGAAAACAAAAGTCCAGGAGAAATGTGTTTATGCCATTCTAGTTATGGCATCCTTAGCTTTTGGATTGTCTACCTAAATCCAAATTCCTGTAATTTATATGCTTGGTAAAAGTATTTTTGTTTTATCAGTTCCCCAAGAAAAAATTCATTTGCAAATTCATATTTGTTTCACTGTTGGGAGACAGCTGTTCATTATTAAGAGAAAAATACAAGGTCTCAAGTACACCACGCAATATTCTTGGTAATAACTGACTGTTTATACATCACAACTAACCCATTTGCTCAGACCAGGAATTATTGAAATTGTGTTTCTACTGTGTTTTTCAAAATCAAATGTAACTTTCATCTTCAAAAATATAATTTCTTGGTAGCCTTTTATTATAGGGCTACCTAATACAGGAAAAAACAATTCTATGGGTTTTTTTAATTTTTTCCCCCTCTACCCTGTCTCTTTTATTCATTGATCTCCATCCCAAACAGCTACTGTGACTCCTTTTTATAGTTGCTTACCCTGGGTCTGCATGAGAGTATTGAAATTTCTGTATTAAACTGAGAGCATTGATTTTTTTCTCAGCCTGCAGTACTCAGACTAATACCTCTTGGCTAAGCTGAAATGGAGTCCTGAGACCACAGACAGGAGTTGGGAGGGACTCTGGGGGAGGCTTAGCAGGGACAGTAAGGTCCAATAGTGCCCTCAGGGCCCTGACATTTACTCTAACACCCACTTCTTCTCTGAACAATTCTGTCCATCACACCTAATAATGCTCATTTTAAAGTGATTTTTCTTTTTCCAAGTGAGATTATCATTTTTCTATGTCATGTTGTACATCCTTTGGACAGATAAAATTTTGTAATAATGTCTGATAGGAACATATGACCTCTGTTAAAAATAACTGACAAATCTGACTGTCATTTCATACTTTTTCCAAACTGCTCTGAATCTACATTGTATTAGTGCAAATATTACATTGAAGATCCACCCTTTCACTGTGGGTGTCTCATTCAGAGACAATCAGGCAGAATATTCTCACGTCCTTTCTCTCAAATCTCCAGAAGCACAGCAAGTAAGCCTTGGAAGATAAGGGTATTGAGAGCCATTGAGGCAATCCTCCTAGCACGTGGTTGTTTCATTGAGAAGGGCTTTAGTGATATTTCACTGACAAATGGTCCTTCTGGGGTCACTTCCTCTGGTTTGCTGACTACTTCTTTAGGTATATGATCAAAATTGTGTGAAAATGGAAAGTAAGCAAGCTAGTATAAAATGATTAAGGATTTAATGTGAATGCCAAAGTTTAAGTTAAACACACACAGTGATAACTTAAAAAAAATATTATCAAATAAAATCAACCTTTACTTATCTTAAATTCCTGTAGAGATTTGCAGAGGAAATATTTAACTGGGGTATGTGGTATGTGAGTGAGAGTTGATGTGGCTGCATGAGGCACCAGGAGAAATGGTAGAGCAGGAGTGCAGGGAAGTGATGCACTTGCAACAGATGATGACCAACAAAATGCAAGAAGGAATATAAGTAAGAATGGAGAATTGGCAACATCTGGGTGTTGAGCCAACTGTTCTAAATCCATGGGGCATGATGAAACACAGATCTACAGCCATGTGGTACAATTCAGCTTGGCCCTGAGGTTTTCTCAAGGGAGTATATCAAGGATACCAGAGATTGTGAACCCCTGTCACCATTCAGGATGAACCCAGACAGAGTGACGAGGGCTTGATTGTCAGGACACAGCAAGGACTGGCTGTGAGGCTCTCCTTAGAGCCAGGATCTGAGCCTGGTAACACAGCCTGAGTGAGGGAGCAGGGCATACTCACAGCTGGCAGCTGTGGTCAACCAAGAGTCCAACTCATCAAACACATCTGAAGCAGGTCCAAGGTCAAGCTGGAAAAATTAATTCCTGGTCAGGGAAGGGATAAGGATGAGGGTCAGGATGAGGTCTGGTGGCCATAATGAGGGTCAGATACGGTCACTGATGACTGGGCATGTGCACAGTGACAAAGCAGGACCGAGGTCAAGCCAGGAAGTCATTCTGCAGCTCTGGGTCCCAGCAGAACCCATGGCCAAGGACAGGAATGGCTGTGGCTGAGCTGGGGGACCAACATCACATGTGACATAACTCAGACAGGGCCTGAAGCTGCAGGCTGGAGCTGTGCCAGGGTGTAGGAGGAGGACTGAGGGAGGTGAGGCTGGTCAGGGCCATTAAGGTCTATGAGTGCCCTCAGGGTGCTGACCTTGATACTTGGTGCCCCTTTGTCCTCCTCACAATAAAGAACTCTTTCAAAACACACAGATGTTTGTACTTATGAGTAGGAAAGATGGAGTATGCATGAAAGTGAAATCTATGGAGAATGACTGTTCCTGAATTGGGTATTGTTTAAAGTGAAAAATTGCTGCCTTCTTCTCTGTGGTCAAGTACAGGGCTTTGTTACTTTTATTGTTATAGCTATACTCCCTTTATTTCTTCAAATTCCAAGAAAACAATTGTGCTTCAATAATTTATTTCCATCATTTATCATTCCTCTCTCTTAATCTCTCTCAGAAGGACCTCTGGTTTTGCCACAGTTTTAGGGATAGTACTATTACAAGACAACTGAAGCTTGAAATGTCTTATTAGAAATTTCACAATTTCTAATAGAGAGTTTGTAGAGTTTGTTCCTGTATGAAAGAGAAACTTTCACAAACCTCTGGCTGTTTCTCGGGCAAGCACGTTAGGGTGAGAGGACTCCAGAGAAATTAGAAGGGTGGTTCCAGAGCCCTTGCAGGCTCCCAGACCTCCAGCCTGGAGCTCCATCCAGCATTTTACCTTGTACTGTGGGACACAGGACAAGGCCCTTTTGACTTTCTGTTTTCCTTTCCTGATATATGGACCTCTTGGCTAAAGGGCCAATTAATTGTTAAAAAGCATCAGCATGCTCTCATGCTTTACAGAACCTTTTCAAAGCATTCATGACAGTAGTATAAAAAGTTGTTTTTGAAATAGGATGGCAAGATATGATTTTACTTTTTTTTTTGTTTCATTGAGGATTTATATCTGTCATGACTCACAGACTACTGCTGCTGTTCTGTTATGAAAGAGATGAGCCCTGCAGGCAAAACACAGACTAGGTGAGCAAAGACAGCAGGTTCAAACACAACACTTGTATTTTACATTTAGACAGGAAAAGAGTAAACTTACTCCAGTGCTGGGACAGCAGGAACTCTACACAGGAGGGTTTTTGCTTTTATGTTTTTCTATTACAGGCAGACATAAAATGCTTAAACTGGCAGCTGAGCCCTGTGACAGTCTGACTGTGTTAGACTGGGACTTTGTTATGTATGTCAAGGTAATGTGCTATAACTGTGGGAAACATGAGCCATCCCCCAAAGCACATCCTTCAGGGTAGATCAGCATCTCCTGCAAACAGCTTTTTATCAGGTAGTTTTGGACAAAACTATTTTTGTTTCAAGAATAATACTTACTTATTCATCTGCACAGCAATAAACCCCTAGAAAAAAACCATTGCATTCAAAGCTGTACCTGGGAGGAGAGATCTCCCTGGGGCATATCTAAGGGGGATTTTTCCATTCCCTCATGAAATTAGTAACTTCATGGATTTTAAAGAGAAACCAAACATTTCTATGATCATAGGTTTCCCTGATCTCAGGGAGAAGGGAAAACATCTTTCAGTGATACACTCAACATATGTATGGCAAAAGTGGAGCTAATTAAGAGACACTCCCTTTTCCCTTGGCTTTCTGGAATTCCAAACCCTCATCAGAGACAGCAATTATTTTGGGAGTCTTTCACTGTTCCCCTCATCAAGGTGTTTACTTCCGTCTTATGCCATTGCATAAATATGTTTGGGATTTTCTCTTCCTGATGTGGCACAGTAATTCCACAGCCTGTTTTTGTTTTTAATTCTGTGTGCTGATGAAGGGCTAAAGCTTACTCAGCGAATTCTTTCTGACCACTGAACAACTGCAGAGCAATGCAGACCTTCCCGTTGGGAGGGGTTAAAAATTGGTGAACGTAAAGATAGTGTAATATAAATCTGCAAGTTGGTTAAATCTAGTTTGTTGAGAGATATGTGCCTCTTACAGACACCAGCCTTACACCATGCAGTGTAAGACAACTCTGTCTGTTTGTGGTTTTCCCTGTGACTTTCTGCCAACCCTTTGCATAGTTCAAGGCTCTGAGCCAAGGCCATTAAGACTGACTACAGCTGTATTATGAAGGGTCAAAGCGATGTCAGAGCTTAAACCCAACACCTTAAACACAAGCCCCACTCTATGTCTTTCAACTGAGTTTTGATTTTTCCAAATTTCTCAGTTTTTCCCTGTAACGAATGAACAAATAAAGCATCAACAGCCTTGCCACAGAACTCTTCCTCCTGATTCCAGCACCAGAGTACTCACTCCAGCTCCGGGGTCCTCCGTACAAGAAAGACATAGACCTGTTGAATGAGTCCAGAGGAGGCCATGAAAGATGGTCAGAGTCTCCTATGAAGACAGGTGAGAGAGCTTTTTAGCCTGGAGAAGGCTCCAGGGAGACCTTATAATAGCTTTCCAATATCTAAAAAGGGGCTTATGACACCAAGCTGAGCAGTGTGGCTGACACACTTCAGGGATGGGATGCCATCCAGAGGGAGCTGGACAAGCTTGAGAACTGGGCCTCTGGGACTTCCATCAGGTTTAAGTGCACCAAATGCAAAGTGCTCCATGTAGGTCTGGGCAACTCCTGGTATGAATATGGGCTGGAAACAGATGGAGGGCTTAGGAGGACTTGGGGGTGCTGCTGGATGAGAGGCTGAACACAAACTGTCAATGTGCCATCACAGCCCAGAAAGCCAAATGTGTCCTGGGCTGCATCCAGTGGTGGGCAGCAGGGCCAGGGAGGGGATTCTGCCCCTCTGCTCTGCTCAGACCCCACCTGCAGGGCTGCATCAGCTCTGGGGTCCTAGCATAGGGAGGACAGGGACCTGTTGGAGTGAGTACAGAGGAGGGACACTGGCATGATCAGAGAGATGGAGATCCTCTCCTGTGAAGAAAGGCTGAGAGAATTTGTCTGGAAAAGAGAAGGCTTTGGGGTGACCTAGCTGTAACCTTCCAGTACCTGGTGGGGGGCCTACAAGAAAGCTGGAGAGGGACTTTTCACAAGAGCAGGTAATGATAAAACAAGGGTGAATAGATTCAAACTAAAAGAGGGCAGATTTAAATTGGAAGAAATTCTTCACTCTCAGCACGGTGAGGCACTGGAACAGGTTGCCCAGAGAAGCTGTGGATGCCCAATCCCTGCAAGTGTCCGAGGCCAGGGTGGATGGGGCTTTGAACAACCCGTCGTAGTGAACGGCACCCCTTGCCAAGGCAGACAGGCTGCAACTGTATCATCTTTAAGGTCCTTTCCAGCCAAATCCATTCTATGGTTTTGTGATTCCCCCGCACCATCACATTGCTGAGCACAAAATTTATGCCAGCACTAAACACATACCCCTTTTCTATTAAGGATTTTTTTTTTTTCTTTCCGTTTCATAATCTCGATCAGTAATTTGCAGTGAATTCCTTGCTGCGGCACGAACTCATTTCTCTGTGCTCCATTCCAACCTCCCTCCCTGGCGGAGGCAGGGCCGGGCCGGGGCGGTGCCTGCCCGCGGCGCGGCCCCAGTGACGCGCTCCGCCTGCGCCCGGCCGTGCGCGACCCACGCGGGGCGGCGCGGCAGCATGGGCCGGCCCGGCGGCGGTGGGGCCGCGGCGGCCACCATGGACCCTGTGCGCAGCTTCGAGCGCTGGAAGAAGAAGTACACCCGGCGGACGAAGAGGCTGCGGCTGCAGCGCAAGGAGAGGAAGCGGCCCGAGTGGCAGGTGGAGCGGGAGAACATCGGCCGCCTGGTGCAGCGCTACCCCGAGGTACGGCTGTGCGGGGCGGGCGGGCGCGGCGGTCTATGAAAAAGGGTCTCTCCTCGTGTGGCGTGTGTGTGGATAGAACCGGGAGGGGAGGGATGGTATCTGTAGGTGCTGGGCAGGGGTTGGGAGCCCCCCCAGTGGGCAGGGCTGTTGGAGGTGCCCGTCGGTAAGAGGTGTGCTGGGTGGCACTGCTCTGCGGCGGGCAGTGGGCTCTTACTGTCACGAGGTCGCGATGAGGCTCGGCTCTTTCTCCCAGGCAGAGGAGCAGGGGCCGGCAGCCGCAGTTCAGGGCTTTTGGTGGAGGTGGCTGGACAGGCTGTGGAGCTGGGGGCAGTGGGACCCTCGGGCGGGGGAGTTTGCCTTTAAAAGGGTAGCGAGGAGGAGTCTGAAGCAGGTTGTAACCAGGGGCGCTTGGCCCTTCTCACCGGGCAACGTGGGTATCTCCGTGTTGGAGATAGCGCACGTTTGTCTCCATAGAAGACGCGCGACGGGCAAACCATCAGTATGAATGAATGTGATGTTTACCCTCAAGTCAGGAAATAGGTATTTGAATGCGAGACCTGAAGTGAGTGGTGTTGGTTTTGTTTCTCAGAGCCCCTTGAATTCCTGCGGGAGACAGTCGGCTTTGGAATCACACTGATTGGTGGAAAGCGCTGTAATTGTGAATAACGGGTTAGATGTGTGCTGCCTGTGGTGCTGCTCTGCCTCCTGCCAGCTTTTGCTGAGTTTGCAGGGCAGTTGTACTTGGTTATGCAGCACTCGGCACAGCTGGTGGTAATGACTTTTTGGTGGTTGTAATTTGATTGAGCAGAAAGTAATGGCAAGAGGTATAGAAGAAACACATCTGTTACCATAAAGAGGTCATGTTAGGTCCATTAGTTAAGATTCAGCATGTTAGTATTCTTGAGCTTCACTGGATCATTTGCTTTGCTATCTGAAAACAAATGGCATGTTCTCCTACTCCTAGCCTTGCCTATGTGAATGTCTGTGGATGTTTTTGTGTCACTAATGTGACTGCACATGCATCTGTTTCTGGGTATGGGTGATAGTTCTGTTTCATTGTGCAGCTTGGGGCAGCATAGGTGGGGATTGGATAGTGGAAGGTAGTGTTTCTGTGTGTTTTTGGGTGTTGAAGAAAAGAGGCTTGTAACTTTCAGGCATGTTTTCATCAGAATTAAGAAAGAGTAAACATATGCTTGAATTAGGATAGTTCTGGTGGCTCTTGGTCTCACCTCTGCTGGGGCTTTGCTGTCCTTTTGCTCCAGCAAGAGGAGCCATTCATACGGTTGAATGCCCACCTAACTTTCTGTCTTCAGTCCTTCAGATAGTCTTTTCTGGTCCCTGATAAGGTTTTCCACTGGTCTCCAGTGTTTCTTCCATATTACCTTGGATCTGGTTAAAGTTGGAGTGGGAGTTGTGAAGAAGTGCCACGTGCTTGGATCATCAGCAGTCTCCAGTGAGTTCTGCATGATGCAGATCCCTTAGGGACAGGGGAAGTAGGAAGCTTTTGGGTGAACTCCTCTCTGTGAAGAGCAGTGGCTGGGGTCTCTGGCATGCAGGCTGTGCATGGGTTAGATTTACGTGTGCATGGAATAGGGGTAGAATGGTTGGTGGATGCAAGATGATCCAGCTTGGCCTCCTGTCCATGATTTCATGTGTGAGAATGACTGCAGTGGATAAACAAGACAAAATTAATAATGAAGACTCAACCACTATACTTTGTTACTGGATTTTTTTTTCTTTTGTTGACATGTGATAGCAAGCATGTGGCAGCATAGATGGAAAATGTGAAATTTAGTTTCAATGTGTCCATATCATGGGACCATTTTCTGTGTTATATGCTCATAGATGAGCTGCTTTCTGTTGATTCAGTGACTTTGTTGTCTGACTGTCAGGCGTGGACATGGACGTGGTCTTTTCCACACAGTTGTGCTCATGAAAAGCATTATGCTGGGGAGCTGTTTGTGCAAAATCCTTTCTAGTCTGCTTGGTGTTGAGTTAGATCAGAATAGCATTTGAGATATATGAAATGAGCTGGCTGCTCTCATATGGAGATGATTAGAAAGAGCTCATGGTTACAACTTCCCAGCAGATGAGCAGAGGTAGTTACCTTGGACAGGGAAACAAACTAAGTAAAAGTTGGTGGTGTTTTCCACTGGTGCCTGAAGAGGTGGGAGGGGACTATCAGAAGATCTACCTCAGACATCAGTCCTTCTTATGCTTTCCATTTGGACATGACTTAAAAATGTATCAGTACCTTCGAGTTTAAAAAAGGTGCTACAGCATAACATTATTCAGCTCCTGGAAGTATGCAGGACAGAGAAACAATACAGGAAGCTTTGTGACATGGCCTTTCCCAACAGTCCTTGCTCTCTTAATACTGTTTTCACCTTTATGTCCTTGGACATCTTTGAAAGAGCTAGGCTTGTGCGTGTAATGATTTTTAAATTGATTTAGAGAAGTTTAAGGTAGAAGAGTGGAACAATATTTGTCTTCTTTTTTGATTAATATGTCTGTTCTTACTAATTCATCTAGAGTTAAAAAGAAGTTGACTACTAAATACTTTAATTATTTAGAACAATTTCAGATTGCTGCAATAGCCTATTTGACGTATCACAAACCCGTTAAAATCTATCCCTTTAGTTGCACATAATCGATTGCATGAATTCTTTTTTGATGTTAGTAAAATGGTTTTCCCTCCTGTAGGCCTGCTGTTCATCTATGCAGGGAGTCTCTTGGCTGAAATTAACCAGAAACCGTATACATCACTGAGTTGTAAATATTTAGCATGTGAAATGCTAAATATTTACAACTGGATGTAAATATTTAGATGGTAATTCCCAGAAACATTTATATGGTAATTCCCAGTAAGACTGGGAATTACCATCTAAATTTGGAAGTACTTGTCAAGGATTCCAACTTAGGAAAGTCAAAGAAAGGGCCGTTTTTTATGGTGATTCTGGTAGGATTTTTTCCCTCCTCCAAAATAATGTTTGGCAAAAGTTTAATTGCTCTATTAGGCCCAGTGAAAGCTGGAAATCTGCCTTGCAAGAGCTTTACTTTGAAATGTGTCAAAACCAGGTTTTAATAAGAGCATTATAACTTTTTACCTGTTTTTACCTTTTATTTATAGAGATTAAATTTGTGTGTTAAGTTGCTTGTCTTGATTTTACTGGAGAGAACTAGGCTGAAAAGAGTGCTCTTGTGATTTAAATGCTTTAAACAACTCTAACCTCTCAGTTTTCCATAACAGGCAAAGGCTTGGTTCTTCAAGGAGATACAAGGCTGATCTGACAGCTCAGTAGTTCTTTACCTGAGGCCTTCTGTGGAATTGTTAACACAAGATGTCAGGAGGGTCTGAAGGCTATTTTGCTGGGTCCCTGATTTGGGAGACCAGTTCAGCAGTTTGTTAGAGATAAACAATACCTATTGGAAATGCATGAGTTGTAAGCTCCAAGTTTGACATTTAGAAATCTCAGTTTATGGATTTTTAGTCAGCATGCATTCAGAGCAATGTAGTCTAGCTTCTTTTTCAGGCTTTATAAATTCAGTAGTCTCTATTATTTTCTTTCTTGAGTTTTGTGGGTTTTTTCTCCTGCTACTATTAGTTGTGAACTTTGCCAGTGAAATCTGTTCACATCCGCTAGAACAACCTTGAAAATATTAAATTTTTTCCAACAGCTCTACTTGACACCTCATCTTTGTAAATCATTGAGCAAACTCATGGACTCAAACACTTTTTATTGGGAACTCTGTGTGTGTGTGTAATTAACAGCTCTCAAATATGGGTGCACAGAGAGAACTAAGTTAGTAGGTGTCAGGGCAATTAACTACTTTTTTAGTATTTTTTTTTAAACCCTGTAGGACAGCTTAAAAAAATTTAATACACTGAGTGCTAGAGGTTGATGAGCTTCAGGAACAGGTGAACTCTTCTCAGTCAGGTAGATGTAATATTGCTGCAGCTCTGGGTGCCCAAATATACCCTGCAGCGAGGATGAGCGTATATTCCCAGTAGATCCCTGCTGGCATTTGAAAAGGACATCTGGGCTCTAGTAAGGTGGAGATTAGGGGCCTCCTGAGGTCCTCTTCAGTCTAAATTGCTCAATGATTTCATGGTGGTCTGAGCTTTAAATTGTGCTGTTAGCCTGCATTATTCAAGTATATAATTACTTACTGAATAGTTTATGGTAAATTGGTGGCTTAGATTAGGTCAAATTAGTATGGATTGCCTAGCTAACTTGAATCAGGTCATATTGAATGAAATATTTATGTTAACACAAAGTTGTAGAATGTTATTCAGTTCCTCTCTTATGGTTGGATTGTAAGCATTGATTAAAATTATTTTGTTTCAGATAAATGCAAGTGAAATCCAAAGATTTTCAGATTTTCCGTTGTCAAAGAAAACCCTAAAAGGTGAGTATAGAACTTTTCTTTGGAAAAATAATATAAGTAAAAGGGAATACATTGTTTATCTGCATCTGAACTTTTTTTTTTTTTTTCTTTAAACTAAGTTTTAGGTAAGTATTGCAATGTACAGCATTTTCTAAACAGAGCAATGTAGTTGTGGGCCAGACAAAATTGAATAGCTTTTTTTCTTTCCTCTTTTTTTTATTCCTCTTCCTATCCCACCCTCTCTCTTCCCACCCTGCAAACACCAGGACTGCAGGAATCTCAGTATCGTGTGGTGACAGAGATACAGAGGCAAACCATAGGTTTGGCTTTGCAAGGTAAAGATGTACTTGGAGCTGCAAAGACTGGATCTGGCAAAACGTTGGCTTTTATTGTTCCAGTAAGTAATTTACATCCTTCTATTTTTACTCAAACCAAGTTATCTCTGAAATACTAATGTCAGTCAGTTTACATTAGTAGATCCTGAGAGAAAAGTTTAAATCCAACTGATGTGTTTCAGGAAAGCCAAGATACTTAGGAATTGAATAAAGCTGCTTGAGCTTCTAAAAGAAGTGTATTTTTTGTGCCAGGAATAATCTGCGACTTAAAAGTTTCATTTTGATCCTTACATTAGTAGGCCCTGTGTGATTCAGAAAGTGTGTTGTTTTTCTCTCAGGAATGTTTTCCTAGTGCAACTCTAGTAATCCAATTTTTCTGACATTTGAAAACTAGCTGTATGAAACAGAATGGTGGATTTTGAATTCCTTAGATTTTTAAATTACTGGTTTTCACTACTTTAAAATGTTATAATTTGGACCTTACATAACAAAGTTAACCTTAGTGATTGTGGACTTGCTGTCAACTCCTTGGAAATCACTTCTAGGTGCAAGCAGAAAAGTGGGATGAAAATCCCTGTAATGGATGTACATGTCTGACAGTTTTACTCAAAGCTTCATGATCTGCATTTCATTTCTTCAGTTGTGACCTGTGCTTAAAGTGCACATATAAGTGGATACAAACCCCAAAGGGGAGAATTTTTTTTTAATGGAGTTACGCTGGGCTGAACATTACTTGCATTTTTGTAAGCATGAATTTCTTTGGAGCCTATTACTGTGAGAACAGTAGTAGGTGCTTTGAATACCCTCTCTAGTAAAGAAGATTTATGCTTTATGCTGCTTTTTTTTAAAAAAAAAATCTTAGTAGAGAATAAAAAAATGTAGGTGGCTTCACAAGTCTTGTGAATTTAAGAAACAAGTGAGATTACTCAATTATTTCATATAAGAGTAGACATACTTAGTTTTACAAACCTTATTTTAAAACAGTTTTAGAGAAGAGGGCTAAGAGAGGAGCTGAAGAGCTGAGGAGTAGAAAAAAATAAATTGTGCAAGTATGCTTACCAGTTCTCAGTATTTCAGAAGGCTTCAGATATTCATACCTGTAAAGTCCTTGTTTTAGGATTAGCTGACTGGTAGAGTGTTTCTGCAGCATCAGTTCATAAGAGGGGGAATAATCCTGGTGTGAACTGTATGGTAACTTTAGTTGGATTGCTCTGTATGTAATGTGTGGATAATACTGCTTCAAGTCTATAAGCCAGAATTAAAGCTTCAATAATTAATGTTCTTCCAGGTGCTCACTCTATTTCTGGTTCCCACAAAACCTCATGAGCAGAGAAATTTCTCATGTTTTTCGGTACCAATTCCTATTATGGCCTAATTTCTGGAATTTAGCAGAGTAGGATTAATTGTGCAGTGAAGTGTTTATGATTTTCCACTCATTACTGTCTGTCTTAGGTTGGTACTGGAGAATTTTGCTTAACAGCAAGTGTCATTACCATTAGTTAGAATTTATATATCAACTATGTAAAGTTTGCGCTGATGTTTCTTCATATAATTATTTTAATTAATGTGGCTTTGTCTTTCTTTTTTTAAATGACACTTTGATACCAACTTATTGCACATTTTGCTTCTGAGATTTTTGTGGTGATAACATGGTAACTCCTTTCAGGCTTTGGAACTCCTCTATCGGCAGCAGTGGACTTCAGCTGATGGCCTGGGGGTTTTGATAATCTCGCCGACCCGGGAGCTGGCCTATCAAACCTTCAAGGTTCTGCGTAAAGTGGGGAAGAATCATGAGTTCTCAGCTGGCCTTATCATTGGAGGAAAGGTGTGTGTCCTCTCTTGGAGTTTGCTGGATGGAAGCATAGTTGAGTGCTGTATTAAGTAAGGAAGCCCTGGGCTTGAAAAGTCAAGGAGGAGAGTGGTTAATGAGAACCTATCAGCGACCCACAATTTTCTTGTGTGTATTCTGTGTCTTTTCTGAAGCTTTTTGAGGCATATTTAAAGTCTTTGCAGTGTCCATGACTGGGTGGACTTTTCTGCTAAGTCTTCCAGGACTATCCTCTTAATTTAGATTACTCTGAAATACCCTTTCCTCAAGCCACAGATGTGAATATGCTGAAGAAATATCTGTGGGAAGAGGAAAACTGCTCCTTGACTATTCTTTCTAAGAGCTGTTAATAGGTTAAACTGGCTTGACTGTCTCTGGTACTGAACTTCTTATCTGAACAACTAGAGCTAAGATGGATTAACTCCATTTCAGGATCTTAAAGAAGAGTCTGAAAGAATCCACCACATAAATATGCTAATTTGCACTCCAGGACGGCTTTTACAACACATGGATGAAACATCATATTTCTATACATCTGATCTGCAAATGTTGAGTAAGTTTTTTAAGTACTTGAAAGTACTTGGGAATATATTGTAACAGCTCATAATTCTGTGCAGCACTTCCTTGCGTAAAAAGTTTATTCTGGTCATGTTATGTTGATGAAATGGCATTTAAAGTTGCACATATTCAGATTAAATTAGAAAACAGCAAAATCCCTTTCCTGTGTGTACTTCATCTGAAGGTTGCTGAGCATGCCTTCCCTAGGATGGTAGGAGCTCAAACTCCAGTGTAGTTCCCGGTATAATCTTTACATTTGTCTTTACTGATGCTAAACTTACCTTTCTGGCTATGGCTCTTGCGTCTTTCCTGACATGATATTAACTAGCTATATAGGATATCCATTGCAGTGTGTGTATTTTGGACCAGTTCTAGAAAACATTTTCTTTGTGTTTTAAGACATATTTACGCTCCTTTTATTCTTTTGTTTGCATTGTTAACTGTAGAGGGTGATTGTAGAGGGTGATCTTGTCCCCTAATGAGTTGCAGCTGGGTCAGTTGCTGAAGATTGGAGGCGGGGCTGATCTTGATAGGCCACACCTGTAATCAATTAGAACTAGTGCTATATAAGGGTAAGGAAAGAGGAGTGAGGAGAGTTAGATTACTACTGCGAGGACCTGGAACAGTCAGTGAGTAGAGGAGCTGCCTGTGAGGAACATCAAGAAGGTATGAAGCTCTGATAATACAAAATGCTTGTGCTATGATGATGCTAGAACTTGTGATATTTAAGGCAACAAATGGTGACCCTGACGTGATTCGGGACTAAACTATATTGCCCCATGGATTTGGGAGAACCTGTGGATTTGGGGGAAACTGGATTTGACCAAATAACCCTGTGGATTCAGGGAAAACTGGATTTGACCAAGTAACCCCATGGATTTGGGAGACCTGGATTTGACCAAATAACCCCGTGGATTTGGGAACAGGACTTGAACACTAAACTATTGGCAAAATATATCAATTACAGCTATTGGTGTTTGCTAAATATGAGTGTAAAAGACCTTGAAGATAAGTGCTTTTGTAAACTGGGAAAAGCTGTAGAACTAAACTAATATTTAGAAATATATATATGTCTGTGCTGTAACATGCTGTTTTGAACATTTGTATAACTCTTAATTCTAAACGAAATATACAAATACGTAATAATGTTAATTTATTTGAATATGTACTTCTGGAAATGCTGCAACTCTGTGGTTAAAAGAAAAAGGGGGAATTGTAGAGGGTGATCTTGTCCCCCAATGAGTTGCAGCTGGGTCAGTTGCTGAAGATTGGAGGCGGGGCTGATCTTGACAGGCCACACCTGTAATCAATTAGAACTAGTGCTATATAAGAGTAAGGAAAGAGGAGTGAGGAGAGTCAGATTACTACTGCGAGGACCTGGAACAGTCAGTGAGTAGAGGAGCTGCCTGTGAGGAACATCAAGAAGGTATGAAGCTCTGATAATACAAAATGCTTGTGCTATGATGATGCTAGAACTTGAGTTATCTAAGACAACAGTTAACATTGTTTGTTTTCATCTTTTCAGCCTAAACAAAAATTTTCAGTGTAATGAAAAGGTTTGCCTGCTTCTAAGAACTGCATAATCTTTAGCATAGCTTGAGGAACTTAAAAGAAATTAAAAAGCTAATGAAGCTGATGAAATGTGAAATTATGCTTGCTACACTTAGTACAATTCATGACAGACAAGAATTGCATTAAATGTAGGCTCTTTTAAAGCTTTGTCTCTGTGCTACTTGGTTTATACCCTATGCTTCAATGGTAAATTCAGCTTAGGTACAGGGGAGTGTTTTGCTCTGTCACAAATACTACAACAGTGTTTCAAGTTCTGAGCTTTTATTTCAGTAAAAGAACAGGGAGTCTGTTTGCAGATTGCCAAACTGTTCACTTCAGAGGCTGATCTTTTTCCTTTTGCATGTGAAAATGAAGGCTGTTTTGCATAGATTATGGGAAATGCTATGGTTTCTGTTGCAGGTATTTTTAAAAACATGTTTTATGAAGTACAGGGGTATCTAAAGAGATCCCTGTCATGTACAGTTGTCATGTAATTTAATCTCTATGGATAGAATACAGTTGTCATGTAATTTAATCTCTATGGATAGATATAATTTAATCTCTATGCTATATGGATTTAATATAGTTTTTTCATAAGTAAATCTAAACCCATTTTTATTCTCAAATTTATCTTTCAATCCAGTTCTTGATGAAGCCGACAGAATTCTAGACATGGGGTTTGCTGATACAATGAATGCAATCATAGAAAATCTACCTAAGAAACGCCAGACCTTGCTTTTTTCTGCAACACAAACAAAATCTGTGAAGGATCTTGCACGGCTGAGTCTGAAAGATCCAGAATATGTTTGGGTTCATGAGAAAGCCAAATTCAGGTGTGTTGGGATTTTTTTTTTTTTTTACTCTGGGGAGGGCTAAATAGTGATCCTATTTAACTGCTGCTCTGAGTTTTACTCGGTTCCCTGAATCAGCGGTAGTGTTGTGCATCCATCACTGGATCAGTGTCTGATCCTGCTGTGTGTCTTCCTGAAAGCAAGGAATTTCCAAATGAGATGGGACTAGTTCTGACTGAATCACTACAGGGAGTCTGAACCTATGCTTGTCTTGACTCCTCAGGCAGCTTCTC
The DNA here is from genome assembly GCF_022539315.1 of Serinus canaria. Classification (NCBI taxonomy): domain Eukaryota; kingdom Metazoa; phylum Chordata; class Aves; order Passeriformes; family Fringillidae; genus Serinus; species Serinus canaria. The sequence goes on from NC_066313.1 coordinate 41,903,856, forward strand.
AGACTGGAAATTCTGTTCCTTAGGAGGAAGCTGTAGAGTGGATTATAGCCAGTGTTCTGGGTCTAGCAGCATTCATTTCTAAGTAACTCCTTTTCTGCTGTGCAGTGTCCTTGCCTCCTGCATGTGTGTGCTTACTGTGCAAAACCACCACAGAGTTTGTCTGTGTGCCATTTGTAAATCTGGCTTTCCAAGGATGTGCTTTCCTCTTGGGAAAGTGCAGAATGGCAGTCTTGCTTGTATATTCAGTATTAGGTGCCCAAAAGAAAGCATGTGCTGTTAGTTGATGTGCGGTGACTCCCGTGGCTTCCTGATGTGCTGCGTTTTCTATGCATGTTTAGGGCTCTGGCCTAAAATAGTTTTGTCCTGCACTGCAGTTTGGAGTAGGATGGGAGGCCCTTGCTGGAAGGGAAGTATGTGGTGTGTCATGCTCAAAAAATGTAATGCATCACTAAATGAATGTTGCTTTTTGGCGCATAATTTTCTTTTGAAATACAAATGAAGAATGTTATTTTGCATTTCTGTGAGCTCGATCATCTGAGTGTCACATTACTTATGAGCATGGATGATTCTTTTTCTGCTCTTCTATGAAATATGCATATATTTCCATATGTAAGATGCAGGAGAAAGGTGAAGCACAGAGATAAAAATGGCTTTCCTGGGAGCAAACAAGAAATCATCAGGAAAATGCATGACAGAACCACATTGAATCTTGAAGGAGTTTTTACTATTTGATTTGACTATCTTTGTATTGTACTTCAAATACCTTTTTTTAATCAGTAGTACTATCAAAGGCATCTTAAATAAGCATGATTGCCAGAAGAAAAAGTGTGCTTAATACTCTCTTATCAGAAGGGAATGTACATGCCTTGTATGCAGCCTTCATTTTGGCGACTATATTTCACAGATAGTGTTCGGTGAAGTCTATTTTAAAGTACATTTAATTTTTTTAAATATTTGGAAGAATGCAATTAGATAACAAACCAAATTAAAAGAAAGATAAGTATTAATTTGTTTTAAAGTTTACCTCCTTAGGTTATTGCCTTATAAAAGCAATTTCCTCTGGAAGATGTAGAAAGCAAAAAGTGCTGTGGCGTAATTCAAATGAAATAGCAGAATAAAAACTGGAGGAATCTCTTGTAATTTCATCCTCCCAAGTGGCCACCTTTAGAAAGGTAATTTTGAATACCCACAGTCTTTTTAGGGTGAAGTTGAGGGACTGTAAGAGATGAGCATTTAGATGTATTTCAAGGGCAAATATCCGAAATAATTTTTTTTATTTCTGTGTTTAAGAACAGAAATGTGAGTTCAGATGACAATTCAGAGCTTTAGAAAGTCACTTTGCATCTCAGTGTAATCAGTAGAAGTACATCAGTGCTCTCTTTCTGTGCGTGATTAGACTCTGCTTTGACATTGCCTTAAGCACAAATGATGCTTTAATAGGACTAATAGACAAAATTGCATTTTAAGTCAAGGCAATTTGAATGTCGCTGCTTAGACATGCAAAGTTTGCCTTGCTGGAAGTAAATGAATTTAGAAGTATCGTCAAAAGTCATCAGTCCCTCCCCACTGGCTTTTAATAAGGGAATTGATGTAGCTTTCAAATGAAGCCGATAAGACTTGTTTCTCAAAGTGGGAGAGCTTTCCAGCCTGATTCTTTTTCTTTTCTCCTTTTCCTGAGCATATATAAGACACTCTTGGCTTAAAAGAAAGGGGAGACATTCCTGTGATTTATCTAAATGTACTTTTTTGATGTATTTTTTTCCCCCTTCTTTAGTACCCCAGCAACTTTGGATCAGAACTATGTTGTCTGTGAGCTTCAGCAAAAAGTAAACATGTTATACTCTTTCCTGAGAACTCATTTGAAAAAGAAGAGCATTGTGTTTTTTGCAAGCTGTAAAGAGGTATGTTTTTTTCCCTCCCTCCTTCTGCCTCAGAACTTAAAAAGTGATAAATGAAGATATTCATGTAGGTATCAATGCATCAGAGAGGTGAGATTGTGGACTGATTTGCAACAGGAAATTGGAGGAACACAACATCACCTTCTGCTGTATGTCATTCAGGACCTGGCTTTGAGGCAGTTCAGTGACCCAGGCTCAGTGCAGGAAGGTTCTGGAGATCTGAGTGTTCTCAGCCATTTTTGTGGTCTGCTTTCAAAAATGAATGCTGAAAGTTAATGTCAGTAAGGCCCAGCTATTTCAGTTCTGTCTTTTGACATGTTTCATATTAAATTACAAAGTATTTCAGTAATCGGACTTGCTTCCCTTACAAGCTTTTAAATGTGCCTGTTTGAGAAGGTGTGATTGTGAAAGAGTACTGGTAAAGGTTTTTCTTACATAGTAAGTAATCCTTCAAACACCTGCTTGTATAAGTGTCCTGGGACCCTTCTGTTGAACCTATTTGCATGTGTTTGTTTGGCACAGATATCTGTACCTGTAGCTACTGCACGTATCAAGTATTTTACAGTGCAGGTATTGCTTACTAGTGTAATACAAGGCTAGTATTTTACAATAATAGACCATTTTACAATGGCCTAGTAAATATTCATTGCAGTTCTTTCAGCTGTGCAAGAGGTTGCAATATTTTTGTTGTTCTGCAGTTGACTGGTGGCACTGAAGTGGTTGGCTCAGTTGTACAGAAATTTTTGGAGCCGCAGCTGTTCTGCAGTAGACTCAATTTATGTAACTACTTTCTTAAAAAGATGCTAGGTAGCTGCTTGCTGTAATACAATGCTGCATTGTGGGTACTGTAGGTAAGAGTAAACAGGCTGATTTTATAAGAGAACATGTTGAAACTTGCAATAGTAAGCTGAAACTGTAGGCTGATTTGAGTTTCAAGTATAAAACACAACACCTCTTCAGTACCGTCTAAAAGAAGTGCTTCTGATGGACTTTTCATACTTTGGTCCTTTGCATACAGCCTAAGTACTCACGTCCCAAGTTGTGTTGCTGTTACCTACTCTGGTTTCATTTAGGAAATGCCATCAAAAGGCATGGCGGTCTTTTTCCGCAGTTGTTTTTGTCTTTCAGCCTGGTTGTGTAACAAGGTCTCGACATCTTTTTTTCTCTGATATGGAGAAAAACTAATTTGATGTACAATTTCATTTGCTATATACCCTGTATATGATCTTAACATGTTCAACAGTGCATGGTAATTTTTTCCCCCTTGATTTGTTGGGTAGGTTCAGTATCTGTTCAGAGTGTTCTGTAAGCTTCAGCCTGGTCTTCCTGTCCTGGCACTCCATGGCAAGCAGCAGCAGATGAAGAGAATGGAAGTCTACACTTGTTTTGTTCGGAAAAAGGCAGCAGTGCTTTTCGCTACAGATATCGCAGCTCGTGGCCTGGGTAGGTACCCACCTAGGAGTGGAGCAGCAGCTAATCCTGTTGAGGCTTTGTCAGACTATAAAGTTTTTGAAAAATGAAGCTGTAGTTTGCTTAGGAGCTTAAAATAGCAGAACTCTGAGAAGCATCTCTGTTTCTTTACTGAAGCAGCCCATTTCATCTGTTCTTATATTTTCTTTTTATCCCAGAGAAACATGTGGTAGGTAAACAGTAACAGTGTATCAGGGATGTATTTGTTTCCTACATGCTGTAAGGCAAGATTCCAGCAGTTTTAAGAACTTCTGATATGCTTGTATCCTGTGGGTTGTTTCAAAGGATATGAAAAATTGCTAACCTACTGGTAAGTGGAAATGGAAACCTGAAATTTTAATGTCTGACAGATGAGTGACATTGTAGGGCTGTATTGATAAGGAGGCAGAAAAATAACTGAGGGTAAAATAATTTTTTTTCTTTTAGTCCTTGGAGGCATTTAGAGGCACAAGACCTTTTCAGGAGTCCAGTCATTCTTTGAGATAGCAAACTCTGTTGTCCAAATGTGAGGTTTTGTCACTGTTACAAAAAGAAAGAAGGTGCTCTAAAAACTGAATTCAGGAATGAAAACTGGCTCTCATACCTTCCATACTGCTGAAATCTCACCAGTGACCATCTAATTTGGGTATGGTTAGTTTGGTCTAGAGTGTAGGTATAATTCTGGAATACAGTATAGCTGCAGATTTGGTTTCAGTGCAAAGTGTCCTGCTACTGAGTGAAGTGCAGCAGTTAGAAAATGCTTATTATTAATACCATTCACAGTCAAGGTTGACTTCTGTCAGGCTTGGTCACCCCTTTCCATCTTTAAGACGGGCCGTTGTATTTCTGTATGTGACAGCTGAAGTGATGCAGTCTCACCACAGCTAACTTGAGACCCCAATGGTGTGACATATTAACAGAGAGTGTTAAAAGTGGGACAGATATTGTTATATAATTGTTAACCATAACCATAGGGTGTTTTATCATCTGTGTGACACAAAGCATGTCTGTTCTTGTCAAGTGTGAAATTATGTTCCACTCATTGCACTATCATAATTTAGGAAATGAACACACAATTAATTTAACTTTCTTTGATTAAGAGAATGCATGTATTAGCATACACAAACAATCAATGTTTCAGAGGTTGCATCCAATGTGTGTAAATGGGTTCAAGTGATGGTTCTTACAGGAATTAATGCTCTTGCACAGGAGGGCTTTGAGTCCAGTGAGCTTGTTGTATTTTTTTCTTTACACAGATTTTCCAGCAGTGAATTGGGTCATTCAGTTTGATTGTCCAGAAGATGCAAACACGTATATCCACAGAGTGGGGAGAACAGCCAGGTTTGTTTTCACTTTTCATTAGTATCTTAATGTTTAAAACAAGATCTCTGTAGGGACAGATGACTGGCTAAAGACTCACTTAAAAAAATTAAGATAGAAATTAGAAAGAAAAAGGCTGTTATCACTAAGAGACCCTTTTGATTAGTTAGGAGTAATGATTTAACTTAATAATTTCTTAGTGAACTTCAGAGACTTGTTACAGCAGACAAAAATATCCCTGATTGTTCCATCTGATTAGGGACAATTAATAGAGGAAATAGAAAACCATTTTCCCTTGGCAGGATTACCTCAAAGGATGAGTTGAGTGTGTGTGTGTGAGTGGAAAAGCTTGTTTTGCTACTGACACTTACAGATAAATAATCTTTTAGACTGTGGGTCCAATTTCTTTGTAAAGACTCTTCAAAAGAATGGAACTATTTCTTCCTTATTTTAATTTGGGAGGAAGGAATCAAATGTTAATTACAGGTTAAATTTTTGATTTTCTAAGGCTTTTGTGGAATTATATACTTAAACATAGCTGTAGTTAAAATATTTGTGGCTAAGTCTTTATGATGGAAGGGAGTTACCAAGATTCACTGTTGTAAACCAGGTCCTTCATCTCTGAAGTAGATTTTTAAGTGAAACAGAAGCTGTTACTGAGTATAATTCAGGACATCAAAAACCTCATGCAATTATCTGAAGGATGAAATGCGAGGCCTACCATTATATCTTGTCTCTAATTTAATTTGTTTGTAGTAGAGCTTGCAATATAGGCAGTTTTCAAACCTAATGGCAGAGCAGTTGCTTAGAATAGGATTTCAACACTCTAAGAATTTGAGAGCTTTATTCCTGGATCAGAAGGCTGTAAATTTTGGTGACTGTACCATGTGAATGCACTTCCAGCACTCTTTCAAAATGTAGATATTTTAGCCATGTTTTCATTGTAATTGGTAACATTTCTGACCCATTCTGTCTCTCTGATCTTCTATGGTAGAAGGGAATGATGAATTTTTAAATGACTTTGAAAAAAAACCTGTCAATGAACAAAGTCAGTGAGTGTTGTATATAATTAGAAAAAACACAGAGCTATTTTGCTAACTTAAAATTTAAATGTAATCTTATGCATACCAATTGAGAGAAAAGCATATAGGCTTGGTTAGAGTTCTGTTAAATTTTCTTTTTTCTCTTTCTTTTTTAATCCTGTGTGGCTTCCACAGAAGGCTTGTAATTTTGTCTTTATGGCATACTGTCATCATGGAAGGAAAACAATGTATTTGGCACTGTTAAATTGGCAGGGTTTAGGATACTGGTTGAGCTCTTTCTGAGCCATGTCACTCAGTTAAAGCACCTTCCTGGAGTTGTAATCCTCAGGCCTTTTCCCTATTCTCATTAGGAGCTGAGAAGAGCAATTTTAACTAAGTTCAGCATGGGGAAACAGCTCTAAAGAGGTGCAAAGTCAAACAACTCCTCTTTGTCATAATGCTTTTATTCAAATGTCCTCTGAGAGGACATTAGCCTGGCAACCTTATGGGTCTGTCTTCAGTGGCCTCTTAAGTACAGCCTTCTGTGATTGCTCGAGGGACAGATTTGGACAGAAAATTGGGGCAGGATGTCTGTCTCAGGGGCTGTGGGCTGTGCTGGATGCCATACTGGGGTGCCTTACATTTCCTTCTATGTCACTTTTTCAGTAAGGAGACCTTAGGGAAATTGGGAGTACATCTGAGCAAGTTGTGTGAGCTGGAGGGTGTTGACTGACAGTGGAAAAAAAAAAAAGCTTTGCTGTAGGAAAAGCTTCATGGGTATTTTATGTTTCCTAATCTCATACAAGGATCAGCAGGTTCTGCCTATACTGGGCATTCATTTTGAAGAAACATACACGCTGTCTCCATCCTTAAGGTAAAACAGTCCTGGAAGGAAATTTGTTTAGGAAACTTAATAGCATGAAATAAATCTTTGAAAATAAAACAAGGGAGATGTCTAATAATTTTAAGTAAGTACTGTGCAATAAGTAAATATGCTAATGCAGTTTTTGATGTGGGTAATTGAGAATGTACTTCTTATTGAAATCTGAGTGTTGAGTAGGAAGCTTCATTTGTTTTCAATAGCTACAGCTTATATGAGAAGCTTGTGTTTCTTATAGAAACTTGATAAAAATGAACTGAACTGCAGTTTAGTAGTCCTCATTAATGAGGTTAGAGATAATTACAAATTTTCATGGGTTATGAGAATATAATTGCATAGAATGAAAGCTAAATTAAATATCTCATCTAATTAAGGGGCTGTGTTAAACTGTAATTAAAACTGGGATGCCAAATACGGTTTACTTTTGAAGTCAAATTATTTTGTGATATGGAAATAAATATGAAAGGAGAGAAAATATGTTGGGGAAGGGGATTGAAAATCTTTGACTAACAGTCTTGGATGTGTTCCCACATACATCTTAGAATTTTGCAAATCTTGATCTAAGACAAGAGGTAGCAGTTTATTTTTAAGTGGATAAGGCCACTGTGTTCCCTAAGAAACATTTCATTTGCATTTTACCCCGGTGAAGAACGTGAATTGCAACTCCTGCATTTTTGATTTATGGTTAAGTAAGATCAAGAAAATCTGGATGTAGTCCAGTAATGCTTTTGCTTTATAGTAGAATTGGCGTATATTGAGTGGGGGTTCTTTTAATAAACTTGAAAGGTATGCTACAATTAGAGTGACTAGAAGGTTTTTCTTCCAGTTGCTTTCAAAGTCTTAAATAGTTCACTGACAGACTTTCTAAAATACTGACAATATCATGGGCAGTCCAATAAATACTTCTGGTGTTATTTTTGCTACACAATTTCTTAGAAAAGTCGGTGGTTTAAAGCACTAGATTACAGTGTTTCCTGTGGGATTTAGTTTCAAAAACTCTAAATAAAAGCTGCTTGTAGCAATTGCTTGCAAAACTAATTTCTACTGGCTTTTAATTTCTATTGATTCCTTCTATTCTGTAACCTATGAAACCTACAGTTGAAAGTATTCTTTGATGAATTTTGTGAAAAAAGTTATGGTGCCACTAGGGGACAGCAGAAGATAATAATATTTGAAGCACCCTGATGCTAATTTTTTTCTCCAACTGTTTTTCCAAACATAATATCTAAGTTGTATGGCATGAAACAAGTCTATAGGGATATTTGTTTTCCAGTCATGATTGCATTGGTGAGACAAGACACCAAAAAGTTTATTTTTATCTTCTTGTCCATGTGTAACTACCTTCAAGTTTGGATGTACCTATATCTATCCTGGCAAGTCTCAGTAATTAAGTTCTTTCTTTCCTGGCATTGCATTCATGTCTCCACTTAATATGTAATTTTTTTTTTTTTTTTTTTTTTTTTTTTTTTTTTGCTTCAGAGGCAACTAGTAAAAACTGCTGCTTGAATTAAGTGATTTTCATATCATGAGCCTTTTTTTAAAGGCATTGGCACTGGAATGTCAAACAGAATAAGTATTTTTGTTCTGCAGTTTTTATCTGTGATATGTTTGGAGCTACATATGATTTAGGTCTCACTGGTTCAGATTTCTAATCCAGCCTAGTTGGTTAGCTTTCTTAGGTGCTTACACTGACTTAGGAAAGTAATTGTAATTCTGTTGTTGTCAACAAACAGTGTGCATACAGGCATGCTTCTTTTTTTTTTTAGTAAATTATATTTCTGAAAACAAATGGAGTAATTAAACTCCATCTTCCCAAAGCAGAATACTCTGTTACCAGCCATTTTTGTGGTGGCTGGTATGATGATTAGACTGAAAGAGGAATGATTAAAGCCTCTTAAGAAGAATGTGTATTTTGATGCTTTGTGAGTACTGCAGAACACCAACACCTGTGAAATTATGGACAGGTGAAAGGGGCCGGTGATAGAATTATCTTACTCTGTCATGCAGTTCTAAGCTTTGAAGCTCATTAATGCTCATTGGGGCTCTCTGTAAGTAATTGCACATTATATGTGTGAAAGTGAGACTAATAAGCCTTAATAATGTGACAATAAAGCATTTAAAATGCAAGTGACTTAATAGTATATTTTTCAATGGTGGAAGCTTGATTTTTTTATGTCTCTTTTAAATTAGGAAAAATATTTCAGGGATATATGTCTTTGGTCCAGAATAATCTGGACAGCCAAACTCCTTGTTTTGATTACTTTTCTATTTTTATTTTAAGACCCACTGAAGCACTTAGAATGTTTTTTAAAAATAAATACTGTATTAAGACCCTCTCACATTGCAGTCAAGTCATCATGCTCACTCAAGTTAAGTAAAAATAGCTGCCAGTGGAGGTCACAAGATATTGTTGACACCACATTTAACTTGGAATTCACTTTATTAAATTCTCTAAAATTAAACACTGTATCCTAGCTACATTCTTGACAGTGGCCTCTGATGCTGCATTTGCACTGACTGGCACTGTGTTATCTGCTAGAATTTGCTTCCTAATGGAATGGTAGGAATGTTCCTGTGCACTGAACGATTAAGTGGCCAAGGTTATTAGCTGCTGACATGAAGCTATCCTGTTAGCTGGAATAACAAAATAAATAAGCACAGGTATTTTAACTCAGCAGAGTGGACACAGCTGCTGTGTGTGATGGCTTGCTTCCAGTGTAGGCTGGAGGAGTCAACAACCTCCCAGGCCTTTTGAAATCAGTTTGTTCTAAGACTAACTTGATGAGGTTGGTGAGCCACAAGAACCAATAATGATTCTCATAGATTATTTCTTGTGACCAAGACTGGCAAGCAGGGACACTGACCCAGTATGACTGAATGGAGGGGACTGTGGCTCTGGGGTGAGAGTAGAACCCAGATGGTTCTCCAAACTTGCCAGTAGGTGTAAGTGGGCTACTTGCCAGACAGAAAAAGGATATTAAGTAGTCAGTGGAAAAAAACATATAAACTCAATCAATTAATCTCTGACTTCATAGCAGAATTTACTGATAATTTACAGGGATACTGAACTATGGTCTATTCAATGGGGAATAGAAGTGATCTAAAGCAAAATGAAAAAAGGAAGCCGGTTAATATTTTGTTTAAATGCTCTGTGGGATGTCAGACTGTTCACAGCCCATGGGAAGAAGCTTCTTTTCCTGGGTAAATTGAGGACTTAGCAGTGAATACTTTCTACTGCCCTGGGTCAGCTGTGAATAGTCAAGATAATTTCTGGTCTCCTGTAGCTTCTATTGGGCTGCTTTGGTAGGACTTGCTGTAGATGATGCAGCACAGTTTCAGATTGCAGTGCACACAGATCTCTTATTAAAGATTTGTTGTTTTAAGCAGAAATGCATATTGCAGAAAGAGGCCATTGATCATGTAGATGGGATAGAAATTCCAGTACGCATTTATTTTTTTGTGCTCATTTTTCATTTAAAAAAAACCCAACAAATCTGTATTATGAAAGAAACCTGGCAGTGTAGAAGTTATAATAAATGGCAGATAAAACTCTTCCTATCCCTGCCTGGAAAAATACTGGTGTCTTGGTTTGAAGCTTAGATTTCACCAGTCCTCATTATGTTACAAGGCCCAGAAGGTATTATGATTGAAAATAAAGTTTTGCCTGAATTGAGCCTGGTGTTGGAGACCTAAAACTGTTACTTTGTTGAAGAAATATGTTTAGAAGTAGTAGGTTATATAGTCGGATTTAATGGTTGAGTTTTAAAAGAAAATATAAATTATTGTATTTCTGTAGAAGCCGTTGGGGGTAGATTAGGATTTTAGGTTCCCTTTCTTAAAGGATAGTATGTGGGTGAATATATTTATTTGTTATGTGTATCAGATTGAAACTAATCAGCTCAGAATAAAACTATCTATTCTGATATATTTTGGATATATTTTTACAGATGTCTAGTACTTTTTTGTATAATGGAACAATGTAACACAGACACATGCCTGCATCAATTGAAAGCTTTTTCCTTCGCTTCTGTAGTTGTTTTAAAAAAACACGAAATCAGTTTCAAAATGAAATATAAATTGCATACTAGAAATAGTAGAACTTGACTCAAACTTTTATCCTAATCCATCTTATATTAAGCATGATTGTTAGGTTATTAGCTAATAATTCGCTGCTGTTTCTTTCAGTCTTTGCAGGGGCAAATCTTTGCTAGAGAAACAGGAGTCTGTGCTGCTTTTTGTATTTTGCTCACCAGTTTTTTCTGCATGATGAAATCGTCTTGTTCTTGATTCTTTATTGAAACTAAAATGATATGCAAAGATTTAAAGAGCATTATTTTTGCAAAATCAAGTTGTCCGGATTATTTCGGTTCTGAGAAGGGTGTGAATGGTGTGTAGTGAATAAATGATTGCCTTACATAGTGAGTAACTTGGCTTCACAGTGGAAGTAATTATTCAGTAGTTTTGTATTTATAGTTTTGCAAGTATGTATGATAAACAAAGGGTCCATTAGAAAAAGAGTGAAAATATATAATTAGTGTATAATCATGCACATACAAAATCAGGCACATTTATTTGGATTGGTTTTGATGCTCTTCCAAATGCTTAACTTATTGTCTTTAGCATTTTGAAGAGAGCAGTCTGTTACTTGCTTCTGGTAAATGTCGCAGATTTGATCTGGGTGAGAATGAGACAGTTGAGCAGTTGGTCTGGCATCCCTAATGCCCAGTTTCCTTTCTCTGAGAAGGTTTACTGTGGAGAGTTTCTTCAGTGCTAAAGGTATCTGAAGGTGGCGTGTTGGCTTGGAATGTGATACTTCTGGAAATGGGCTCACGAGCTTTGCAAGCTTTGCAGTGATACCTTACTTCCTTCTGTGTCTTTTGACAGATAAGATGATGGCATATGTTGAGGCTGTCCATGCCGGCCCAGTTAGGCTAAAATTAGATCTTTAACCTAGTCAACCTGGTAAATTCAAGTTACAGATTAAAAAAAAAAAAAACAAAACACAAAGACTTCTTTTTGAGTATGGTGGTAAATGTGTGATGTCCGAAGTATAAAAAAATTATACTTATTTTTCCTGCATGTTCATGTGAGGTAAATATCTTTAAAGATGTTATCACTTCCTGTAAATTGCATTTTCTGTAATGGGGAAATACTCCAATTCAGGAAACTGTTATGCAAGTATCTTTATATCTGTAACCCTCCTCCCCCAAATTTTATGACTATCTCATCCTCTGTTTTCTCCTTTGCCAGTTTTTAAAATAGATGATTTTTTTCTTGCCAAGCAAAGCAGAAATACTGCCTTTAACTCTGGAAATTTGGCATCAGCTTATGTCTTCTGAAATACAAACGTTAGGGAAACATGTTGTAATACATCTGTTCAAGACAACCTGTATTACATTTCCTATAATGTCTGCATATCTATGCACCTTATCCTTACAGTTCCCTTTCCATAACTTTTTTCCTACTGGATATTTGCTTTTCCAGCAGAATACTGATGCCTGGTGACCATCATGAGATGGTTCCCATTCCTGTTTTATTCTGTTACAACCACAACTCTTATGTCACTGACAGTTAAAATGTGGTGCATTTGACTAAGCCATGGGTTACAACGGTCATGGCAAGGATGTAGAAGTACTCTGAATGTGGATACAACAAGCTCAAGTCTAGCTGCTTGGCCAGGTGGAATTGATTAACAATCAGTATGCTTTCATTTATTGCCTTTGTGATAATGGTAATGTTTGCTTTAATGGTATTGCCTAGGGGTATATGCAGCTGTTGACTGGATCTGATCAAGGATGGGTTAAAGATAGGTTAAAATTTGGCAACAATTGAGTGTCTATTTGTCCTGCATGAAAACCATTTTTTCCTTATCCTGTCTTCACTGGACTATTGCCATTCTATTTCTTCATGTTTGATACTGGCTGTTGGCTCAGGGGAAGTTTAAGATAGCTTCTGTCATGGTGCATAAACTATCCTCTTAATTTTAGTGTTTGGTTTGTGTTTTTTTTTTTTTTTTAATGAAGTGAAGCTATTTGGCAATGCTTTGTGTTTCTTTGCTAAGGAAATGGTGTTGTGAACATTTTAAAACCATTTTTCTCCACTGGTAATTAGCCACTACCGCATTGTTGTAGGTAATTTATCCCACTTCCTTTTCGTCTGCCTTTGGCACTTGCTCTTGATTGTAGGCATCTTTCTTTTTCTCATCTGCAGTCACTGTAAATATAACCCTTTGCTTTATAGCACTAATGATGATTTTCACAGCTTCCTGCTTGCAAGTCGTGATTGAGTTGCAGAGAAGTTGTTTGCCTTTTTCAAACATATTGAAGTCAGTAGACTCTAGAAAACAAAGCAGATATGAACTAGAAGTGATTTTTTTTTACCCCAAAGACTTTCTGCAAGTAAGATGCAATTTTCCATGGACTTGGAATAAATCATATACCCTTAGAGACTGTTAAGATCACAGTGCAAAGATGAGTCCCTTCTCTGGTTTCTCGATCACCTTGAGGAGATGACAGGATATCATCAATTATTACACAGTCCAAGAAAGTTTGATTACTTTCAGGTTTTTAATTTACTTTTCTTCAGCAGAGTCAAAGTGCATACTTATTGGATAATAAATCACCAGAGTAAATTAGCATTTTAGGACAGATGTTTGGTTTTGGTGATGACAGACAACTAGAAGGCTGCAGTTGGCAAGAACAGGGAGAACTTCTAATATCGTCTCATCTGCAGAGGTAGTCTTCCTGCTGAAGAATTACAGTAACCAAGGTTGTTTCTTCATTGCTTTATCATCTGTAAAGGTTTAAGCATTTTATTTTTGTGCTGAAAATAATTACAGAGATGTTCCTTTGTTTGCTTTAGTGGAGAACTTTATTTCTGTAGGATAGTAAGGGGTGTTCTTTCTCTTGTGTTTTAGGCATTGTAATGGAAACAAATTTTGAGCAGGTCTAACTGTTCTTGTTACTGTTTATGCCAGTTTTTAGTAGCTTGTCCTTTCCAAAGTTTGCCAGTAGGAAGCTTTTAGTATGAAATAGGCAGAGGGAACACTTAGGCTTCAGTGGAAAATTTAACTTTTCTATTCTTTTTGAGATGATCTTTAACACAATATTTTTCTGATTAGCACATTATGAGGTTGGGGTTTTTTTTGAGAAATAAGATAACACTCTGCCCAACTAAACCTCCTTTTTTATAGGCTGTGTTTTGTTTTCTTTAACTCAATGTCCACTGAATAGATACAGACCTTCCCAGATGGTATTTAAGAACCTTTGGATTCTAGCTTTATTAATTCTGTGATGTTTTCATTTTTGTGTTTAGCTCTGAAGAACAGTGTTGTTATTAAATTGTTTGCTTGAATTAAGTCACGATTATGGTATAAAACGGGCAAAGACTGTTCCTCCTTAACTTCAAATATTTTTGAACTATTGGCATTTAAAAGAGAATGTTTCCAAAACATGTATGGGAAGGGATTACACTGCATCAGTAGTTACTAGATCTCTTTCAGTGCTTTAGAATTTCTGATGACTTAGCTCTGAGAAATATATCTATGTTGCTTTTTTCGTCCTTAATAGGTGGCAAAAATGAGAAGGAAGAGGTGCTTGAAAGCCTCTTTTTTTTCTAGATCTATATTTTCATGTGGTTGTTTCTTTACTTAGCTGTGGTGCTACTTTGTCTACATAAAGTCTACATAAAGGCTTTGCAAGATTTAAAGTAAACATGGTAATACTTGGTGTCCATAAATACCAGATGTGATGCTTGGCTTTTTTGGTGAATTATCTATGGAATGTCCCTTTTGGATTTGTACTTTATGAAGCAATTACTGACTCAGCATACAAAGAGTTTAGCACTAATAACACAAAATCAATTTTTAAAGAGTCAGAGTGAAGGTTTATCCGATCCTGCATCGTGTTTCAGAGTGGCCTCTTGGATACTGTTGGAAAGCTATAAAAACAAAACAAGCACAGAATGGTTTTTCCTGTACTGTATCATTGCAGATTTTGGTTTTGTGGCTTGTACAGACGATATCTGCACTCTCTGCCCTTTGAGTATTTCTTCTTAATTTCTTTGACTCTGGCCTTTCACAGTGCTTTGCACACTGAATAAAAGAGATGTGATAAAGAAACAATTTAAAAATGCCAAGTCAGGCACTCTGGGATAAGAAATACCACGAGCAACAAAACTGCATAAATCCATGCCTTTGGCTAACTTCAAGGAATCTGAAACATCATTTGTATGTTTATACAGTGCAATCAAGACTTTTCTTGACAAATGACAAAGATTGTTAAGAGATTTAACAGACATTTTTTGCAGATATCAGATCATTCACGTAGCTCTTGTTGGAGTCCTATCCTTTCATATCATCTACTTTGGAGAGAAAAGCAGAACTGGGTTATTCTGTACTCTAAATTGGTGAGACTGGTATTTACAGCCATATTATCTCTGTCTTCCTGTCTGATAGATACAAGGGAATATTTTCATCCTTCTTTCCAACAGTGCTCTGAGAGCTCAGGTTCTTTTGATGTGTCATTGGCTGTCTTGGTAGTATGATCATCGGTTTTTGCAATAAAATGCAAAGTCCTCTGAGGTTCAGTGGCTTTCCAGGATTTCATTGCTTGTTCAGGTAGTGGCAGTGTCTGACAGGCACCCACCTTGCAGGTATATAATTTGTAATTTGGTTGGGTTGAAATATATAGAACTTCTGTAAAAGGTGCACTTGGTCCATGTAAGCAAGTTCTTCCCAACCTTAGTTATTGTATAAAGGGTGTAAACATTTCATGGGATGTTTGGTCAGCTGGGACAACATGCTTGGTAAAGATAATAAATTAAGACAAACAAATATATTGCTTAGAGCTTTTTTGAAAGATTGTACAAGCTGATATTTTCTGTATTGAAAACATTGTAGGTCTACTAATGAAATGGATTTAAATCATTATAGTTTTTGTACAGTACCAAAGTACTCTTATCAATCCATGTATAATCAGTAAATTTGCATGATATTGGCATGTAACTGAGATTCTTCTTAGATCAATTTTATTTCCATGTAAAATTTCAAAATCTAGAATGTGAAGCTTAAAATTTCATGTAAACCTTTACTAGATACTTGTAGTTGATCTTCAGAAGTTGGTATCCAAATCCATCATAGATAGCATTGAAGAAAAAAAAAATCCGAGGCATCCAAGAGCATTTTGTTGTGATTTTTCAAATTCATCAAATGAAAGCAGAAAGCTGTAATAAAAGCTGTCAGACTGTTTTAACTGCAGATTTTGTTTCTACTTACATTGCTTACTGTGCTGTGACAGATAGTGTTTATAGTTTTCAAACAATTCTGCAGTACTGTTTTTGCCAAGTGATAACTGTTTATCCTTGGAGAAATGTGGGCTCCGTGTATTCCACTAGAAATTACTTTTATCAGTTTTAATGATATGATTCATGTTTGGTGTGCCTGAGAACATCCTTCTGTGCTCCCTGGCCTCCCTAAAGAAGGGATTTTAAAGCTGCTCTACAGAGCAACTTACAAGTCTTGTTTTGCTTTGTCCTACTCATTGCTCTCATCAGTTGGTTTTGAGTTGAATTCTGTCCAATTCTGGCGTATTTCTGAAATTCAGTTGGAATTTTGTTTTTGTGATGTGGGGCTGTGCAGTATTTTCTTATCAATCTGTACTTTTAAGAAGTATTTGTAGATATAAACAAGGAAACAGTGTATGTGCTACAGTAGATGCAGACTTAGTGCCTGCAAGCTCATCATTACCCACTTCTTCAGGAGAACTTCAACCCATTGTGTTGTTTGCTTACCAATGCTATTGGGTACTTTTTTTCTACATGAATATCCTGAAGTCAGTAAATGTGCCAAAAGCAGGAACTGATATTTTCTTGCACAAAGAGAAAATGCTCCAGAAGATGCTTTTAAGCATAAATTAGCTGATTTTTAATGTCTTTGCTAACCGTGTATCTTGAGTAATTACCAGCTCATCTACATTTGATACAGCTGTTAAGTGCACTGAAGAGTGAATGCTAGATACTTCTTATGGGATTCTTATGGGATCAGTATGATTGTATCTTTTCTTTTGCATCTGGAAACTGCTTCTATAAATGAAAGAGCTCCTATTTTTATGCTTTTCTCTCTGTGATGATGTCACTGTAACCTGTTAGCCTTTACTGAACATGTAAGAAGGGGTTGTTATTTGAGACCAAGTTGTTTACCCTTTTGTAACCTTTCCCTGTCTTTGGCTTGCAGGATATGCAAAGAGAATCAGTTTTTACCAAATGTTAGACCTCACCTATTTGATTTCTTCTCAAAATCAAACCTTACCTATTTGAATACCTATTGAAACTTTACCTATTGGAAAATGCTGAATGCAAGTAGCTGGATTTTCTAGTCCTGTAGTCATACACTTTGAGTGCTATTTGTTTGCCACTAATGCTTCAAATGGAGGGAGGAAAAGATTCATTGGTCTGAACGCATGTCTTAGCCCCAGATGTTTAGAACTCCAGGCATAGTTTTAAAATCAGCTCAAGTAGGGATATTGGCAAGTCTCTGGTTTGCCTCTTTTTTTCCCTTTGTTAAGTGAGAGGTTTTGTTTGTTCTTTGGACTGTTTATATAAGGAATCAAATGTAGATTCTTATTGGCTATTGAAAACATCAGCAAAACCTAATTTTTTCATGATTGTTTGAGATTTCTTTTTTTTCCCCTTTTGATCAGGTACAAAGAAGGTGGTGAAGCTTTGTTGGTATTGCTTCCTTCAGAAGAAAAAGGGATGGTGGAACAGCTGGCGCAGAGGAAAGTACCTATCAGTGAAATCAAGTAAGTGGCTAATGGCCTGCCTGTTATTCAACCTTCTTTCTGCAAGAGTAATGTGTGATGAGTCTATGACAATCTTGATAAAGTGCTTTAATTGCCTGAAGCTGGACAAATCAGGGAAATGAATTAGTTTTGGTAGTGTTGTAGAAGGAAAAGACCTTGAGAGGTTACCTATTTTATTGCTGTTCCCAAAGGCAGGATGACCTGCACAAATCATTCTTATCAGATGCCAATTAATATATTCACAGTTTCCCAAAGAGACCTCATCTGTACTCAACAGTTACTACCATTAACATTTTTTCTTCAAGTGTCTGATAAGACTTGTAAGTAATTTAAATGAAATATTTCTTTTGTCTTGTGCCAAGAATATATGGAAAGTGATGTATTCTCTTACTCTCTGCAGCTTCTTTTTATGTAATTGAACATGATAATGCTCTTTCTCTTTTGCAGATTAAACAATTACAATTTCTTTAATCTGTCCCTGTATGTTTTTATTGCTGTTACAATTTTTGTTTCTCTTATCTGTATTTTCTTCAGTTCTGGACTATTTCTCCAACTTATCATGACCTTTCTGAATCAGTTAGTTGAAGGACAGGAAGTAAAAGATGGTCATTTTACATACTAAAAAGAGGGTTCCAAGGGAAATCTGTAAGGAGCTATGTTATCTGTACAGATAGAACTGCCTTTGAAGGAGTAGCAGAAACATATAGCAATACGAGATGAAAATAAAAAAGTATGTTTCTGTTTTCTGTTAAATGCAGAGTAATGGATATGTAGGAAACACAAAAATCCTAACTGTAAAAATATTAGAAGAAAAGACCACCACTAAAAGTTGATGGTAGTTTCTTGGATAGTAGCTATAGGTAGGAAGGGGTTTACTGTTTTCTGAGCCTGTCAGACTGATGTTGAATTAAGAGAGAAAAGAGAATGTGAAGAAAATATGGAAGAAGAATTGAAAACAAGCCAGAAAATGTGATCTCAGCCTGACTCCATTTTTAACACTTAAAAAGTTCAGGTTACAGCATGCCAAAAATTGTACAGCAGAGGTAAAAGAAATCAGAGAAGGATGACAAGGTAGAAAATGGAAGTTTGTGTATGAGTGGATATGAGCAAAGCGAGGCCTGTTTTACTTTGAAAAGCTATGGCTTGCATGTGAAGATACGGATATCTAAACAAAGAAGGGAATTAACTATACTGAATTTCTATGTAGAACAATTGTTTTTGAGAAGAAATCAAATTAGGATGAAACCTTAGGTGGTTATTTACACCTCATTGCTTAACCTTCTGAGCATTTTGCTCAGAATTTACAGGTTGATATTTCTTCAGAGACCAGAAACAATGCATATAGCACTTTCTGGATTTAAAATTTAGTTTTATTTTTTTAAATTTTTTTTTTATAGTGTATGCCATTTCAAAGGCTCTTCTGAACTGTACTTGTGACTGCTATTTCTGTGGAACAAACTGAGCACACAGCAGCTGGTGAAATAAGTCCACCTTTTCTGATTAAACACTTATCAAATCCATGTAGGATGTGGATGAAATTCAAACATAAACAATTTTTGCTAAAACAGTGAAATAAGGACTAGAATGCTGTCCGACAACTACTTAATGACAACTCAAAACCTCACCAACTGAATGTGGATAATATCAGTAAAGGAACTGAAGTCTGACATTTTCTTTTCTGTTAAGCATCATAGTGCTTTAAAAGGATCTCTTGTATAACCACTGCAGTAAATTCTCTTTCCAATCTTCTTTTTCCATCTTAAAATGGTAGTTATTGAAGTAATTTATCTTTCTTTTATATTCTGTAAATAAATGTCTGATCTCATGCCCATTATAAATATTTCCCCTTTCCCGTTTCTTTGTCAGCTAAGCTTTTAACTTCGTAAGTAATGGTGTTAATTGTTTGAACAGCTTATCAAAGGAAGTGGTAAAAAAACCTTTAGGCTGTATTTATCCATGTAAATAGAAATCCATGTTTTTGCACAGGGATAATAATCCAATTTTAATAGGGCAAGTATTTCACCCCCAATAAATGCACATTATATTTATAATCCAAGTTAGGTGGGTCTCTGGAGAAAGTGGCTGCATCTCTTAACATATTGTTGTTAATCTGATTTTACTTTGATGGAAAACTCTGCTTTATTTTTTTTTTTAAATAAGTAATACCCTAAAATTCATTCTTGTACCAAGGCCACTAGGACATATGTATTATAGATACATTTAAGAAATATTCTTAATTGGAATCATCATTAGAAAAGTCAAGGGTTTTGATTGAGAACATATTTTAACAGCCTGCCCCAAGATCCAGTTTTTCAATCTGCAATATTCTTCAGTAGAATTTATAACATCATAATGAAGGGGAATGCTTTCACTTAGAATTGTCTGTCTAGTGTGTTATGATTTAAAAGATGTGGCATTGTCCTTGTAAAAGGCTAACTAAAATCCTTAAAAAATTATTCTTGTAATTACTTGTGGATTGCAAACCAATTTAATTCTAGAAGTTTTTAACTACAGATTTTCCTGCTGTTTACTTCCAGCCAGTTTCCCAATTAATTCAAGTCCAGCGTGTTTTGTCAGTTTATAAATTGTTTAAGAAGTTGCATGAACCCATGGATCATGTTCCAGGTCTTGTGGTGAAGTCTTCTCCTATTGTTTGTGCTTATTCACCTAATTATAGATTCTTAAGAATTCTAACTTGGGAATTAGGAGATAATGAGCATTGCTCACTGTCAACAGAGTTTAACTGTTCAAGTTTCTGAAATTCATTCTCAAAGCTTTTTTTTAAAAGGTTGTTTCTAAAACGCTGTAAATCCATGTGTTTGTTTGGCTGTTTTTATTGACCTGTTGCCTGGTACAGTGGTTGTAAGAATGCTGTTACTTTTCTTATTTTGTATTTTTTGATTTGCAAACGATTTTTGATGTTGTTTTATTTAGTATAGATAGACCTTTTAAAACAATTCCATAATTGGAAATTAGAGAAAGGAAGAACTTTCCTTGATACCTGTTCAAAGGACTGGGGTTTAGACTTTTTCAGTTTTAGATCTAAGCTGCCAGTAGAGGATTTCAGTAAACTAGTCCCTTTTAACTAGCACAAGCTGCCATTTTACAGGTAGTGCTTTTAACAGTAACTTCTTCATTGCTCAAAAAGAGCAAGAGAGTGCAAAATAGGCAATAATACAATATCTTAGGCCATGTAAATATGGCAAAAAGGTACTCTGAAAGTATTAAATGGTTTGTATATTTTTAAAGGAGTCTGTAATCTCCAAGTTTTCCATGCAAGCTCTAAACTTAAATTATTTTTGGTAGTATTTTGAGGTTACTTTCTTGCATCCAACTTTGTTGGGTAAAAAGATAAGAGCTGCTTCCTCAGGGGTTGCCATAACAGGTTTTGTGTCTAGAAAATTTTACCAAAGGAAGAGCAAGTATATAGATACCCATTATGTAGTATCACTTTATTTTTATGGCAAAAAAGGTGTTGTTTGAGGAAAAGAACAATAACAACAACAAAAAACCTTTTTTCCTTTTTTTTTTCTTTCTCTCAGTGGATAATATTTGGATGTGTATCCCACATGTTGGCAGTATCAATATAGGGGATCTGTTAAAACTGCCTCCCAGTTGCCATAGTTACTGTAAGACAGTACACTGGTGTCACTGTTTAGTGTGGTTCTACACCTCTGTGAGATCTGCTGGGTGAGCCTTCCTTAGGTGCCAGCCCTTCCCCCTCCCTCCAGCCTTCAGGTTGTCTAGTGTAACCATAGAGAGCCACATTCCACACTGAGAGCACAGAGCAAAAGCTGCTGCTGCTGCTTGGAAGCTGGGTGGAAATCTGGAAAGTGTTCTGCTGCATTAGGGCAGCAGGGTCTTTTAGGTGGTTGTTGATATTTTTTGCTTAAATTCTATTTTGGAGAAGAGTGGGGGAAGGATAATGCCTAGTTAAAACAGTGCTTGTGTCCTAGTATATAAACCAGGGAAAATGAGAAGAAATCAAAATGTCTATCAACCAGAAAATTTGGAGATTGCTGTCTGATCAATACATAAGGCCAGGCAAGCTGGGTTCATGTTTACATCATGGCACAGTCAGGTGTGGCCATTTATGCAACTGGTAGGCAAAAGTGTAGCTTCAGAAAGTTGTACTACTCTTTAAAGGTAAGACATGTGATCACAGAATAAGAAATAACCAGCCTACTTAAAATGGCAGACCATGTTATAAAATCCCCTTCTAGCCTTTGCATAGTTGGTTTTAGCTCATTGGTTCTTAGCCATTTAGGCAAGCTTATAAATTATGATAGCTAATTTCAGTGTTTAGCTTTTAGGTTTGCTTCTCCTAATAGTCACATGTATACAGTTTATTGTAAAGAGTTTTATTTGTTCAGAAAGAAATAACATACAAACTCTTTAAAGCCAAAATCCAATTTAACAGTGGCCAGCTTTCTCATTTTTTGAATCTCAGCATGAGAGGAAGATGTCAGTGGATGACTGTCATGATACAGTGTTGGAGAAGAGAGAATTCAGTACTTCTCTTTTTTTGGTAGTCAGTGCTGCAAATTTGCTCATTCGTTAACAAACACATAAGCTCAAAATGTGCCTGGGGTACCATGTTCTTTGTTGTCATTGCTTAGATTTATACTACATTATCTAGCCATTCTTTTAAATGTGAAGTGTCTTGTTGTTGGGGTTTTTGTCTTCTTCAAAAACTTTTCTTGCAAATTTAAATCAAATTACTCAAAATTTAGATGCAGTCTATAAAATGTAGCTGTATTTTGTCTCGAATTATTGTCTATTATGCTTGGAGCCTCAATGACACATAGTCTCTTATGAATAATGAATCATATTCCTACAATAATCAAGTCACAGAAAATAATGAGTAATAGCATGTCCGGGTGATAATCGGAACTTCATAAGCATTTTGAGTTTGACAGTGGCAGTAGGGAGAAGTTGGCAGTCTCACTACTCTTTGAGAAGTGCTCCAAGGCCATTTTTCCATTACTTAAAGATTTCACATAGACCATGTTTCCCTATTTTTTGAGAAGGTACAACTGCCAGATGCTTTCCTGACACCAAATATGATATCTACTGTTTCTTTTCCATTCTTAAAACCTGCTAATGCTGCTATGGAGGATCAGCAAACTGATGAATCATATTTTGCTTCTGACTAAGCTGTGTTAGCTGTTGTGTATTTGCTTGTTTTCTTTAGGTCCTTACAAATTAGGTTTTTTTGGTATCAAGAAAAAGTTAATTGTTTAACTACTTTTTGCCCCCTTTGAATATGAGCACTGTGTTAACATGGCCTTTTTGATAGGATTTTTTTCCCTCCATCTCAAGGAGTTGTTAAGATGAGATACAACTGTGACTCCAAATGCTTTTACTTTCTCTAGTTGCTATGGAATAAATTTCTTCTGACCTAGCTGATTTATAGGAGTACTTGGTCTCCCATGATTTGTGATTCTGGTGTGAGCTTGCACTGTGCTGTAGCTGTTGTTAGCTGACTGATTGCACCTAGTGCCTGACTGATTAGCCTGTGCCTTTTTTCCTTGTCTTCACTTGGGGTGAAGACAAGGAAAAAAGGCACTGGCTAATTTTAGGGCTTTGAGGTCATCTCTTAATACCTTTTCCATAACTTAGCAGCAATCCAACACTTTTCTAGACTGTCTTACTGCTGGTGTTCATATTAATTCTTTTATAACTCATGCTATCCATTCTTTACTTTTTGTATCATATTTTAAAGATTTGTTGGTAAGTTTGTCCCCCATTCAATTTTTCACGCTTTTTTTTTTTTCTGTCTTATGCTTTTAAATGTTTAGAGCCTATTATGTGGTGTCTGGAAACTGGAAGTCATGTTGTTTGGTCTTTCACTAAAACTGTAGCTAATAGAACTTATGTATACTGTAGTTTTCCACTGGCTGTATCTGAACAGATTGAAGAAATTTAAATTTTAAGGGAATGAAGCTTGATATCTGTTTTCAAATTTAGTAAGAATAACCTCCCACCATGTTTGCTAGGTTTTATGATACACTGGGGTGGCAGTAGCAGCTCAAAAGTAGATGAGATCTGGGCAAATAAATCTGCAATAATGTGGGTATCACTGGAATAAGTTTAAATATTCAGAATCTGGGAGAGGACCAGATATCTTTTTAGTAGGTTTAATGGCAATTTCTATAGTGCAGTCAATGTTCTTTATTTACTTGAGAAGCTCTTAAATCTGTTTAATCTCAATGTCCTTTATTATTGCTCACCTGGCTATTTTTTTCTATGAAGTACTTAAATTTCAGTATTCCTGGCACAATGAATCTTATTTAAGCTTTTAAAAATGCTGACAGTTTCCTTATGAAGACTTTTATTTCAGTATAAAGTAGTGCTATAATTCATTATGCTGTTTCTGTATTTTTGCAGTACTTTTATAAAATCAGGAAGTTCTTTTCTGCTGATTTCTGCTTTGCTTTGGAATAAAGCTTCACCACCTTCCGTGAAAACTGTCTGAATAAAACAGCTGCCATTTGTCTTTTCTGCATTATTTGTTTGAGGAGTGCAATCTTCATCCTTAATATGGTTCCATTCTGTGCTATTTCAGTGGTAATAGCTCTGTGCATATTAAAACAATGCAAAAGATGTGAAGATGCTCCTCAGAACTAACAGGTGCTTATTTTAGAATGTTCTAATAATTAAAGCTTGTTTTTTTTCTTTTTTTGTTTTTTGTTTGTTTTTGAATAGAATTAATCCTGAGAAACTTACAGACATTCAAAAGAAGCTGCAAGCATTCTTAGCTCAAGATCAGGAGTTAAAAGAGAAAGCTCAAAGGGTAAGTCATCTGCTTCCATGCAATTCTTGGAGTGTGTTGGTTGAATGGAACTGCAGTTTGAGTAACTGACCAGCTCAGACATGCCCTAGAAGCGGTGACTGGAACTGAAGAACGCCCAGAGATAATTGAGTACTTCTGTTAGGAGAGTAACATAAATTAGAAAGAACCAGAGTCTTCTGAGTTGATGTCCAGTGACAGAAGAGGCACAAATTCTGTACAAAAATCTCCATTTAAACCCATGAAAAGCCTTTCTTGTGAGTGTGGTTGAACACTAGAACAGCAAGGCTGTGCAGTCTCCAGATACTGGTTATTAAAAACTGGGTTCCTTCCTGAGCAGCCTGCCCTAGCTGATGTTGGTTTGAGCAGGCTCTTGCACTGGATTGTCTCTGAAGTTTCTTCTCAACTTCAACTTCTAGTTTCTTGGAAAGCTGGTACAAAAAATGTCAAAATAATGCTACTAATAAAAAAGGTGACTTAAGAATAGCAGATCACATTACTTGACTTGAAAAGTTAGAAATATGAAACCATGTAGGCCTCAACATGCCCACCTTGATCAATTTTTGTCATATATCTTGAATATATGTGACAATTTGTCCTTTCTTGGGGTAAAATCCAATGCATTGAATAAAGCATTTTACCTTTTGTTTGGATTTGAATGATCAGCAAAATAGCTTAGAATAGCTCTTCTGGATTAGATGGAGAATTATGTGAATGGGTTTATGAATGGAATTTCTTTGCTGTGCTGGTTAATGCTGGGAGACTTTATGGGCAGAAAATATGTGCATTTCACCACATGTTTATCAGATTTGGGGAAGGTAGAGACCCTTCAAATAAGTAGGTTTCTGGATGAGAATGAACTTGGTTGTAAAAGATACTTTCTGTGAAAGGTAGCCTTAGAAACATTTCTGGCAATTGCACTGGCTCTTGCCATCACTAAACATGTTTGCTGACCTTTCCCTGGTTTTATAATATTTTTAGGCCATGAACTCTTTGGAATGGAGCTTGCTGCTTTTTTTATTGAAGCACTGCAGCATGTTGGTTTTCTGAGGCTGGTTGGTTTGTTGGGTTTTGTTTTGTTTTTGAATTGTGGATATCATTAGCCTGTGAATTCTTTAGTTGTATCAAGTCTTTTAAAAACTATGAATTGAGATGAAGGAAAACATAGTTGGAAGGATAATAGGCAGATCTTTCATGTCATTTTTTCATATATATATGTGTGTGTTTGTATACATATATATATATATATATATATATAAAATTAAAAGAGTACCACCAAGGGCCACATGGTGAGAAATCCAGAAATGCCAAAGCCTGAGAAATACATGATTGCAGAGATCTTGGATTAATGTTAATAACTTTTTATTTGTATGAGCTAGTGTGGGCATTTATAACACTTGAAGGTATACTGGTAAACCTGAGTGGTAGGGTAAAATGAGAAGAGGATTGTGAAAGAGTTAGAGAAACCAAGAGTTTTAAGCTTTCTATTGAACTGGGATGTAAAATGAGTCAAGTTGAAATATTTAGAACTCTTGAGATTCATCTCACCTAGTTTTAGATGTCCTCTGTGAGTTAGTCTGCCTGAACTTTCTTTTATAGCTGATAGGGTGGAAAAAGTACTTCTACAATGCCTCCTGGCACAGATACCTTAAAAAAAAAAAACCAAACCCCTTGGGGATGGATGGATGAATGGTGTTTTTTTTGTGCTGCAGAGGTAGGCTATGTGATGTGACCTATCTTGGAGGCCTGCAGTAGGGACACTTAGTGAGTCAGAGGAATGCCATTCTTACTTTCCTAAACAAGGAGATTTCAATCAAAGTGCCTGAGGAGCTCAGTGCGAGCTTTGTAAATAAAATGTCTAAGGCAGTGTTCTAAGGGAATGCTTTTAAAAACTATTTTTGGCATTTAGGTCTTCCAGGTTTTTGTAGTGCATAAAGAATTACTTGAAGCAGTGTGGAATGTCAGTGTAAGCTTCATCCTGGCACTGCACAAACCAGAGGCACTGGTGTCACATTCACCTCCAGCTGCCATGGGAAGTTGCAGCTACACCAGTTTATGTCAGAAGTGACAGAGCAGCTGGCTGGGGGAGGATGAGAGTAGGAGTAATCCAGCATCATCTTACTTGAAATGAAAACACCAACAAACCTCTGTTTCTGCCTTTGGCTTTTTAATCTCTTAACAGGCAGAGAAGGATCATTCTGAATTGAGTAGAGGAATAATAAAATTTCAAAATAGCCCGAGAGTAAAATGAAACATGGGCTCTGTCAGTATTGCAGATACAAACTTAATTTAATTTTTAAAAATTGCAATTGGCATATAATTACACTTTGAGACCATTTTTGTTGCAGTTTTTAATTTATGGATAGCAGAGAAGTGTCATTCTTGCAGGCAAGCTGTAAATAACATTCAATTTTTGAAGAACTTGAAGTATGGACAAATGGTTTATCACAGAAGTGTCCCTCCTTAATAAGGTAACTATGAATGTTCAGACATCCTATGCAAATATGCCCAAGTAGTCTTACATGTCAATGTGAATAAAACAAAAAAATGAATGCAAATGAAATCCTGACCTTGGATCCTTATCTGAAATGCTGGATTTTTCAGAGCGTGGGTTTTACGTTGTCTAGGCTGTCTGTTGCAAGCTGCCAAGTTCTTGACATTTGTAGTGTACTAAATAAATTCCCAACCTGAATGGATGAGATAGCAGTGAAACAGCACAGCTATGCACAGAAGTTTGGATAGGATGGTTGTCTACCATCAGGTGTTGAGGGCACGAGGCCCAAGTTCTTGTGTCCTCTAAGCTTGTTGATTTACTTCAAGGTGCCTTTACTTTTTTTGAAAATAGAATGTTCTTGATGGCTAATTGCTTCAACAAACTTCATGGTTCATTTATTAGGACATGGCTCCCCTGCTATTGCTTGGAAAGACAGTTTGAATCAGATCAGGGCTCCTTTGAAACCTTTGCCGTTGTTCTTATGGACTGGTGCTGCCTTTTGGCATTTCTTGTAATTTTAATATTTAATATGTCAGTTCAGCCAGTTCTGGAAAACAGTTTAAAAAAAGAATCTTTTTTTCTTGCCAGTTTGAATGTTATTGTGGTGCTGAAGTGTTGTCTGTCCATTAAATACTTCATGACACCCAGAGGGATGTGCAGGGTGTTACAGCCTGAGATTCCAGCCACACCCTGTTACTTTTGAATTACTGTCAAAACAGCACATCAGTTGAATTGTGTGCATTTTAATACTTACAACAGTTACCCAGGAAATAGATCAGTAAATCAAAATTTAGAGGTAGTAAATTCCTAGAGCATGGTGCTTTTTTCCTTATGTATTTCTAGTACTTGTACAATAATCTCCCCTGCTTTTGGAGATCTGTAGCTACTACTGTAGTAGAACTATACTATGTTAATGATGCCCAACCATAACATTTTCCAAAGAAATTATTGCCTATAATATTTTTGCAGTGTTATTTTAAAAAAAGCCTTGAAAGTGACATCAAACAGCAGATATGGCAGGGGACAACAGCAATTGTAAAATAGCAGGGAAGAAGTTCAGACTGATTAAACTTGTTCTCCTTCAGCTCCAGTGTGTGTGTGCAGGCTGAGGAAGTCTCAGAATAACTGAATAAAATCCAACTGAGATGACAGAGTTTTAGACAGAGATTGAAGTCAACACACTGAAATCAAATTAAAAAAATCAAAGCAAATGGCTTGATTTCTCTTCTTGTAAACTAGAACAGCTCTTCTATCCATTTGTTTGGTGTTTCATTCTTAGTTATTGTGGGGCTTGAAAAGCGTGCAAAGGTGTGTTCTTTCTGCCCTTTATAGTTTGTTAATTTCTAGACCACGCGTATGAAATATATGCTAGTAAGGTAAATGGATGGCTTTATCAGTTATCCAAGAGACACAACGAGATTTCAACCCTGTAGCAAGTAGTGACTCATGTAAATATTCAGATGTGCAAATCTTAGATTCACAGGAAGTATACTTCTTTTTTTAATCTACTTTTTTTCATCTGTCACTGCAGAGAAAAAAGAGGCTTTCATTGATTTTTGTCACTTGCTAGACAGCAGTAGATTAATGAGATCTGTCAAATTTGAAGCCTTTTCCTAAACATTCTAATTACCTTTGTAAAATGATTAATAATTCAATGTGAGCAAAGAAGTGTTTGATGTAAGTATTCCACATCTCAATCTCGGTAGCAGCTGAATGAATTGAGCTCACACTTTCAACAGCTAAAATTAATTGAAAGACATAATCAGGAAGGAAGCTTTACCCAAAAACCCCTCAGCATTAGGAAAAACAAGCAAATGAAGATTTAGTTTTATAGTGAATTAATGGGCAGCTTGCAGAGTATATCTCTTAGCTCTACATACCTTACAATCAATAGTTTTTATTTCTGTTTACTCAGGGGAAAAGAATGAGTTTATAACATTGCTTAATTTCTTATCTTTCTTTTTACCTTTTGAAGTGTTTTTTTTTCTCTTACAAACATTTAAAGAATCCCCATAAGACATCAATGCTCCTGCCTGTTGAGTGTTTGCTCCTCTACCTGAGGTTAACAAGAAATAGATTTTTTTTTAATTCCACATGAATTATTAATACAGTAGTTTTTCTCCAATAGGTGCCTGTACATAACAGAACAAGGGTGTGGTTATAGGATGCTTGAATGTAACTCTGTGAACTTAACTTGCTGTTATTAGTGTTTGATGGTTTAAGCCTCATGGTAGGAGTTCTGGCACGTGTCAGAAATAAGGTTATGAACAACAGAAATCCAAGGATCTTTTCTGATACTTGAAATACACCGGTATTTATGCTGCTGCTGCTACATAAAACTAGACTATGTAGAAGAAGCATGAGAAGAAGGAGACTCTTTCCTTTTGGGAAGGACAGCAGAAAAATGCAATGCAAGATTAAGTTATTCTCCTATGCAGTGCTTCCATTTTTTTTTGGAGAAAGTCTGTGATTAATTGAGGCTTCATCCTTGGACTGGTCTTAGCAAGTGTATAATGAATTTGTCTTGGTCAGCTGAGTTGCATCATTGACTGTGTGCATGTGATGAGCTGATGGTAAATGTAAGGTAATATGAATCATCTTAGACCACAGTGAAGTGCTGCTATATTGAGTGGAATAACTTCCTACTTGTGACTAAGATTAAGTCAGGACATCTCAGATTGATAGCAACAAAGTCTGTTTGAAGTTCCACATAATTTAGATATTGGAATAGCATAACATTCAGAAAAGCTAGGAGAAAAAAAATCAAATTGAATCAGTGATGTTTCCTCCTGACTAATCTGTCATATTTTTTTTCTAGGAAAATATAACATGACATACTGTTGGGAAATTCAGTCAATTCAGCCAATGTGAATGTAATGAAATATTTGAGTACTTGAACTTGCATCACTTCTGTAGTAGTGATAAATTTTGTCTGATGAGTACTTTAAAATTTCACTCTGAAATCCCTGTTAGACTACCTAATAGTGAAATTCTGTTTTGTGTTTAGAGCAACAATATGTTTATTTCTTGTGTTGCTAAGTGAATGGTGTCTTTTTACTGAATACTTCCATTTTTCTTTCAGTGCTTTGTATCTTACTTGCGTTCAGTTTACTTAATGAAGAACAAGGAAGTGTTTGATGTTTTCCAATTGCCTCTAGCTGAATATGCTCTGTAAGTATGGTCAACTTAAAATATGGAAGCTGTATAGTGAGACGTTTTGCAGTCTTTAAATAGCTGTTTTGTCTGTGTTGACACACAGAATTGGTCTTCTAGTCTTCTAGTGTACTTAGTTTCATATTCATGCTGAGCTTTTGCATATTTCCAAGAGCATTCTAAATGGAAATTATGTGTAAAAGCAATACATGCTGTACAGAGAAATAACTTAGGGCAGAAGGTACATTTGCTATATACGCTAGAAGACATAACTTCTGAATTAAAAGGATAGAGAATAATGTTTTGGTGTTTTCCCCCTCCTCAGATTTGCCCTTCAGCCTCATAGCTAAATACCAGCCTGTAAAGTGTATTATTTAAAAAGAAATTGGAGGTATCTAAGGACGATGTATTGGAGTCTCATTTTGAGTATGATTTGGACATTTCTCTCTGGCCATCAATAACTTTTCAGAAGTTTCAGTGTGTTTGGTAAAGATGAAGCATCTGCCCTAGACTGAATAACATCTATTTTGCTATGTCTGTTTTTGTACACGTTTGTGAATCATTCCGTATTTTGTATGGGAGGGAAATTAATTTTGACAGGTTGACTGTACAGATGACAGCCCCTTGAAATTGTTTTAAGATGTGAAGTTTTTGAAATCTCATGGGGACGCAGGGTAGTCATAAGGGAGCAGCAAGGTGTTCAAAGGTTCACAGTAAATTAATTTGATATGTGTGGAATTTCATACAGAGAAGGCTAATTTGCCAGCACATGGTATAATGAAGTAAAATGTGACAAATTACTAGACTCTGGAACACCTGGTCTTTCAGTGCTGTGCTGTCATTAACATGATTATGCTTTTTAAGATACAAAAGCCTATTATAAAAGATGCTTTTTAACTTCATGGACTGAGACATTTTGAAAAAGGAGAACTAGCGCAAGTTCAAAAAATTTTGGTACATGCAATGCCTGACCCTTCTCCTGTGTGGTTTGTCATCATCTTTAAAATCTGTTGTAGGTCTTACAGTGCTATGAATGTAAGGAATAGTGGCAGAAGATTAGGGCTAAGAGGGATAACCACACAAATTCAGCCAGTGTTAGGAACAGAGTTAGCAGATGGTGGTAATGCTGAATTTTCAGAATCCCAGTGCCTTTTTCTGGATTTCAGCATGATTTGCCATCTAGTATCTGTAGATGAAGTAGTCTACAGTTCCGTTCTTCTCAGGTCTGTGCACACAGATTTGGACCTTCCTCAAAATAATTCTGAGTCTCAGCTTTGGAAAGCTACTGATGTCATTCCTGTAATAAAACACAAGAAACCAGTCAGTTGTTTGGAGAGAGTAGGAGAGGTTTAGTCAAGGCTGTGAAATATGTGGCAGTATAATCAAAAAGTCAAAAGATAATAAATCTGGGAGATAATTTGGAGATTCTGTTCTAGTTTGCTGGCACTTTTTCCCCACTCTCCAGACTGCTAGTCTAACCAAAATACACCCTGCAGTTCAGTGCACAGCCACTGATACATGGATCAGTCATCTTCATTTATATGAAAGTCCCTCAAAGTCTGGTATGTTTGAATTTTGCATCCAGAACCAACCTTGGTTTCCATTCTGCACACAAACTTATGGCAAAACCTGTAGTGAGAATCCTTTCTTCCCTTTACCTTCTGTGTGCATTTTCTGAAAGTACTTAAGCCTTTCCATGGAGATTTACTGCTAGCTTGATAGATGTTGCTCCACTAAAAATCCTGCAGAGAAAAGAGGCTGCTTAATGCCCCTGTCAGGTTTGCATTGCAGGCTGTTGCCCACATTCCCCGTTGCTCTCCTGCTTTGCATGTCTGTGCTGAGATTCTCTTAAGCTCTGTTGATTGAGTCTGCAGAGAAGCAAGTATTTTTCATTTTTATGTTATACAAGATCATATTTATATAATATATATAAAACAAAATATTAAAAATGTATGCACACACACATCTATTCTATCGATTGATTGCCTTTAAGCTAGGGTGCATTACTGTTCTCTCCAGTATTCTCTCATTATAAATTGCTATCAAGAATAATTTGCTGGAGGAAGACTTGTGTAGGCCTTGTGTTAACATAGGCAGCCTTTAAGTCTGATGAAGGAGAAGCTCCATGCTTGCATTAAAAAGATAAATTTGTCTTTTGATTGCAAAGGACAGCTTTGAAAGCATAAGAAAATGTAAACAAACAATGGGGTGAAAAGGAATAATTACATAGTGTGGTCTCCTGGAGAGGAGGCAGTGTTTTGAAACATTTTCTTTCTCAGGCACTTTATGTTGCTAGCTGCTAACATGTACATATATATCTATACACTGTTCTCTAGGGGCAGTTTTTAACAGGTGAGTATGCTGGGTGGACTAGTTAGTCACAGTTCTAAGGGGCTGCCAGGGAAGGCAATTTCCTTTGTGACTGTAGTCTTGTCTTTCAGGAGAAATGCAGCATATTTTCCTGTTTCTCCCTGTATTGGTACATAGAGAATAAATAAAACAAGTTGAAGCCAAATTGTGGGGAAAATGTCAGATACACACTCCTTAGTATCCAAGTTCTGCAAGTATTGCTTGCAGATCAGTGTTAAAAAGCAGTTGGTAGCTGCAGGTGCTGTCAGGACTGAAATGGATGATAGCAGAATACATGATCCATCTGTCCACATCTGTCTGTCCGTTCACTAACCAGGGAAAGCACCCACTGCACTCTCGTTGCCACCCCTGGCCTGACCCTTACTGCATGGTCAGGGTAGAAGGTTTTATTTGTTACCTTGTTCAGGGCTGTCTGTCTCATCCTCAGGCAGTGCCCATTGCAGTCTTTGCATGTCTTGTCATCTCTTTGTTGGTTCCTGGCCCTCCTTCTGGCTCTCCTTATATTTACTTTTCTACATGCTCAAAGATAGCTCCTAATTATTTTCCCCTATTGTTTTCAGTCTTCATGCACCTGTAACCAGACTTACTGTTTCTCATGCTGTTACCTGGTTCATGTCCAGCCATTTGCAGAGTTTGGGCGTTCCTCATTGCTCTTCCCCTCAGCCACCTGAGATCCAGCTGTCCCTTCCTGAGCTTCTGTAACTACTTCTGCAAACTTTTGCCTACAGCTTTCTGAAGAAGCCGCAGTCTCCTCTTTCAAAGTCCAGGGTCATTATTCTCTTAGTCATCCATCCTCATTTCTTCTAGGATCTTGAGCTATCTTCCCTCATTCTGCAGCCAAGCTGGCTATTGACCTTCACTCACCTTGGAAGTGAATGTACTTGCATATGCATGAGTAGCAGTTCCAGTAGAGTGCCTATCAGAGTTGGCTAAGCCAGCTAACGTGGAGAAAGGGTTTTTAATGCACTCTAGAAAACCTTGTTGCTTGTGCTCTGCTGTGTTGCCCTCTGAGCAGGTGTCAAGGTGGCTCAGGTACCAAGGAGCACCACCAGGCTTTGGAGCTGCAATGTGGAAGTTCCTTTTCCTTTTGTAAGGAAGACTACATCTTGGCCTTCTGAATTATTAGATTGCAACCATGACATCCTCTTTGTTCTCCTTCTCTTTGGTCCTGGCCCATGAAGTCTTGAATAGAATAGCTTGGCCCTCCTTATTATTAATAGAGTGCCAGGCATTTGAACTCCTTAATGGAGAGGAATAAAGCTGGCTGGTAAAGTAAATACCACAGCAAACACAATTTCTCTGTTCATTTTGGTTATTAATCAGACCATCTGGAAAGCCTGTTAGTTCAGATTTGTGTCTTTTCAGTTGATGTGAGTTCTCCTGTTTTCAAATGGTTGCTCATCCTCTCTTCTGATAACTTTTTAAATGTTAAATGTGGATGTAGCATATATTGCTAGGTAAGTAATACATATTTCTTCTCTTGAAATAGCTTCTAGGAGTATTTAAATTTTTCCAACCTATTTTAGGTCTTTGTCTGAACCTGTTCTACAGTAAAAGTAATCTCTATACTGTGTTTTTATGTGTTCATATCATTCTAAAGTAGTTCACTAATGCAATATGTCTATGTTTAGTAAATATGCTACGTTAATATCAGACTGAATCAGTAACTTGTGTAAAATTGTTCTGAAGCAGTTCTTTACAGCTGGCTCATGTTTGAAAAAGGACTAGTAATCTTCTAGGAGTAAATTAGGAACCGTTGTCAAACTTAAAATTTTACGGTTTTACTGGTCTTACATTTGTTTTTTGCAAAGATAGATTTTGCTTTGAGTGTCTAAGATTTGGTCTTTCTAAAGAGTTGAGAGATGTCAAGTTTTTCTCTTGACCTAGTAGAGGCAAAGTAATGTTACCATGTTAATATAAACACACTCCAAGTCTGTTATAAGCACAATTATCAAACCTTAGAAGAGGCAATATTTTAAGTCCATTACACTGTTCATTTGAATTCATTTTAAAAAAAAGTTGATGCTTGATCTTCATTATTCACTGGAAACAAAAGTGGTTATTCTCCTTAAAGCCATACGTTGTTATTTCTTTGAGGTTTTATTCTTTTAATTTATTTCCTGAAAGTCCTTGTGAACTTGCTACTAAATTGACAAAGGTGTTTGAGCATTATAGGTCATTTGTGTGGTTACTTCTATGCATTCCCTAATCAGCATTAGGGAAGGCTGATGTCTGGCCACCTTGGTTTCAGTTGAGGAGTAGAACTCTCAGCTGTACTTAGATTTTTAGTAGCAAAACACTCTCTTGGTTTCAGTACTGCCTTTAGAAACTGATTTCAAATGTCTTTCTAGAAGAGCTTGCTCTTAAGAAGTCATTGCATTTCACACCAAAATATGAAACAGGATTGTTTGGTTTGTCAGCTGCAATGTTGTTGCCATTTAAAGACTACCATAGTTTGAAAACTGCACTGTGGTGTTAGTGTGTTTTTAGTGTTGTCTGTTAGGATTTATGAAATCTCACTAAATAACTTACCTGCTTTTTGTCTGGCTTCATCGGAAAACCCTGCACATTTCTTATTCCAGATAAGTGTATGAAATGGTAGCACTAAAGTGAAAAAATAGCTGCAACTTCAGTCAGATTGTGGTCTGAGTGGCATCTAATGAATTATTGAGAACTAATAATGTCCTTTGTAGTTTATGAAAAGAAAGACTGCTTCATTCATTGAGTTGTTGTAGTATGACTGAACTATAGATTTGGTGAATAATTAAGAAACAGTTTCTAAAGAAACTGTCAAATCTTAAAATATGGGGAAGCTTTTAGCAGTAGTAGAATGTCCAGACTGTTTGTCCCAGATTTTTCTCCATTTGGAATATGCTATGAAAAAGAGGCAGTAATGAACCAAAACACTGACATTTCTTTGAGAAGTTATGTAATTAAAAGTGTTGGGGGATTACTTAATACACTTTTTCTAAGATTATCTACTATTACTGTCTTACCAACTAAATGTGACCTCTTCTCTCCCTTCTGCCTGAGGTCTGTATTCTTTTGGAAGTAATTTGAATTCTGATAGCATTAGTCTTTGGTAGGATTGCTAAGCAGTGAAGAAAAAATTGCCAAGACTAACTGACAATTAATTTTATTCAATTATTGAAGTAAGATGTCAGTACAGTACAGCAGTCTGGCAAGTGGAATTTTATTCCACTTGAAAAAAGATCTGTGATGTGAGGTCTTGTCCACATCATGGGCTGCTCTTTCTGTTTTGTAACTTTTGCTGAACAGAGAATAGTTTTTCACCTTGTCAGACTTTTCTATGTATGTATATTCCTGATCTTTGATGCTAGCTTTGGAGATGTAGAAGAAAAGCTCTGATAAAATCAGAGTTTTCAACCCTGTGTGCTTTGTGCCTGTCTGCTTGAGAAAGAGAAGTGGGCACTGATTGTGTAGTTGCCATGCAGTATTGCTGCTTGCATTGCTTTGTCACCACATGACAGCAATACTTTATGTAGAATAATATGAAATCTGGAAGAGCAAAAAAGTGTTTGTCTTCCAAAGGATTTGGTTTTTGCAGCTTCGATCTCCTGGCTGAAGAGATTGAATGCAGCAATCTCTTGATGGGTGTTTTGCTGTGCCTGGTGTTAAGGCCCAATTCCAGGTTTGAATGGCTTCCAGCTGCTGCAGTGAAGCATTACATCTGCTGTTTGGTTATTTCCATTACAGTTAGTCAATAGGCCAACTTTAACACATCATTTCATTGCAAAGGTAATTAGTGTTTGCTGTCAAACAGTAAAACAAGTTTAAGATCGCTAGTTGCTCCAATTTCAGTTCCCAGTGGTGTTGAGTTATCCTCTGCACTGTAAGTAAATGTGAAAAATATATTGGGTAAAAACTCCCTTTGATCTTTTTAAATAAAATTCTGTTTGCTTTGTTTTTGCTGTGAATTGCATGTGGAACAGTACTGAATTATCAGAAACACTAAACCAGAATTTTTGCATTAAAAATAAAACTTTATTTGTTGGAATATTTGTTCTATATCCTAACATTGTGGATTGCTGTTTGGGTTTGTGTTTATTTTTAACCTGTGGCTGGTACCAAAAATGCCCTGTTAAAGCACAGGTGTGATTACAATTGGGTTTTTTTGTTTGTTTAAGCAGGGCATTCCTTTTGACTAGCCTTTCCCATTGGCTACCATTAAAAATTCAGGGCTCTCCAGAGCCCACAGTGCGCTCTTGCTGCTCTGCAGTATCTTTTGGGTGCTTAATCAACTGTTTATAATGACATTTCTGCTGGGTAGTATGGATTAGATATTTCTCCTGTGCTATAACTTGGGTTCCTTTCAGAGGCTGTGTAGTGAAAATAAGAAATTGTGCTATCTACTTGAACAGCATTGAGAGGAAAGGTGGTGTATAGCTGTGCATGTTTTGAATTGAAAGAGGCTAGTCTTTTACAGGTGTGGGTGCCTATAGTCACTGTATTTAGTTAAATCCTTTATTCCTTTGTTATAAGTGTATGTACAAGCACCATGTACTACTTTCAGTTCTGTGTCATGGGTTCTCTATGTGTTCCTTGCAGCAGGACCAGTTTCCCCTCACATTTTTTATTCACCTAATGAGATGGCTCATGAACTCTGAAATCAGAGTTGCCTTTTTTTTTATTTGGATTTGACAGATTCAGGTGTAATAACAGTGGACACTTACAAAGTTTGTTGAAGTCAGATGGGCTGTTGGAGTCAGGGTATCTGTTCCCATGCAGTGTTCTCCACTATTTTTGCTAGACAGGATTTATGTTTTTTCTGCAATTTTTGTCCCTTCATGTATAGTATAACTTTGAATTGTCATGAATAACTGGGTAAAAGAATAGCTTTGCTGGCACTCTTAGTTATGTATGCCATGCAGGTAAAGCCTTGCTGTAGAGAGGTGGAAGCAGGTGAAATTGCCTTTAAGGGAGAATTGTCCCTCCCCTAGCTTTTGCTGCAGTTAGTCATTCATCCATACCATGTTTGTTCTGCTGATCTCAGTCACTCTGAGGTCAGGGGGATAATGTTCTGGGTGTGCTTCCAGTAGTGAAGGACGCTTGTCAGATCAGTGTTATCTCAGTCCTTGACATAAAATCCATGTGTCTTCAATACCAAATTACATTGGTGTTTCTTCCACCATGTTTTACCGTGAATCATAGGTAGTTAATTGGCTCTTATCTGCAACTTACCAGCTTCTTTGCTTACTTTCCTTCCTGGGAGGCTTGTAAATGTTATTGAGAGTTCTCATTTATTTCATCTCGCTTCCTCTTCCAGCGTTCACTTGTATTTTAGACTTCTCTAAATGTGTTGATCAAAATGTATAAATATGAATGATAATTGAAATTGAATCACTTGAGCAATCAATGAGAGCTTCTAATTTAGTCAAATTTTGTGTATCTGCCTTTTAAATTGATTTGGTTAATTCCATGTTTCAGTTCACTTGGTCTTGCAATGGCACCTCGTGTGAGATTCCTTCAAAGAGTTCGGAAGCAGCTGTGTGCAAATGAGGCAGCCAATGAGACAGACCCATTGGAGGAGACAGAGCAAAATGAGAATGCCCTCACCTTGGTACATGAGGAAACAGTGGAGAAATGTGAAACTAATTTCAGTGGAAAAACATCAGTTAACAGAACAAAGGGAAAGCAGAGAAGAAAAGAAGCTGAGGAATGTTCTGTTTCCAGTGGAAGTGCTGAGGAGAGTGGTGAGTCTGAGGATGAATCGAAAGGGATGTCTGAGGAAGAGGAAAAAGAAGTTCATGTACCTAACAGGGTACCAAACTCAGACTCCAGGCAGTTCTTTGAAGATGATGATGATGACGAGGACGATATTGAAGCTCTTGATTTGCTGACAGTGAAACAACGGGATGTTTTTGGTGTGGAAGCTAAAGAGAATCCAGCACCGGTAAGTGTGCTTTATAGTAAGGCTTGTGAATCTTAATCATTTTTTATTGGACTTGCTCCAAGGAAGGAGGAGAGGAAAAGAGGAAATTCTGCTCTTAGCAGAATATTCATTTGAAGTCAGACGTGTTGTGCATAGGTATCAGAGGTCATAAATACTCCCAGAAGATCAGTGGTGTGACTGAGCTTTCATGGTTTTAAGCTGTTAGCACAGTTTTACCTGCGTAACAAATATCCTTGTACTCGCTTTAATTTATGAATAATGGGACTTGAAAACCTGGGAATTTTTGACAGTTTTAGTTCTTATCCCTTCCTAATTTGCTTGTACCTCTCTAAAGAGCTGCCACTTACAGTCATAATTTTGATGCTGAACCACGGTTTATAGCACTGGGAACTGAATTGCAATACACAATGAGCCACTTCCCAACAGAAATCATAGCAGAATGGTCTTTACAAGAATGTAACCTTCAAACAATGACTTTTACTTTTAACAGGACCATTCCTATTAGAATTGAGCCAGTATCAAAGAGAGAGAGGAAGTGCACATGTTTCTTGTGAGGCATGGCTATAAAGGTTTATGGAAAGTATTCATGTAAATCTTCCATTTCCTTGGCACATAGCTTTATAATTTTGATTTCTTTGTCCTTGGTATTCTGAGAAATATTTCTTTCTTTTAATCTTTAAATAGTGTTACAGGAATGGGAGTTGGGGTTTTTTTAAAAATTTTTTTGTAATTTCTGTAAAGCAGATTTGGTATGTGCATACTGGGATTTCTTTTTTTTTTTTTTTTTTGTCTATCCTTTGCTGTCTGGCAACTGTATTTCTGTAGTAAAAAGATAGAAGCAAAATAGCCATCTGGTTTGGCAAGGTTTTCTTCTGAACTTAGATGCATTCAAGGGCAACCTCCTGTTAAGCAAAGTATTTATTTTTCCAACTTTTATTTTAAATCTTTCTTTTTCTGGGCTATTACTTAACACAGGGCATTTACCATGACCTTGAAGTGAATCATCCTACTAGTTGCATTAATAAGCAGCATCTTTCCTTTGGTATGTAGTGAAGTATGAACTAGTTTTATCAGCTGTCATTGTCAAAGATGAGCAGTTGCACAGGGCTCAGACTGCCTGCACTCTCCTCTCTATAGTGAGGAGGCTTATGCAGGTTGAAATCTCATCTGAGACCTGTGGAAACAGAGTTAACTCTCTGTTCTTGTTACTCTCAGCCTGAGTGGTTCAACTCAGGCATGGCTACTGCCTGGCCGTAGCTTATATTTATTAATAAATTTCAGTTTTGTGTAGGAAAGAACTGTGTGTTTTAAAAGCA
This sequence comes from Serinus canaria, assembly GCF_022539315.1. Classification (NCBI taxonomy): domain Eukaryota; kingdom Metazoa; phylum Chordata; class Aves; order Passeriformes; family Fringillidae; genus Serinus; species Serinus canaria. The sequence goes on from NC_066313.1 coordinate 41,943,264, forward strand.
AAGTGAAGTAAAACATCTGTGCCTTATTTAAAGAATGATCATCTCACGGCTTTCTTATTGCTTCTGCAATTTTGCATGCTGAAATACACAATTTCGTGCTGTTTTTAATACGTTGGAAGGTTTTGTTCAGGAAATGGTAAAAGGTGAAAGTTTGAGGTAAAAGAATGAGCAGAAAAGATTTTATGAGAAATATAAGTGATTTAGAAAGTAATTTGTAATCACACTGGCTAACCTTTTAAGAGTTTTCCAGCATTAAGCATTTATAGCTTATATGATGTTCAGGTAACTCAGGCATTATTTTCTGTGATACAGTGTGGAATAACTGCTGTAAGGGTTAGTAGCTCATGACTAGTGTGCAAGTGCAGAGGACTTTGTACCACTTAAAAGCTCTGGTACGTGGGGGCATAATAAGAAAATACTAAGTGTCTCTTCTAAGAAGCTGAGAAAAAAAAACTGGAAAGTTTCAAGGTCTGTGTCATTAAAAACTTAAGCTCCTCCAGAAATGCCTGTAGTAGTGAAATACATGGTTTTTAGAAAGTCAAAATGCAGAGCAGACTCTGCTTAACTTGATCAATGCATGCAGTAGTGTGGAGTTTATTACATATGATACTGTGAAAACTATTGATAAATTGTGGAATGCTTTAAATGTAAGGATTCTGTTTTTAGTAAGTATAAGAGAATAGAGGTTTCTGTCACTAACCATATGAACTTTTAAGGTTTAGTTATAGGAATGCAACATAGTAGAAATTACATTAAAAGACTTGGGCATTTGCGTTTTTTATTTGACATAACTGAGCACCTCATTTTCTGAATGTTAAGATTAAATTGATAATTTGCAACAACTTTTATATATTTTTTCAATTTTTTTCTTGGATAGAAGTTCTGAAGTGGTTATCATTGCATTAAGATGGATCAGTTAATATTTAAAGCATTAGTATTCTGGGGTGTGAGAAGCACTGAGCAGTGTGAATGCAGCTTTTCTGGTGCTGTGTGTTGCAATGTCCTTCCAGGAAGGACTCAGGAACCAGTTTGCTGCATTAATTAGTAGTAGGAAAGGCTGCAGAGAGTCTAGGAGTGTGAACACAGAGGGTATAGTCAGCTGCATTAGTTAGGAGGATTTTTTAGAAAATCTGTCCTGTGTGCTAAATAAGATAGGAGTCCTTTGCAAACACTGGCATGTGGTTATTTAATTTGGGCTTTATGAATATGCCCACAAAGATTGAATTCCGTTTGCATTTATGCTTTTAATGTGTATAATTGATTGTGCAATTTCCCTATTCCTGCTTTAGGCTTCTCGTCCTAAAAGCAGTTCCAAAGCAGTCCTGCTGTGATTATTGAGCTCCAGGACATTTTTTGTAAATGGAAACATTAGGTTTAGTTTCAGTTTTTGAATTGCTGTTGCTAGAGACACCATTACTTCCTCATCCTTGTCTCTACCCTAGTCCCTCCAATGGAAGAAGGAACAAGGGGAAGTGTTAGGCTGGCTCTGATGTGGAGCTCTGACCTTTGCTTACAAGTGGAGTTGGCTCATCTGTCTTTCTACCAAGGGAAAGGAGCTGGTCAAAAGAGCAGGGGTTATTTAAACTGATGACAGACTCCAAGGGGATTTGTGGGACTTTGGTAGAACAGTTTGTTTTTGATGAATGTATGTGGTACCCAGCCTAACTGTAGAAGAGGTTATGGTGTGAAATGTGACACATCCAGTGTTAATCCTTCTAACAGTGTGACTTGTGGCTCAGTTTCACTCTTTCCCTTTCTTGGTGTGTGTCCCTTGGCTGCATGTGTGCTTTGTCATTTTGTGATAACACATATGAAAGAAAAATCTGTTTTGTGCATTGCTGTATAAAAGGAGAAACCTTGGATAAGTTGAAAGACCTTGGCAGATATTGCAATTTTGTTGTGAGCTTCCTAGCTCATTTTTTTAAGAGATAGTCACTGGCTGCTCTATTTATGAATTTTACTTTGATATGTCAGGATTTTTAGCTGGTGATCTAACTCATGGGACTTATTTAGATAAGTATAGTGTTCTTATGCATAAAAAGAAGGTCAGCTATATGCATAGAGCCATTGGTAGATAGGCAGTATTTAGCTGTTGTGTTAACATTATGGAAATTATTCTTTTAAAGTGCATTTAACAGTATTAGCAGTACTGATGTTGCAAAGACTGTAAGTACTCCCTGGTTACAAACTTTGTTTCTAATGCTAATTTTATGAAATTGCTTTTTGCATTTGGCAATTCAAAGGCTATACTTGTTCAACTTCTATCGTTATTTATTTTGAGAACTAAGATTAAACCTATATTTTTATTGGTTTTGTTTATATTTTAATTTTAGTCAACTTGTCAAACATGTTGCATACTGTCAGACTTCTCTTCTGCTCTGGAATTTTCTGTTTTAGTGTGGAAAATAATAGATTACTGAGTTCTTAGAATTCCTCTGGCTTACTCCCTGCTTCCCCATCACTTGTTTTATGGACTCCTAAAACTTCTCAGGTTTTTTCCAGATGCTGCTTGGAACACTGTAACAAGCAAAAGCATACAGGGAGCTGCCTTGAATAGTAGTTGCAGATTCCTTGGAGTTATTCTGGCTCTTGGAGAGCATGCTGTTAGAATATTATCGCTATGGAAGGAAATTATTTTATGTGCTGTGATTCTGTCTGAGCTATCCGGCTTTCCTTGCAATCCATTATTCTTACATACAGTGAAATTTTCTTAACCTCTCAAACACATGAAACAAACACTGTAAAGTGGCATAGCATGACCTGGATATGTACATATTGATAAAAGCAGGAAAGAATGAGACAAAGGTAAATCTCCCTAGCTAGCGATGATGGGTGAATGTACCAAGAAACAGAGAGTAGTAGCTTCTTGTAATGTGGACTTTGCATATGACATAGATCAAGGAAACATCATATAATATGCACCAAAATGAGGACATAGTCTCCTGGAATTTTCTTTTGTGGTGTTGAGAAGAAAGCCTGTTACATTCCACAGAAATCCAAATTAATTTTCAGAGATGTGATTTATCTCGATTGCTTCTCTTACATTGTCTTTTCTCTCTGAGTGGGATTTCTTTCCTCCTGTTACGTGTTATGAGAGAGCTTTTCACCACTCTTAGGTTTATATACTGCTTTTTTTTGGCATGAAATATCTTCTCGTTCTTCTCACCACTTCTTACTGGCTATTATTCTTATGCTTTCATATTAATATATTTTAGGCAGTTGACTTTGTCTCCTTGAAGCTTTTTAGGGGACAGCAAGGTAAAAAATACCCCAAGGATGGAAGAAGCAAGGAAACAAGCTGGCTGGCTCTGGCAGTGGCATTTCCCTTAGGGGTAGCCTGCTTTGCTCCTGCTGTAGCGGTGTGTTGTGTCCAAGAGAAGAAAGCTGCTCTGGGCAGCCTGCTGGCTCTAAAGAGAGCATTATTCTTTGGAGACATGTTGCAAAATGAGCAGTCTGGCAGGGAAAATAGAGAAGTTACTTATTTGTAAGTTAAATAGAAGTCAATAGTGTGATGCATTACTTACCATAAAGTCTCCTTCCTAAAGAATGTAAGTGCTTTAGGTTCTCAGCCCGGTAACAGAGTGCTTATGTATTTCTAGTTGAATTTCAGCAAGTAATAATTTATATGAAGAACAAAATATTTGCATACAAGTGAACTAGGCCTACATTTAGATATTAGCCAAAGTGCTTCAAGGTTCCAATGTTAGAAAAAATTGTCACCCAGGAATGGAGATGAAACCTACTGATGGTACCTCAAGCCTCTTTATCTGCAGAGCAGTCATCACAGAAAACATTCTGTGAATTGCATAGAAAATTTTAAAGAAATCACATTTTCTTTCAGAGCAATTTCAGTAACTTCAATACAACCAAGACTTTTTTTTGTAAGAATGTTTATGATTCCTGTTTTACGTTCTGTGTAGTTTTCAAAAGTCCTGTTAGTCAGGACTCCTTCTATGAGCTACAGAAAGGACAAAGCAAACCCATTTACTTGTCTTCTTGGACAATTTTAATTTTTGGATTTGCGGAAAAGTTCATTCTCCTGGCTCTGCTATTTTTGTATAGAGCACTTGTGACTTGCGTGCTAGATTAAACTGTGCAAAAGAGGCTTTTCAGGCAGTTCCTTGTGAACACCCATTATCTACATAAGCTCCAGCTCTGTAGATCAGTCATTGGTTTAGATTTTCTTCGTTGCTTTCTCAGGTTAGCTGCTTTAGCACTCTTCTGTTGGCTCCACAGCATCTTCAAATTTCCCTGTAAAGATTTCTATTTCAACTGCATTTTTACCAGCTTACTAAGAACTTCTGTAGTTTATGAAAAAATCCCTGTAAGTTTTTAGATTTCTCATACCTATAAGACAGCACTCCAGGTATTTGTGCTAATCCCTGTGATGCTAAGGTTAATTAAAAGAATCTACAGTTAGAAGTCTCGGAATTACTGGTAAATGGTGTATTTGAAATAAATGGGTGCCAAATATCCCTTAAAGGGTATCTGTTCAAGACTGTCCTCCTAAATACTTGAATCATATTGAAAACCTGGATAAGACTGTGGGGCTTTTATGAATTTTTATGAATTTTTTTTGACATATCTGCCTCTCACAGATCTAGCTTCCTGTATCATAGGTTATGGAGCACATAATTTTGATGTGCTGGGCTTTGCTTCTGTGGAAAATTTAACATGTTGGGGTGCTTTTGAACCACTGTGAATACTGGTACTTTTGATGCCCACAATCCTTCCTCTTGGCATTTCTTACTCTTTTAAGTAGGAATCAGGTGTAGAAAGATGGTAGATGAGTAGGAAACCTGCTTTGGACATTTATATTAAAGATATTTGAAAGGAGCCTGATTTGAACCAGGAAAGGCTTTCCCAGTGCTGTTTGGACTTGTTCACAAGTCAGTGGCTTTTCCAGCTGGCTGAAATGTACTGCTTGCCGTCTAGAGCAAGGGATGTTGTTAGTAGCCACTGTAGCACAGCTCTGAACTAGGCAGTGCCACCTCTTAGTTTCAGCTACTGAAGCTTTGAGTTAAACCTCTTAATTCCGTGTGCCGCCTGAAGCAGCCTCACAAGTTGCCTTGCCTCTGCAGGACTTGCTGAAGTACCACATCATTTACTGCCCCAAGGAGAGGAGGCTGTTTGGCAACGTGTTTCTGTGGCTGACTTCACAGAAGTACTTTGAAACTTGTGTGTAACAATCTGAATTTTGAACCTGGACTGGAAGGTATACTAAGCAAGTTCCCAAAACTGGAAGGAGCTGCTGACTCCCTTCAAGGCAGAAGCGATGTAGAGAGACCTCAAGAAGTGAGAGGGCTGGGCAATAATGTTGCACAAGTGAAGGTGCTAGATTCACCTGGATGGGGCAACCCTGGATGTATGGGCAGACTGGGAAATGAGATGCTGGAGAGCAGTGCCACACAAAGGGACCTGGGGGTCCTGGTCTGTGGCAAGTTGAACGTGAGCCAGCAGTGCCCTGGCAGCCAGGAGGGCCAACCCTGTCCTGGGGGACATCAGGCACAGCATGGCCAGCTGGGCAAGGGAGGGGATTGTCCTGCTCTGCTCTGCTCTGGGGCAGCCTCACCTCCAGTGCTGGGAGCAGTTCTGGATACCACAACATGGAAAAGATACTAAACTGGAGAGAGTGGCCAGAGGAGGGCAATGAAGGTGAAGGGCCTTGAGGAAAAGTCATATGAGGAGCAGTTGAAATCACTTGGTGTGTTCGGCTTGGAGGAGACTGAGAGGAGACCCCATTGCATCTGCAGCTTCCTTATATGAGGGGAAGAGGAGGGGCAGGCACTGATCTCTTGTCGCTGGTGGGCTGTGAATGGCCTGAATCTGTCTCGGGGAGGTTTAGTTTGGTTATTGGGGAAAGATTCTTCACCCAGAGGGTGGTTGGGCACTGGAACAGGCTCCCCACAGAGTGATCACAGCACCAGCCTGGCAGAGTTCCAGAAGCGTTTGGACAGCACTTTCAGGTGCATGGTGTGACTCTTGGGTATGGTCCAGTGCAGGGCCAGGAGTTGGATTCTGATCCTTGAGGGTCCCTTGATGTAGCCCCATATTTCTCTTCACAGAGAAAAGCAAAGCACAATTCTTCCCAAGAATATTTCTGGGTTTCACATTCTCTGAACTTCAGAGAAAGGAAAAACAATTCCTATTTGCTGTGCCTGTGTTGTGCAAAAGTAGAATGCAATTTGGAGATAGTTTACCCAAATGGTGGTGTTTTGTTTCTTTGGCCTGTCAGGATCAAGTGTGTGTGTGTGTCGGGACTGTCAGCCACAAAATTCAGTACAGTTGTGTGCAGAGTTGAGTGCTTGACAAATTCAGTTTAGATGTAATGTAGTATAGTATAATAAAGTAATTAATTAACCTTCTGATAAGATGGAGTCCTCCTCATCATTCTCTCTTCCCTCATCGGAGTTGCCTGCAAATACAATACCTTCCAACTCAGGAAATTCTGTGATTCTGTAATCTTTTCAGGTTACTGATGATTCATGCTGTACAGAGTTCTCTGAGCAGGCTGGGCTATTATTTGCATGCTTGGGTTTCAGCATCTGGTGCAAATTCAGGCTGAAATGAGGTGTGTGCTTTATCTCTCAGTTGAATAGACCTGAAATGAATGAGAGAGTTGCATGGTCTTTTATGTCAAGAAATATTAGAGTATGACTTGTATGACTTGAAATGTTTCACTAAAGTCTTCCTAATTACTAATTTAATATTTCTAGTAGCTTACTCAAGCCTGCACTAATACCCTCAGTTTTAATTGTTCTTTGTCACTGATTTATAGCCTTGCTTAATATATTGCAGCAGTTTCATACATAAGGGTGAATGAGCAAAATACTCTGCATTAAATCTGCCTTGTTTTGACCAGTATTCTCTAAATCCATAGGATTTGTAAACTGTTAAGATGCCACAGTTTCCTTTACAATCATTAGTCCCTGAATGGTTGCTGAGTGAGGCCATTGGAAATATTTATAACGATGACATAATTTTGGATAAGTGTGCTAGAAGTTGAATGCTAAAATTATGAAATACTTCTGGAAATTATACAATACTAATTTTTAAAGGAATGCTGCTTCCTGAAGTTGTAATAATGCAGACCAGTTATCCAATATATATCTGGAGTCTTCTAACTATCTGTCAGCAAAGTTAAAATTTTGAGAATTATTCTTAATTGTAGAGTGGCTTCTCTGATACAGACATCTGCTACTGTAAGCATTGCTTAACAAACTACCCATGCACATTTAAAACAATATTTTGAGGCACATTTCTAAATTTGTGTCTGAGCTGTGTAATTTTCAGATGGAATAGTTTGATAATTTGAAAATAAAATTTGTGGGTGATGATTCATTAGCTATTAACCAAAGTGAGTCCTGGGGTAATTCATTACGTTATTACTGACATTCTGCGGATTGTAGTTTAATGGCTATTTTAAAAAGGAAAAATGTGTATGCTGTTTTGGAATAGCAACCTGCTGACTGACCAGAAGCTAGGAATTCTGCTTAGTTGCATGGAGCAGTTACTCCATGTTTGCATGAGGCTGTGGTTTGTCCCAGCTGTGAGGAGTTGTACTGTTGGCATCCCACCTGGGATGGAGTCTCTCACTTTTTACAGCCTGGTCTCTGCTCCCCATCTTGGATTAAGCAGTAGCTGCATCCTCTGGGGATAAAATTCTCTCAAAGGGTGTTACTTTGAATGAGTGAAAGGAAATTAAACCAATTAAGACTGCAGCCTCTAGCTTTATTTCAGTAAAAAACAAATTAAGTATAAATGTCTTTGGGCTAGCCTGGTGGGGAAGTCTTAGAGGTCTTCTCATTCTTCATTACCACACTGTTCCTGTGGTAGTTTTCCATGTATTTCAGTGCAGGGTGGTTTTTCTCTTTTGCCTGAGCTACGTGTGTGTTTGTTCCTCTTGGTAGAAATCTTCATGTAGCTGATGCTCAGTGTATCAAGATATGTCTGTATGGCTCCTTATGGCTCATATGTTCTGTATGGACCTCTGTGGAGTAATGGGGTTGTGCTTGCAAAGAGATGTGGCTAGCAAACATGCCTCAAGAAAATGAGGTGTGTTAGTAAATCCCTCAGAAAAGTACAGATAGGTGACCTTGAGTGGGAAAGCAAAATGACACATGTAGCTTTTTGAGGAGCTGAATGGTAGTATAATGTCCCTCAGATTTGTCCCCTGTGTGACCAAGACCACAAAGCATTTTTTAAAACTGTCTTTCATGGTATTTTTCTGTGGTAGTATTGTCTGTGTTTCTTGCAGAGAGGCTGTGCACATGGGCCACTGGAGAAAAAAGCCAATGTCAAGCCATGAAATGACTAGTATTGTGTTTTTTGAAATTAGTTTTACCTGCTAGCAGGGAAGAGGAGTGTGTGTGAGGTACTTGTGCAATGCACATCTTGCTAGGAGTTCTCAGGGAAGGGAACACATGACAATACCCATTTAATAGAGTAATACTGACACCATTCAATTTAAACTGGAGTTACTAAAGGTGCCTTTCTTGTTTCCATAATCTCCACATTGAGCAAAATTAATATTAGTTGATGTTTTATTGTTGTTGACTCTAACCTGAGTCAGAGTGGGAGAATTAAAACTGTATGGTAGCAGCTTTGCAACAGAGACCACATCTTGCAGAGCATAAAATGGCAGTATATGTTTCTTTCTCCACAGGTCTGTATGCATATACATGTAATGCAGATACCTGTTATTTCTGGGAAAGATACTGTTTTTGCAGTCACTATTCTTCTGCTGTAAATACATACAATTCTAGTCTGAGTTTGGTGTCTGTACTTCTGGGTGATAGTCTTGCATTTGGCTACTTCAGATTGCACTAATGCAAAGCAGGTAGAGACCTTCTGGTGAGGTCACAAATCCCAGCATTACTCCCAAGTTTTTTTTTTTTTTTTTGTTGTTGTTGTTTTGTTTGTTTTTTGGGTTTTTTTGTTGGGTTTTTTATTGAATGGAAGGGAAGAACAAGCTGATAATACTAAAATGTGCATTGACAGCTGCATCTGAGGCTTGTTTGCATTCAGGTGCACTGAATACCGAAATGTAGTTCAGCCATAGCTATTTACTAAAGCAATAAGCACACATTCTGCTGGATTCTGTTATATCCCAACCACAGGAACTCACTGATGTGGGCTTGCAAAAATGAGTAGTTCATCATTTTGTATATTTTGAGAATAGCCTGCTGACCTAGAATCACATCATTTCTGCTAAAGAAGTCGGTGTGAACTGTTGCTGTCATTTCCTGTGATGTCTGCTCTGTGTGAAATTGAGCATGGGAAGAGAGCAACTCCCAAGGAGTTCTATGAAAGTTTGTGTCCTGGCTCACAGATGAGTACTGTGTTTTCAAGACAGGTTCACTGTGTTTTTTCATGTCCTGTTTCTTGAGGTTTCCACTTTGGGTTCAAATTTGAGACTCACTTGACAGATAGATGGGAAGCATAATTGCAGACTAAAGTTAAAATTTTGTGTGTGTTTTGATCAGTGGATTGAAAAGAAATACTTATCTCCAGCTTTGGAAGACATTCTGAGTGGGAGTTCCTAGCACATGTAGCTCTTACATCAGTTTAGAAACAGTGTTCGAAGATGAAGGCACATTGTGAAGGAAAGCTTTGTAAGTAGCTGTCACAGAAGCTATTGGGACTAATGTCAAGAGGGAATTGAAGGGAGAAAGGAGAATAAGGTGAGAAACCTGGGCTGAAAGGCTGTAGTTTTGTATGGGTGTGGCAAAGCCATGAAGCATCTTTAGAACCTGATCCTTGGGGAGCCCACAGGATGCTGTCTGCCGGATCCTCTCTCTCTCTTAACTTCACATTTAATAAAAACTTATACCACCTCTTTTGCAGTTAGATTTGAATATATGTTAGTGTGTTGCTCACTACCACAGTTTTGAATATTGGCTGTTCTACTAATATGTGGTTTATTTTTCTACAACTTTTTAGTGCTACAGTAGTTGCATTTTTTAGATGTAAAGGGAGGCGGTCATCTGGTCTGACTTCCCTGGATGTTATAACCATGTTGTGGTACTCAGTCACTCCTGTATTAAATGCAAAAATCGAATTTTGCGTAAGTGTTCCTTTCAAAAGGCATCTTTTTTAGTTCTGAGGAGATGAAGAGATGTAAAATCCATCACAACTACTTACTTTTTCCAGTGGTTTAACTCATGTGTTCGTGTTGTATTGAAGAGGTGGATATGGGTTTGAAAAATAAAGACAACAGGGGACATAATAAGAGGACAGCAGTGAAGAGTAAAGATATTCTAGCAAATACTCCTTTGGCCTACAAGAGAGACTTTATTTTAGCACAGAGAAGAATGTGAGAAGAAAATGTGATAATCTTATGGAGGAGGTGAATGACATGATATAAATTGAAAATGCAGTGTGCAAATGCAAATTAAGGCAGCTTCTAGTTTATGGACAATTTGTTGCTGAATGTTTGCTAAAATAATTTGGATGACCTCCCATAGTTCCATAGTTGTGGAAAGGGCGGTGTGGGAGTAGAAGATCTATGTTTTGACTGAGTGAACTTGAGTCAAATTTCTGCTCCTTGCTGGTTCAAGTATTATAATTATCTTAAGAAGGAAAGCCTTAAAAGAAAGAGAAAAATTTTATGTACCACATCTGCAGGTAATTTTTCTCTCTTTGGTTGTAAGATCAGCACATACTGTAAGCCAAGGAAATGTGTTTTCATTAGCTGGTTTTGTTCTTGTTCGGCTCTACTTTCACAATCCCTTTTTAACATGGGAAATTTAAAGCATAAATTAATTTGACTTTTCTACATTTTCAAGAATTATTTTATTCTTTTTAGTGCAGATTAATTTTTCAGTGGGTCATTAAAGATAATCAATCTTGAAATTTCTCTGTTACTGCTAATCTTCTTTTGCACTTGGAAAAACAACATTCATATTTTATTTTTCCTGTGAACACTTTTGAAGTACTTACAACCAACAATACTCTTCTAAAATATTTAATGATGTAATGTAAAATAGCTGCTAGTGATTAAAACCAAGACAGTTATAATGGAATATTTACTGGGTATATCGAAAAGAGACTAACTGGTAAATAGTGGTATGAGAAACATTAAATTCTTCTAGTGGAAAAACATCAGAGAATTGGAATGTAATTTTAGCTTGAGTCTTTTATCAAGTGCGAACATCTCATTGAAATGTAAATGCTGGCATGTTGTTTTCATTTTTTTCTTTAGTTAGTGAAATAATAGTTAAAAAGTATTTCAAATTATGCTGTTGTTACGTGCTCAACTTAGTGCTGCATGAGTGCTGTGGTCTCTGAAATGGATAAGAGCTGTTGTAGCATCCACAGTGTGCTGGTGTTGGGATGGAAAGTAATGGATGTAGTTGAAAACTGATTGCACTTGTCCTGCTCCTGTGGGTCTTGAGCTTGATGAATTCCTGTCTGTGTGTTGGTTCAGGTATCTCTGATTTCCTTTGCCTCGCATTATGTTCTCTGGTGTTGGAACTTCTGGGCTGTAGTATCTATAGAGCCAGGCAATTCCTCAGATATTTTCTTGAAGAAAGGATGTGAAGTACATTGGAAAAGATTTTATTTTATGTTATGATTTTCTGCCTGTCTGGAGCTTAGGAGGGGATCCAGAAAAGGGCATGTTTCCTGCTCGTGTGAGATGCTGGCTACAGAGCTGATGCAGCAGCAAGTGGTGGGAGGCAGGAGGAGGATGGGCTGCAGGAGCTGTGCTGTCCTGGCTGCAGGCTCCTGCTGCAGTGAGAGGCTCAGTGGGCAGGGCTGGGGCTTTGCCCAGTGGCTCAGGGCTCGGGCTCTAAGGGCTGAAACTGGCACTTGCCCTCTGCCACTAAAGGGGTCGAGCTGCCCTGACAGGAGACATCTCTTCTTCCCCGTGTCTCATCTCTATGTGCTGCTTTAGCTTTTTTCAGGAGCAAAATGCTGCAACATTCTTTCTCTCCTGAATGGTGACTTTGTTACCTAATTCTCATGGGTTATATGGTAACTCTCAAGGTAGGCACCCAGTGAGATAAAGGGGCATTAATGGCAAGGAGTTAAGCATTTAAAGTGGAGGAATAGTGCTTGTACAAGTCTGAAGATAATAAGGAAGCTAGGTGAAATAAAAAAGAAAAAAATAGCAAATCCAGTTTTTCTGCACATATAACTTTTTTCTGCACATACAACTAAAGAATCATTAGCTCTTGTTTTCAGTTAATCATCTGAGCAATGCAGTGCCTCTAAAAGACATATTTCCAACAAAATTTGTTCTCATTTTTGCCACAGGAAGGCTCAAATCTACATTAAAGTATTTTTAGCAAGATTAAATACAAATTCATATGGATGTTCAGTACTTATCTGGGAGGTTAGTGCTTATATTAACAATTCTAACTTTTAAAACTGAGTTATTGATTTAATGGTTCAGCCCCAGCTGGCAATTAAACACCTCATAGCCTTTTGCCCACTCAACTTCAGTGGAATAGAGGAGAGAATCAGAAGAGTTAAAGTGGAAAAACCTCCTGTGTTGAGATAGAAGATCGTTTAACAGGTAAAACAAAAGTTGTGCTTGCAAGCAGAGCAAACCAAGGAATTAATTTACCACTCCCCACAGGCAGGCAGGTGTTCAGCCACCTCCAGGAGAGCAGGGCTCCATAATGCATACCAGTGACTTAGGAAGACAAAGACCGTCACTGTTCCCTCTTCCTTCTTGGTCCCTCAGCTTTATATACTGAACATGATGCTGTCTGGTTTGGAATATGTCTTTGGTCACTTGGGGTCAGCTGTCCTGCTGTTTCCCCTCCCAACTCCTTGTGCATTCCCAGTCCCACTCACTGGTGGGCTGGGATGAGAGGCAGGAAAGGCCTTAACTCTGCAAACTGTGCCCAGCAGTAACTAAAACATCCCTATTTGCCAGCACTGTTTCCAGTAGAAATCCAAAAAATAACCCCATACTACCTACTGTGGAAAAAAATAATTCTCCTCCAGTCAAAAGTACACTAGGCTAAAAATGTTGCCACAAAATCAGTGAAATAGTGAGTATTTAATTTCTGAAAGCCACAGCTACTAAATCTGTTTCAGGAGTGAACCCAAACTTCATATTCTAAATTCTCTTACCCTTTTCATCAATTCCCTTAGAATTCCATCCTCCTTGTCATGTGGTGGGCAGGCATTTGTGATTCAATTCACACAAAAAGTGCCATATGGTGCTGCAAGCTGTATATACATTTGGAAAGAGGTGCGAAGCTCTAAGAGCTCAATACTGCCTTTAGAGATGTCACTGGCCAGGGTTTACCTTGAGAATGTTTAATGAGGTGGCTCAACATAAGAACAAACCAGTTGCTAAGATAAGGGTGACTTGAAGTTTTTGACAAGTATAGCTCTGTGTTTGAGCATGATGATATTAATGTATGGTGACTCAAGTTCTTCAGTCATGAGAGCTTATACAGTGGTAAAGGACATTTAAGGTGATGGGAGAAACCAGGTTATTTCTAACTATAAAGTTGTAACTTGTTTGTTTTCCTCTATTTGGTTTGTTTACTCTGAGAAAATTCTATGAGCTTCATTTCTCTGCTGTATAAAAATATTTTTTTTTGTTTACACATAGGTTAGTTAAAATTCATTGAGCAGTTCTGTGTACTTTAGTGTCTGGTATTTGTGAGCTGGGTCTTTGCATTTGCAAAATGACAGAAAACTGTTGAAGGTGAAAGCTTAGGTCTAATGGTAATCTATAATGTGAGTTGAACAGTGCATTCACGCTTTTTAAAATTACTTTTTTAATTTACTATTTTTGTATGTAACAAAACAAAGCTTTATGTTTTATCTTGGAGGTCTCTGAAATCATTCTCCCTTGCCTAAATCGATGACTTATGACTGAATTCACTGTCCTTGGACAAACTTCTGCTGTTCTCCTATGTTCAGACTGGGGCTAACAGATAGCCCTAAACTGCTCTTGTTGGTGGTTATAGAATAAACCTATTTTTGTACACGAGCTGTGCCACACTTTGTGTTCCCTTCTCTCATACTGCCTTTATGTTGTTTTTGTTAGTGCTGACTCTGTCACAAGTGTAGGAATTAGCTGACACGGGAGAGAGAGTTTCTCACCAATCAGTCCTCTTTGTGCAGAAAGATAAACCTGTGGATTTTGCCAGCCTTGTATTTAGTCTGAACGTTTGTTGTCAGCTTTTGAGGAAAGAGAGTGAGTTGATACCATATTGAGCTCATTTTTACACATAAGCAAGGCTGAATGCAAAGGTTTCCTTATTCACTCCAAACAGCAGTAGAAGTTTCTGAACCACTCTGCAGAAATTATTGTAACACATGCAATCCACCTTACCTTCAGGTGTACATTGAGGTGTGGAGGATATGGCTGTATGGAGCAGTGAGTAGGCAGACTTGAAGAAATCCAATTCATCCCTTTTGGGCCATTCAACTAACGTGATTTCCTTCAGTGTATGTGGTTATGGTTAGTAGCTGGAACTTCTGCAGATCCCCACTGTGTGCCAGGAGCAGCACAAAATCACCTACCTGTTGCTAAGTATTAGCTCTGTTTACTCACAGGGAGGGAAGAGATTTGAATTTTTTGGTTTTGTTCCGTTCAAGGCCAATTTCAGAGAAGGTATTGATAACCAAAAGGCATCTACAGTAATGATATAAGAGAAAGTATGTAGGGATAATAGACTTCAAGAGAGAAGACAAAACCACACTGATACTCAAACAGAAATGGGAGCTTACAATTGGAATTCTTTAGGACTTTTGTTAATTAATTGTTAATACTTCACCTTTTTCACTGTATTCCTTACTTTGTGTCAAAGATGCTAATGGCAGTTAAGGCAGTGAAAACCTACTTTCTGTTTTATCAGAAAGCCGCTGCAGTTGTTAGACACTGCTTTATGAACATCTGTCACTTTTAATATTGAGTTGGCAATCCCCCAAATTGTTAATGAATATATGAATTCTAAGATCTGAATGGGTTGTGCTCATATTGGAAAGGTTTGGTGGCTAGCTGCATACATAGCAGGCATCACTTCTAAATACTGGGTCTAGACTAATTAGGTTGTTCTAATAGATGGGTTGTTGATGAAAGCACTTAAAACTTTAGTTGAAAGAATCTTCAAACAAACAACAACAACAACAAAACCCTATCCAAGAACTCCCTCTTGAGTTTCAAATCAAGAAGTGTTGCTAATCCCAGCTGTGTAGTCAGAGTAATGTGCCAGCTGTCCCAGACCTGTATTTGACAGCTGACTGCTGTAGGCAGAGTGACAAGTTGTAGACAGCTGTAGAGACAATTTTTGATACTGTCTGGGGTGGGGGGGAAAGTGCACAAAATATATATATATTTTTTAAATGGTTATTCAGCCCAGAATGAAGAAACAGTGAGACAACAGCAACATCCCTTACTCTCCACACAGGTATTGGCAAACTGAGTGCATCCAGGTGCTGTATTGAATGAGTGTGGTTTGTTTGAGAGAGGAACTGATCAGTTCTTGAAGCTAGAAAAGGCTTTTTTTTTTTTCCAGTGTTTTTAAAGGAATTGTGATATGGGGGTGAAGATGGATGAAATTTTTTTGGGTAGACATAGAGGTCAAAAAAGATAACTGCTTGAGAAGGAAAGAAAATTTGCTTTAAGAAGTGTTAGAGGCTTTTCTGCGTAGCCTAGAGCAGGGGAGCGAATCCTTCTGGCCCTTTTGCAAAGTATTTAACGTATGTGCTTATGCTTGGATGGTTATTTCTCCAAGTGCATTCACAGATGATTAGAGGGATGAAGCACCTTTCCTGTGAGGAAAGGCTGAGAGAGCTGGGTTTGCTCAGCTTGGAGAAGAGAAGGCGTGGGGTACTAGAAGCCTAACTGTGGGCTTCTAGTACCTAAAGGGGGCTCACGAGAAAGCTGGAGAGAGACTATTTACTAGAGCATGTAGTGACAGGGTAAGGGGGAATAGATTCAAACTGAAAAGAATGTAGGTTTAGATTAGGTATTGGGAGAGAAAATCTTCACCATCAAGGTGATGGAACAGTGGAACAGGTTTTCCA
Organism: Serinus canaria; assembly: GCF_022539315.1. Taxonomy (NCBI): domain Eukaryota; kingdom Metazoa; phylum Chordata; class Aves; order Passeriformes; family Fringillidae; genus Serinus; species Serinus canaria. The sequence goes on from NC_066313.1 coordinate 41,959,266, forward strand.
GGGAAGTTGTGGCTACCCCATCCCTGGATGTGTTCAAGGCTGTGCTGAAGGGGGCTCTGAGCAACCTGGTCTAGTGAAAGGTGTCCTGACCGTGGACATGAGGAAGTAGCCTCAAATTGCACCAGTGGAAGTTGAGTTTAGATATTAGGAAAAAATTCTTCCCGGAAAGGATTGTTAAGCATGGGAACAGGCTGCTCAAGGAAATGGTGGAGTTGCTGTCCCTGGAGGTTATTTAGGAGACATCTCAACGTGGCACCTGGGGACATGGTTTATTGGTGGACCTGCCAGTTCTGGGTTAATGGTTGTACTTGATGTTCAAGGTCTTTTCCAACCTAAATGATTCTGTGGTTCTATAAATCAGGTTCATAAATTAGCTCTGTGACAAAGGCTCTAGTACTGCAACTTATATTGCAAATAAAAATAATAGCTTGGTCTTGTCAACTGGAATGCTCAGAAATTGGAAAACCAGTCTGATCTTACATGCTTAAATTGTGAGGCTGACAGACTGCTGCATGTGCACTGACTTACTAGGATGTTTAGCACTTAAAGTATGCTCGTATGTGAGTAGCTTGAAATTTGAAAGCTCCTCTCTCCCTCTGTAAACAGTGTCAACTGCCCAAAAAGGACTCAGGACTTTCTCAGGAGGTGTTTATTCTTGGTGCTTGAACTTGCATCTTAGCCTTTTTCAGCTCATTTGATTCATGTCCCATTATTTTGAAATAGAATTGGTACTTGCATCTGAAACAGGAAAGTTTAAAGGTGTTATCTAAATAGAGTAATACCAAAAGTGTGATTATTCTCACTTCAGAAGTGCTCCTCAATGTCTGTGGTAGCAGCTAGCTTGAAGCACCTATGGGTGCATTTCCTTGCGTTCACTTGGATGTGAAGATGTACTTCAAGTAACCCAAAAGTTTTAAAGCACTTTGCTTGTTCACATTTTTAGGAAATAATGGAGTTTGTAATTTTGTAGTTTATGAAGACTCCATGAGTATACTTGTCTTGGCAATGTGTCCCAAGAGATCCTTTATTATTTCTTGAATGACAGTCTAAGTGCAGCGCTCAGCCATCCCTGATGAGTGGGCTGAGCATGTGACTGGGGAACAAAGCTGTTACTGACAACCTGTTCCCTTTAGGTTTGTCTAGGGCAGTAAATAAAAGTTACATAATTTGCATAAGCCTATTAAGTGGTATTCTCAAGGGGAATAACAATAATTTCTAATGCTGTTTTCTGTGCTGACAGTTGATCCATTTAAAAATTAGATACTAAGTAGGTTTCCAATGAAAGGAAAAGGTGGAATGGTTTGTGGCTGTGCCACAGCAGGATCAGGAAGGTACAGAAAAATGTGAGTCCTTCTGTGAGCAGTGAGTGCCCAGTCTTATATGTTGTATGGAGTGAATGGAAAAATCAAGCTAGACTAGTACAGTTATTTGAAGAATAATGTAATTTCAGAGATTTAAATTCAGGTGGAAGGAGATTAATGAGCACAGTATAAATTCCATGTGACTATCTGCTTTAAGCTAAAAGTATACAGATGCTTGTTTTTCTGCATGAGAAGAGACAAAATGAATCACAATGAAATTGAACATATGTTATTTGCACTGGCTTGTTTAAATCTGTTTCACAACAAACATTTATTGGAGCCACTCAAATTCATGAAGAGGAAAAAATGCTTTTGTGGTCTGTGATGTTTCTTGGAGTGGCATATTGAAAAAGTTCACCACATCATCCTTGTAAAATAGAAAGCTTCTGTATGCTGTCTATTTAAAAAAGAACTTGTAGAGTAACTTGACTTGGTAGAAAAGATAACTTTTATCTTTTCTTTAAATTTCTATAGCATTTAGGTGTTCCCTATACAAGTCCTGAGATTGTATTACTGTACTGTTCAAGAGGGTGATGCTATGGTATGGTTGGCCAAAGTTTGTGTGATGCTGTCTCCCAGAAGTAAAAATTACTTGTTGATAAGCACAGAATAAGTGTATCAGATAAGTATGGAATAAGTATATCAAAATCCTTCCTCTTTTTCCTAAGATGTAAAATGAGTGTATCCCAGATAATGGGAATGCCAGTATGTGCTCTGAATACAGCTTTCATGTTTGTCTAGGACATTTCAGGAACAAATGTTCAGTTTTTGTTGTCTCTTTACACAAATGTGTAAAAGTGTTTTTGGTACAACTAGTTTTGGAAAATGTTGACTGGTGTGGAAAAATGAGGTCTAGAGAAGAAAAGAGAAGATTTGTACCGTATTAAGCCTCTTCATTATTCCGAAAAAATATTTGTCATAGTTTAAAAAGCAGATTTTAATTTGCAGAATAGACAGTGATTTAAAGTCAACACTGGATCATGTTTCTAGCGTTTGAGACTATTATTTTATTAATGCTATGTAATTAAAATGGCAAATTGGAAATTAGAACTCAGCATTTGGGGGTAGTTTTATTGATATATTCCATTATATATTTTACATGCTTATCCAGCCTGCAAGTGTGCATAACTTCTTAGACTTTTTGGCTGTTTCTTGAAACTTAAATTAGTGAAAGCTCTTTTGTATTATGGAACAGTAGTCGTAGGTATTGACTTTGTGATAATGGCTCAAACTACAGTTCCCTTTGGTCTTTTCACACATTGTGAAATATTTGCCTAAGGGTCACAGAAATCTTTAGCAAGTACAATGTCTATTTGTTGAGTACTTTCTGTTTTAAAAATGTGGTGCTTTTATGCCTAGAATTAACAGATCAGGTTATTGTTGCAGCAAGTTTTCAGTTCCGTGCCAGTGAAGCTGGCAGCTTTGATTAGATGTTGCAGTGCAGTAATAGGATTGTAGTTTCATTTGAGACTGCTTTGGTTTCTGCATAGAAATTCTTGCAGCAGGAGGAGCTCTCTACTCTGCCAGCATGCCAGCCTAGCTAAGGTTTGCCTGCTGTCTTAAATGGAAGCATAGTTGAGACAAAGGCTGTTATTCTTTTAGGCATTTGCTTGATCTCTGCTGGAGTTTTCAGGGCTGTACAGTATTAAGGTAAAATCTTTTTTAAAGTATTTTGAGAACAATCTATTTGGTGGTCAAGCAGTCCCTGGAACAATGTCCCCCACAGATGGATATTTTCAAGAGGTGGCTGGACAGTGTGCTAGATAATCTCATGTTGGCTCCCTTTCCCATGTGTAGAGGTTGGGCCACATCATCTTTCCTGACTCTTTTTTGATGAGGTTATGTGTCAGATTTGTAATACTCTTTATGGACGGGCGCGTACACGGAGGAGCTTCAGGAGTATCCAAAAATGTTGTGAGTGCACCCAGGCATCTGCTGTTCAGTGGAATGACTTCAGGCTGCAGGACAGCCATCAGTGCTGGATGCCTCAACAGTCAGCTTCTGATTTCTGGTTTGGCACTTCAGGATAAAGCAGGACACTTTGGTAAGCCAAAAACCATATGGTTGCACTTGGCAAAAATTCTTGAGCTGATGATTGAAGTGCTGTGTACATTATTGTGGCATGAACATGGCAGGCAGCACAGTCAACCTCAGACTGTCCTGAGCTTAGATACCCCTGTTCCCAGTCATTAGGGGTCTGACAAGAAAAAGTGAGCCGGACACACAGGCTTGCTCTGGGGTTGATGACTCCATCTCTTCTATTGCAGGGATGCAGGCAAAAAGCAAATATTACTGCTGTTTTAAAAAGGCTTCTCAGGTGGGTTTTAGGATTACAGAGTTGCTCTTTTTTTCTTGACTTACTGTCCAGTTTCTAGTAGAAATTCAAACTGGTGCAGACAACCGTGCATACTGGTTTAGATGCAGGTGCAAATGCTGGAGTTGAGATTGTAAAGTTAAAAGTTAGGGACCAGAGTTTTGATTATTTTGGTAGTCATTTCCCCACTGTGCTGTTTCCAGGACACTGGGGGGAAGTGGTGAGTATATTAAAAAAAATCTGGCCAAAGCCTTCAGAATTATTGGACTGCCCATAAAATAGAGTAGAAAATGTTGTATTTTTCAATGAAAACACCAAAAGAAACTACTTCTGCTCTTTCAAAGAGGTTCAGGAAGGATAGGAGTAGTTAAATTTCAAAGTTGTTTTGAAGATGGTTAATTAAAAGGATCTGTAAGGTAAATGTTGACACTTTTTAAAAGAGTCTTCATACCTCTACATACTTTATTCTTTGTTAATACAGTGCTTTGAAATATTTTTGTGCAAATGAAGTTTTTTAGAAAAGGAGATTTTCTTAGGATTTCCTGAGATTGAATGGATTTCAGAATGAAGCTGGAATGATTTGCTTGTTCTGTAAAGTGACACACATGACTGTAGAAGGGTGGTTGGAAGAACCTGAAGTACTGATGATAAATCTATGAGGTTAATTTTGCTTACTGATTTACTTGAAGGAATGGTATACCATTAAAACAGGGGGCTTAAGACATTTTTCATTGTGCTTATGGTGAGTCTTCCCTTTGATGTTAAACAGTGGAACTTAGTCTGCTTCGATTCCCTTTACCCCACAGAACAATTAGAACAAAGCATTTCGCTGGGTCAATGATGTGTTGGTTCTGTAGAACACTTACCTGTCTCTGCGTTGAGTCAACAAACTTGAGAACCAAGTCAAGAGCCTTATGTTGTACTTAACTTTGAAGGCAATTTGTGCTTTTTAAGTGCTGCTGTATTTGTTCTGAGGAGTTTTTCAAGTGGTACTTCAGTGTTACAGAGAGATACTTAGAGCTACTGTAGAATCACACAGGTTTGATTGTATTTTCAGAGTACCTAGTGAAATTTCTGTTCCTGTAAATGGTGCCTTTATTTTAATAGAATTTAAATGATAGAGCCAGAGTGGGTCCTTAGAAAAATTCCCTGACCCTTAAGTTCATTGCAGACCAAAAACTGTCTTAAAATGCCATTCTTGTTTTTAAACTTTCTCCTTTCCCCAGTAATGAACCTAGAGACATGAATGGGACAGTTTATTTAAATTGCCTTTAGCTGTATCTATTTAAGAAGTAGCAGAAAAATCTTTTGCATAAATGAAAACAAATACTAGCTTGCATCCCCTGAACCTGTGTCACTGTAAGCAAGTTGCTGCCAGAGCAGTATAATATGTGTTTAATTTGGGACCTTTTCCACTCATAAATGTTGAAAACCTAGCTGAAATTAAATTAAATGTTTGGAAGTTTAACTGTACAAAATCAAACTTAAAGCTAGTGGTTATGTTTTCTTAATTAGATGAAAATGTGCTTTCTTTACAAGGAAATTGTTTTGAGTAGAAATTATTGTTATTTAAAAAGATTAGGTGGGGAGAGGAAAGGAAGGAAAAACTGTGGACCTTCTGATATACATTCTTGGTTTTCCCTGTTCAGTCTGGAGCTATTAATGAATTTAAAAGAAAAATGGGTTCTTTATCTTCTTGCTGTTTGTCAAGAGGAGATAATTAGTACTGAAATCCATACATGCATGTGTGTATTTTATATATATGTATATATATGTGAAAGCTAAGGGATGTTTCTGAGATACTGATTGTATAAACAGGTTCTGAAGGCCAGTGCTTGCCTGGCTATTCTCCATTATAGGATGCTCATGTGTAATCCTATTAAGCTTCAAAATATTTAATTTGAACTATTTTTTCTGAACTATATGACATGTTTTATATAGGCAAAATATAAATGGAAGAGTAGGAGTCTGACAAAGCACATTGTGCCTATAAAAAACACACCAGGAATTTTAATAATCTGAGGTGCTCTTCTCACTTTGTATTAGGAAAAATATCATCTTTAAACATCCGGTCCTTAAGACCCATTTTGGAGCATTCATGCTTGCTCTCCACCTATTCCAGGATTGCTTTGTTTTCTTGGGATTTATCTACTGTGTCAGGAACCCGCTTAATTGAGATCTAATAAGGTCGTGTCTTAACATAGTTAGGTTTATAGTAGATATATCTAGAATTAACCATTCTGGCAGGGCACCCCAGTAACACCCATGTGTTTCATCACAGAATTGTTAGAGAAGAGACCTCTGGAGATCTAGTTCAGTCTCTCTGGCAAGGCAGGGTCATCTAGAGCAGGTTACACAGGAACGCATCCAGGTGGGTTTGGAATGTCTCATGTCTCCAGAGAGGGACACTGCATGACCTCCCTGGGCAGCCGATTGTTGTATGAATAAATTCCATCTCTAGTATATTGTCTTTGGTTCTCCAAAATCCTCTGATCCTATTTTATTTGGTATCCAAGATCAGATACTTCAGGAGTACTAATTCATGTGCATGGGGTGGATTTTGTGATGAACTAAGTTATTATGGATTAGTTTTGTGGGAACTAGCATTGCAGATGGAAGAATAAACTTTGTCAGCAGGTTGCAAGGCTTTTTTTTGGTGTGTGCATGGATTTGGCTAGCAAATCCTGTGTGTGATGCTTTCAGTGGTCTCCAGCCCTTAAATGATTGTTTCCACTAAAATATAGATCACTATGTTAACACTTTCTCCCATATGTGACAGCACGTAGGCGGGCTGTGTTCTGCCGAAGACTGCATACCAAGCTGGCACTGTGAGGGGACAAGTGGGGACGTATGAACTGGCAAGACATTAAAAATCTGTGAAATCTGTTGTCTTATTTCTTGCCTGTAGAGTGGAAGAACAGAATAATCTGTGGCTGTGGCTGCAGAGGAAGCAGTGTAATGCAGTAAGGGTGGATCTGCAGAGTGAACCCCATGTTCACAGCACACTCGTGTGCAGCTTGATGCTGGGGCTGCTCCAGTCTAGTCCTGCCCACAGGCAGTCATAGCAGGTAAGGTGTACTCCTAAGGGCACCTGAAAGTCTTGTTTCATCCAAATTGAACCCATTTTGTGTGCTCTGAGACTGCTGTAGTGTGCCCACCAAAACATGAGATAGGAATGATCAGACACACTCTGTAATGCTGATGGTCTATTTTTTGGTTTACTTTTCATCTTACTTTTTTCAGTACATATTTTTATTATCACTGATGTTTATCCAGTGCAAAATGCCATGATGCACCATATCAATTTCCTTCATTCTTAGCAGAGTATAAATTAGAGGAGTACCTGTATATGGAGGCCCACAAACATGCATGCACATACTTACAGTGAACAGTCTGTCTGTCAGTAGTCACTTACAGTCTGTAACCAGTAGAGTCCTGACAGTGATTAAGAAAGGCATTCAGCATGGAGGGATGTGCCAGTATCACTGATGGGCAGTGTAGGCTTGAAAATTTCTGTCTTTCACTGAAACCAACTCTAAGTGTTGTCCTCTTGAGCTCTGTGTTGTAACCACGTTCCCCAGGACCAGGTTGTCTCTCTTCCTGCAAACAAAGGAGTGCGCTGTGCTGAGACAGGCTTTAGGGGAGTTTCTTCATTAGTCCTTGCCTTAGGAGATTACTTCAGGCAGTGGGATATAGTGTTGTCTAAGCATACTGTTCTCTCTTACAAGGTCAGTGTCTTTTCACTGCACATTTATGCAGTTAGTAATACAGTTCTCATTTTTGATCTTGAGATGCTACTGAAGTGACTTCTGCTTTAAAGGAGACAAGGATTTATAATTGTTTGCTCTAATTTGCTTATGAGTCTTCAAATGTATAATTTGAATACCCAAAGCTCCTATTAGATATTCAGATGAAATTCTGTTCTTCAAGGCTCTTAAAACAAAAGACCGGGATCACGAATGAAAAATTATTTCACAGTGTGCCCAGCAGCAATCAGTGCATCAAGAAGTGGAGCTTACAATATACAGTTAACTTTGAACAATCCATACCAGTGTGTTTCATGGAATTTAAGCATCCACGGCAATATGAAATTATTGTGCTTCTCCAGTTGTGTGTATGACTTTGCAAAAGTGTAGCTGACACTGGTTGGTGGTATCAGCTAAACAGCAGTCATCTGCAAGGTTGGCCAGTAATGGGATTCTGAGAGCTAAGCAGTTGGTTTTCAGTATCTTACTTGAGGATTTGTTAGGCTCAAATAAAACTATCCAGTTGGGTCAAGCATTTGATCTTTTATGCAGGACTATTTGTCATTGCTGGTGATTGGGAAAAAAGCAGGAAGAATTTCTGCAGCCAGTAGCTCCAGACAATACAACAATTGCAGTAATAAGAATCTGGAGAGCTCTTTAAGGTCTTCTTTAGCACTAAATTCTGCCACAGGTTTTCCAGGATGTCACTTCTCTCCTTCTTGAAATATAGGTACACCACCGAAGGGAACGAAGAAATCAAATCTCTGGGTCTGGACAGCAACACAACATTCCAAATATTACTAGGTATCTGATGCAGTTTTGAAATAACACAAATTGAATTTAATAGTTCTACAAATTAAATTTACTGCACAAAACCGGTCTATTTCTAGAATTCAGCTAGGAGGCAAGAAGATCTAGTATCAGATCTGTGTTGAAACAATACTGGGTCTGTCAAGTCTTCACATCCTTATCTCTCTTCCTGAATATAACTGCTATTTCTACTCTGGAAGGTCACACCTAATTCTGTCACCTTATCACTAAACAGTCCTTCAAACTTTTTTCCTCTGTGTCACTTCTTTTAACTCCTTCCTGTGTTTTGGTTGAAGTTCATAGATTTGCAGCATATTTGTTATGGACTGTTGCAATCTAAAATAGTTTTATCATCTTGGGAACTTTTTTAGGAATACAGTCTTGGAATGGACTCAGCTTTAGGATTTGGGTTTCTATGTTTCTATATAGAATCAACATAATATCTTTTTTCTGCTTTACAACATAATTGTTTTTTTATTTTATGTGTAAATTATATCTACTTGGTCCTGTGCAGACTTTATTTTTAAATCTAAATAACAGAAATTTCTTATTTCTTAATTTTAGGGGCATATTGTTTGATTCAAAATTGAGTGAGTTTTTAGGGGATTTATAATCTTACCCTGATTCCTGTGGTCTGTTCAATATATAGGATTTGTTAATGGTCACTCTGTACTTAAGTTGCTCCATACTTCTGATTATCTGTGTTGCTTTTTTCTGTATCTCTTGCAAAGTGTCCATGTCTCTGAGACAAGATGATTGGAGCAGATGTAGCTATCAGAATGCAGTGTGTAATGAAGAAAAATATTGGTTAGTTTTCTGTTTTGTTCTTGATTTATTTTCCTTTTTGATTGCATGTAAGTGGTTAGCTCATGTTTGAAAATTTATGCACAGTGATTTGAGATCTTTAAGGGGGGGTATAGGTAAAATTCATTAGTGTGTGAAAAGTGCTACACAGCCATTTTTTCTGCATTAATTTGTGTTTTCTGTTATTCAGTACATCATTCTGTTTTCAAGTTTGGTATCACTGCGACTCTTCTCAGTAAGTTTGTTGTTGACAGATTTTTCTAACGCAGTTATTCACCCCTGCTTCAAAATTTCTTGGGAATGTGTGGAGCATTATAAATCTTAACTGAAATTTTTGGCAGTTCCTGTTAACAACCCACTTTGTGAAAAGTCTCTTTCACTCTTATATAAATTAATGCTTTATCAGTGTATAAGGGGGTCTGCCCTCTTATACTGCAGTTTTTCATCCTGTAATGGTTTTTCCTGGTCTTTTCAGCTGCTGCTGCCTCTCTGATCTTGTTCCTCATCAAACAGAGTTATAACACAGTCTTTGTGCAAAAGCAAGTAATTTGAATTTTGAAGAGTAGTGCCATGACTAATATTTCAGTTGCCAGAGTGATGGATGTGGGTGGTGGGCAGTTGAGCTGCGAGCCAGTGGGATGCAGATGCTGACTCCTCTTAAGGATGCAGCTGCAAGAGGGTTGCTGGGCTGTGCCAGAAAAAGCAGGCTGGGGGGAGCCTCTTGGCAGGAATTCACTGAGCAAGACTGGTGGCAAGTAATCCTACCTGGAGGGAGATAATCCTGAGGTGAAAGCCTGAAGATGGGCAACAATCTGCCAGACAGGTTCAGCTCCTCACCTTGTACCATTTCCCACTTTTTTATGCTTTTCTGCTACAAACAAGCTGGTAGGACTTCATTTTGTCAGCAGTTCATTTGTTCAGGTTTCCATACCCTTTCCACAGATGAATTTTGTCTTTTTCTTTTTTCCCTTACATTATGTTTAGGGAGTCTCTAATCATACAGTAGCAGCTGCTGGTGTTTTTTCAGGAGGTTCAATCATAGGCTGCTTATGCAGTCATTTGCTTTTGCCTCCTACAAGCCTTTTTAGGCTGTGCTTAAAGGTTGTGTAACCTCCTTTATAGTCCTGCTCTTAAGCTTGCAGTAACACCTCTGTGCTGTCTTCAGTACAGCTAGATGACTTGTGGCTAACTTACACCAGAGTCTCTTCATTTTAAGTAGGGATTTTCCACGTGGCATTGTATCAAAAGCTTTATTGAACAAAAGTATTTTATGCATTTCTGTTCTTAAAACAATTTCTTTGATAGCTAAAGAGTATGGGTTTGGCCTGGCATCTTTGGTCAACCCATGCTGAATCTTGTCCTGTTTTGTATTTTTATGTCTTTTGTTTCTGTTTCCACCAAATGTTGTTTCAGATCCTTTCATCGCACTGAGTCAGCTGGTGATAGTTGCTCTTATTTTTCTTGGCTCTATATGTGACCATGCTGTATTGTTTTGAAAGCACATTCTGATTTTTCTATAATCCTATATTCTACCTGCATAACAACTCCACTATTATTTGTTTTACTGTACGTGCAGTCATAGGAATGGGTTTGATTTCAGTCCTGTTAGCCGATTTGTATGTTATTTTCTCACTTGGATTCCTGTTTTGGGTACTTGCAGGGTTCCTGGTAAGTTGTTCTGTAATGGTTATTTATTCAGGAATCTATAGTTCTACAGGCTCGGTTTTGCTTAGTTTTATATTTTTGACAATTTCACACTTGCTGGTAAACCATCTTTTCTAATGAAGCTGACCTGTCCTCCAGCTGGTCTCCACTTGCTTAATTTCTCAGCCAGCTCTTTTGGGGCTTGAATTTTTCATGCTCAGAGTATCCCAGGTAATAGGTGCTGGAGTTTGTGCCACTAATAGTCCACATCTGGGAAGTGTTTGTAGGTCCAGAGAGAATAGAGAGAATGAAGTGCCATCTCCAGGGACTTCAGGCGATATTTAACTCACTGGCTAGTATTTGCAATTCCCAAAAAACTGCTTTCCTAAAGTGCAGACTTACAGATTTTGATTCTGTTTTTATTTGGGCCTTATTTCTTTAGCATATTTCAAGAGGAATATGCCTTGCTTTTCCTTTGAGCTTTCTGTAGCACCCAGGGAGCAGAAAATGAGATTTTTTTCAGGTCTGTGTATTGATCATTAATGGCCAAGGATAGCAATAAAAAACCCCAAGTAACAAGAAAAGAACATTCAGTAGGAAGATTCTAATATCTTAGTTCTTGTGATAAATAAATGAATCAATCTTTATTTCACATAGCCATGAAATAGCATAATATACTTAATCCCAAATTCAGTAGGAATTTTGGGCTGTGTATGTTTATTATTTACTCATGAAAAAGTTTATTTGATTTCATAGACCTGTTTTCTGTTTTGTCAGACTATGCAAATAAAACCAAGAGAAACAACCATTGTAGTTGCTATAAACAACTAAGCATCTTCATCATTGGTGGTACACACAGATGCAAACATTCAATTCTGCTTTTAACAGATCATGAATCTCTGTGTTGGAATGAGGAAATATTTAGCTTCCTGTTTATCTCCTCTGTTGTGTCTCCTTATACTCTGTATTTCAGTCTCAATTGATGTGCCTTTAACCTTTTGGGTGCCTCTCATGTTTGCTTGCCCATTTGTTTACCTCCACCCTAGTTTTTTTTTTTTTTAATAACCTTCCTCTATAAAAAACTGGAAAGTCTTTCAGAAAAGATTGTGTTAGAGTTTAGCTCTGTACTGCTGTGTTGATTTTGGAGAAAAAAAAGAGGATTTTTTTTCCTGTTCTTTTTTCTCTTCTTGCCACATTTCCTTTCTATGGAAGTTGGTTTGGTATCTTCTGAGCTGCTCTACTGCTCTGTGGTGCTACATCTTAATTTTGTTCTCTTTCTGATTGGACTCTATTAAATTGATTTTATTTTCTTTTTATTTTTCATCTCTCCTATCACTTTGTATCTTTTCCCTGTTTCAGTGGGAAAAGATACAAAGTGGGGGTAAACTCCTGCGTAAAAGAAATTAAAAAGTCATGAGTCTGAGAAATAATAACACTACAAATAGTATATATATAGAAGTAGCAAACAAGCAAATGCATGTTTTGGGACAAATTGATTTTTACAGAATGAAAAGATTTCAGAATGTGCTTGTTTAGATTAATGCTTTTTAGTTGTTTTTTTTTTTTTTCAAATGGCTTTTATTTTCAGAAGTCGCTATTTGTCTGCTGTGCTTTTTATTTACTGTGTTATGCAACCTCCATTTGCTGAAATTTGCATTTCTGCCTTCATGAACATATTATTTTTCAGAAACATTTTGGGTCAATGAAAAACTTTATTAAAATATCTATTTATTTAGGAAATACGTTGCTGGAGGCTCCAGAAAAAAAAATACCCTAGAATTTTTAAGCTTTGGTATTTCTAAAGTATTTATTCCTCTAACAGAAATTTACAGAGAAGGGGAATAATAGGATATTAAATTTGGAGTCGGAATAAAAATAGCTTTACAGATATAATTTGAAAGAAATCTAAGGTATTAGAGTAAATAGTCCCACTATCTCAAATTTCATTAAATGATGTACAGGCAAAGACTGTAATGGATTTTTCAGCATTGACTGCCTCAGTCAGAGGTGAGCAGTTTGCATTTAAAAAAAAAAGACTGATATAAAGGCTTAACGCTTGCAGTTTCCTTTTTAACTGCTTATTAAAACAACTGATCAAATGCTTTCTATGAGATTTATTGCTTGCTTTCATCTGTCTTAGCCATGTATTTTGCTAATTTAGAGTGATATTTTAGCAGAGTGATTTGGTAATGGCTCAGCAATAAGGCAGTGTCTGATCTGGATGTAAAGGTTCAGTATTTGATGTTGTGTTTTCTCATAGAGCACAGCATCCAGGACACAACTAATGAGGGCTTGTAAACAGTAAAGGAGGTTGGGACACTAAGGAGATGTGAGCTTTACAGAGGTGCTCACCCAGTGGCACAGTAAATGAGAATTTTCTCTGCAGACTGCAACTACTGCCAAATAACAGTGCAGAAACTGTGGGCGATGAGCATTTACTCTAATTGCAGCACTGACAATGAGGAAGCAACAGGATAAAAATAAACCCCTCATACTTCACTGGGCCTTCCATTACTGTAACATTGGAGATTTTTGTATCTTATGAGTTAAGGGAATCTTCTGTCCACACTTTGGGCTGAGTCCAGTAGAACATAGTGAAACATTTCAGCTCCAGAATACATTCAAGTTACTGGTTTCCTGAGTTCTGTGAACCAACACTAATCCCTGATGTTTATGGAATGAGGCAAACTGAACACTAAGTGGTGTTAAAGAAAGTGAAGGGGCAAAAAAATGAAAACAATAGTCTACCTTGTAGTTCCTCTTCTACAATGTAATGTAAAGACTTGCATTTGAAGGCAAGGGAGCACTAAATACATCTTTCCATTACTAACTAAGTTTAAGAGAAAATGACACATGATTTGTGGATGTTAATAATGTGCATTTTGAATGGTCTATGCACAGTCCTGATTAAATGTGATCTATATTTTGTTTAGCATAGATGATAAAATCTCTTAAGGCTGGGACTTTGTTGTGCTAGGCACTTAACATACTACATATATACTGTAGCAGAGCTGCTGGTTTAAGGTGAGAAATCAGGTGGGCACAAAAGACAGATGGGGAAACACGAGGTGATGAAGGCAGTTATGGGGGTTGTAATAAGCTGCAGTTTCCATTTACCATCTGCCCAGCTACAGACAGAAATTTTGTAATACCATTTTTTTGTTGTAGTGCACTATTTTTTCATTTTGCCTTAAGGATGTAGCAGTGCATGTCCAACTGTAGTTATATGGACTCTGCTATATGGATCAGTGGTGGTTGGTAAACATTATTATTATTATTATTATTATCATCATTATTATTATTGTTATTATGACAGATAATTGTTCCTCAGCTTTAATGTGCGTTCAGCACCCTGATTTGTGGGTGCTTGGGATCTTGCTGGAATTGCAGTTTAAAAGGGGGTATCAGTGAATGTTGATCTCTAGTAATAATCAAGTAATATTTTTTCCAATCTTGCAATGGAGTGTTAGGGACATAAACAAGAGCACTTTTCTCTTTTATGTGGTGTTCCCAAATTTTGCCCAAATTGCAGTATTTCTGTGAATTTGTTTTAAATCTATCCAGTGTTTAGTTTTTCTTGCCTAAATCAGCCTACCAGGGCTTAAAGGATAACTTGACTCAAGTCACCTAAGGAATGTTGGATTTTGAATCTGAAAAGTACAAAAATAGTAAGGAATCAAGACAGTTGTGTGGGAAGACTGATGCTGGTAAGTTCTGTTGTTTGAAATAGTTCTGGAGTTGCAGTCCAGCATCACACTACCTTGTCATGGTGAGGAAACACTAGGAGAGGGCATGAAAGAATATGAAGGTTTCTAGGGAAGAGAGTGTTTTAAAAGGAGCTGGTGCATTTTGAGTAAGTCCAGGTGAAAACTGATAGAGCACATCTTGAAGGGTAGGTAAGACTGACCATAAGGATAATTACAGTTTTTGCTTGTGTAGGCCAGTCATCCAAGGTTACTCCTGTAGTGGAGAAGGAAGAGAATGCTTTGGATTAAATACAAAGAACATTTTTACAATGAATGTGGTAAAACATTCAGATGGGTTGCCTGGTAGATGCCTCATTCCTGTAAGCTTTGAAGGTCAGACTTGGATGGGGCTCTGAGCAACCTGATATAGTGGAAGGGTCCTGCTTATTTCAGGCAGATGACCTTTAGGGCCCTTCCAATTCAAACTATTTTGTAATCTAGGATTCAGTGATTTCAGGAGTTGAATCAAAGTCCCTGATGCTTTACCTCCTACTTAAAATCACCCCCTTGGTTTGCAGAGGTAGGAAGGAGAAAATAGTTTTCCTTTGCTTCTGTGTGTGCTTCTCTGCTCTTCCTGTTGGCTTTGTTTGGAGTCTCTCATATTGTGCACTTAGTTATGAAAAGCATTCAAGTCTGTAATTCTCCTCTCAGTTCTGCTCTCTGCAGAATTCCTGCTCTTTGCTCCATAGGATGTTTAGAGGAAAAAGGAGATCTTTGTGATATGTTAGCCCCATTGATATTTGTACTGCATTGTAGCAGTATCTTCATAGTGAAAACAGCTCCTTTGCAGCTGAAAACTGACATGGAACAGAGTCTGCTGGATTATATGGAGTGAGTGGGCCAATCCACTAATGAAGCAGTTTGCTGTATAGCTGTTAAACTTCTGCTACAGAAAACATTTAGCCAAGAGGATTGGTGAATCAGTATTCTCTTAGATGTGGAAGGGACATGATTGCAGTTTTTTACAGGATCTCATCTGAAGTGTCCTGGTAATGTCTTGGACTAAACTAATCTCATAATAAATAATCCAGATGGCAGAATTCATAATTATCATGAAGGGACCTGCTGGTCAGTCCACTGCTCACCCCTGTGGTTTTGTCTTGGCTTACGTCAGTAAGAGTTGTTTATAGCTGGAAGAGTAGTGTGACCTGAAGCTGGAACGTTGGAATGATAAAAATAGTTTTGTATTGCAGATCTTAAAATTCTAAGCAGGTTTTTTTTTTTTTGCAAGTTCGCCTTTGGAAGAAAAATAATTTCATTTCCTTCTATTTCCTATCTTTTTTAGAAATGTAGTTTTTTTCTAAATAAGATCTTCAGAAAGTCTTGTGTCTGATTCCCATTAAAATTGAGTTTATTTCTCAAACCACCCAAACAGTTGAAAATCATACTATCCTTGCAGAATTTTAACGTCCTTGTGATGATTTTTCTAAATCAAATACCAGAAAAAAAAAAATCATGGTGAATCCTTTGAAAAACTGAGTGCTACAATTTTGAAAGTGAAGGACTTACAGCCCTAAATTTCAAAAAGATTAAAAAAAATGCATGGGATCTGTCTGGACCACAGTCCATCAAAATATGAAGTAAAGCTTGGCTAAGCAAATGTTCATTGAAAAGGAGTTTATTTGTGCTCTGGGAAGTGTGCTCACATTTTCACTTGGAATATTCAAAGTCAAGATGTTTTTAATGGGAAATATCTTCTGCCATTTTCATTACTGGTTTTTTTCCCCAGGAGGAAGAGAAATATTTCCTTTTTTAAAAAAGCAGACTACTGGGTGATTTATTAAAAAAAAAAAAAGTATGACTTTTTTGTTGCATAAATTCTATTTTAAGCCATGAGAGTGGATTTTATTAAAGCAATGTAAATAAATAAGCAGATGGCTTTGAATATTAAGAATTTGTTTTGCATGTATTAAATGTCAGTATAAAATTTATTAAGAAATATTTGCTGCTGGACTGTCTCTGTGTAGTAGGTAGTTTTGATTGCCAAACATTCCAGTTTTATCCTAGCTAAGATATTGATCTCTTTGCTCTGATGGCCCATAGCTGACTCATTATTTCTCCCATAGCTCTACTAAATACTGAAACCTACTGATCTTCTAAACAGCAAAGTAGATAAATAAGAGAATAAATTATGGCAGTTCTCTTCTGCAAGCTGCTAAACTGATAGAAAATGTGTTATGGTTATGTCCTTGGAAGAAACTGGCTGTTTCAGTGTAGTGTGAGTTTCTTATCAGGCTTCTTGCCTTCTCTTTGTTATTGACCAATAAATACCCTCAGGAGCTTTTTTTCACTTGTAAGCAAATCAGTCAAATACCCCTTACTGTAAAAAAAGCTCCATGTTAGACAAAGCATAGGAGAGTGTTCCACACTAGACTGAAACAGAAGACATTTTATCCATATGGTCTCTCATACTCTGCCTGTCTGTGTTAGCCTAAACTTGGATATGCTTTTTTATGTTTTTTCCTCAGAGCAGTTGAAAATGGTAGATAAAAAGAATCTTACCCACATTTCTGTAAACGGCTACAGGAATAAAATCTATTGAATGCATGATAAAAAGTTACTGCAACATAAAAAAGCTGTATTGTTCAAGCATGGAAGCACTGTAAAATGTGCTTGTAAAAGCATTTCAGAAGTTTTTCCCCTAGCAGAGTTATGAGCAAGTCATGCCTTCTCAGTATCTTTTCTCTTTTGAGAAAAATCAAAGCAATCAAATGCAGCAATACAAAGGGATAACATCTGTTTCTGTACATTTAGTAGGAAAAATGACTTAAATATCTATCTATATATATCTATATATGAAATTTCATCATCTTGGAAATCAATCTATGCGAGAAATGCATAGGAAAAAAAGCATAATCTCAAAGTAATGTACTTTGTAGTTTTAAATTGAGTGGTTTGTGCAGAGGGTAAATTTTTGTGTTCTTACAAACTGGTCTGTCTGCAACAACCGTATTCTATTACATTATCACTGTTATAGAGTTTGAGAAAATACTGCTCTGGAGAAAAGGGATTGAAATTGCTCTGTTATGTCATTTGGTTCCATATTGGATTATTGTTTTGGATAGAAAAAGATCAGTAGCAATGGGAAGTACATAGTTATCTTCTCACTCAGTAATGTTTCTTATGTAGAATCTTTTTTCTGCTGAGAGGTTTTAAGAGGATGCTTTTGTTTAATCTAGAATAAGATATGTCAGTGTGAACGCACTTTTGAAATCCAGTTTCCACACTGGCAGTCAATCTACTATTCTTGGTTTTCTTGCTTTTCCCAACTTTTGCTGTTAAAACTATCTCTAGCTGCCTTGACATTCAGGGTAAGTGAAGCAGCATTTGGGTTTCTTCCAGCTGTGGTCACTGGGTGGCTCTTGGCACAAAGTGAAAACACTTGCAGTTAAAATGGGAAATATTTCTCACCATCCCAGAAATGTCGACTTTCAGGCAGATTATTCTTAACTGAACAAATGTCATTTGCCACACATGACCCATGGATTCTCTGAAACTGCTTCAGAAACTGGTTTTTGAAAGAGATGAAGATTTCCCTTATTTTTTAAGCTAGCTATCTAAATTTATTTTTAATGGAGACCTTTCAGCAGCTACCCCATATTTTTTTTTAGTAGTGATGACAGATTCATAGCCCTAAACACATTTTTTTCTTCCTTTTCTTTCCTCCATTTTAATTGACTTTTTCAAACTTGTAGTTTTTCATTACACCAGTTTGCTTGAAATAGTGTGTGTGAAGTTGTTCCAGGTGAGCTCTTCAACCTTGCTGGAGTGACAATGAGTGGGGTGGGGTTCATGACTTCATTGCAGTGGCCCAGTTGTGCTAACATAAGCTGCTGTGTCCCCACTGTATTGCTGGCTTCAGGCTGTTTTCTTTGCTGTGCCTGGTGGCTCCAGCTTAATTCTTCACTTCAGGCAATGCAGCAATTTTTGTGTGCACCCAGGAGTTTAGCTAAGGCTCAAATGGGATAATTCTTTGGTGGTACAGAAGTTAAGTCCAGCCAAGAGATAATCTTTCAACAGACATTTCCTAATTTAGAGAAATTTCTCAGGAGACCGTGTTCTGTGAATGGCAAGGATGGGAATTAAGCCTGAAAATGAACAAATTGCAGTTAATTTGTCAGTGCTCATAAAAACACTTCAGGATTCATGTGTTGTTTAGTTTGTATTACTTGAATTGGATTGGCCCAGCTCTTGACCTTGGAGCACAGTGTGTCCTGCAACAGGCTTCACAGCAACTCGCTGCGCTCTCAGTGGGAGGAATCAAGACATCTCTTTGGATGGCAGAAATATCTTCCATCTGCAGCTGTTGAACCTTTTCTTGTCAGTGTTCTGGTGCTTAGAGCTCCAGTCATAATGCCATTCCTATTCTCTTGGCTTGTGCTTTCATGCAGCTTTCCTGCAGTGCTGGCCTTGGTGTTACAATGAGGAAAAGGCAGGGATGACTGCCACCTGTCTTCCCTTTTGAGAGTTCAGAGCATTTTTTGCTAAAATCAGTGATGCATTTCCCTTGACTCTGGTTTGTTAAACTTCATTGTAAAATTTTTCTGGATTTTCAGCAAGCATAAGAAATGTCTAAGCTATATATTTTGGTGAATAGCTAACAAGGCATTTTTTCATGTGTTATCCCTGCAGACTTATTTTTCTGTCTATGCAGAATATAAAATCCACATTTATTCAAAACTAGTGCAGTTAAATTTAAGGGAGAAAAAGAGTATGTAATGTCATACAAAGTTAATTTATGATGATGACATAACTATAACAAGTAGATTGTTAATTTCTGAATATCTCTAAAATCCAGTGTGTTTCTCTAGGAATAATTACTAATTTGATTTCAGCTTGACTTTCTTCCAAGGATCTTTAAAATATGAGTATTATGGCTCAGATACGATAATCAGAACATAAGTTTTCCTAAAAGCCAGTAGCAAAGTTGTACATGCAGCTCAGGAGGAGGGATTCAGTGTTAAAGTGCAATTAATTGACTGCCATAAACTTTAAGACATTTTGTATTATTAATGACAGATGTTTTTTCCACATTGATCTTGACTTGGCCTGAGAAACTGGGGGTGCACACAGAGCAGACAGCTTGGTTCTGCCTGAGGAGAATCAGTAGCACCCTGGTAATTTGTCTTTCAACACAGGTCATTGTAGTCACTGTAGCAGTTCTAATCCTTGACCTCTCTTAAATCTCTTTGACCATTTTTTAAACTTTAGCTTTTACTTTTTTGCATGAATTATGTTAAATGTTCCACAGAAAGTTAAAATTAGTTACTCGTGTTATGTTGCCTTTGTCTAAAAAGTCAAGAAACTTTTTTTTTTTGCAAATGTGCCTTTGGCATTCTTGTTGCTGTAAGGTATTCTTATTCCAATTTCCATTTCATTTTTGTAATCCATCATTCCTCTAAAACTTGCTTTTCTGCTTTGCATCCATTTGTGCTCAGCATGGGCTGGAGTAGCCTGATTTCCTTGCCCTTCACTGTTAAAGTGTTGCTAGTTCCACTTCTAAATCTGTTACTTTTTACTTCCAGTAAGAAAGATTAATTAAAGAAAAAAACAAAAAATCACAACTGGTAGAAGATTCTCTGTTAATGGGGATTACCTGATCATTTAATGCCTGAATGGGGGGGGGGAAATGATTTTTTTTTTTTTCTTCCAAATGAGTGGACAGTTTTCATATCCTCTTTGCTGGGAGAGTTGACTTTGTCCTTCTAGTGTTAGTGCCAGCTTTTTGCCAGTTCTACATCCTTGGAGCAGCAGCTTTTCCCTTTGGGGAAGAACCAGTACTAGCAAAGGACTAGTTTTGTGAAAGAGCTGCAGGACCACTTCTGGCAGCATTTTAAGTCTGTATTGAATTAGTGGAAAAAGAAGTCAAAATACTCAATCTGTTTTAAAGAAGAGAATTAATAGATGTGAAATATCTTTCCTGGCTATTATTTTGGTCCCTGCATCTGCCTTTAGTTGTGAAGAGCTTCTGTCTATTCAGAGATTATACTTGATTGGCATTTGGTTGAGAGAAACCAGCTCCATTCTTCTTGGCTCCCTTGGCAGCAGTGAGCAGCTCCCTCAGCTGTTCTCCTGTTCTTTCCTCCAGTTCCCTGGTGTTCTGTTTTTCTGTGGGGTTACTGAGAAGGCCCTGGTGCAAAATATCTTATGTCAAAGATAAATCCTCACAGACCACCAAGCAGTGCTGGCTCTTCTTGCTCTCTGTAGTAGTGCTGTGTCTGGGAGGAGGCAGGGGAATGGCTTCACTTGTGTCTGCTCCTGTACTCTGAGAAGAGCATCACCTTCAGAGGCCTCTGAAGGGGAGGAGGATGTGCCATGTGGGTCAATCAGAAGAGGAAATAAAGCTCTCTTAAAGACAGTGGTGGTTATCACACTAATTACTGCTGAAAAATACACACTGGTCAAATAAACAAAACTCAGGGTTTTTTTTTTCTCAAAACATCTGCAGTCTTTGCTTATTTGCGGTCACAGCCCGTGGAGAACATTTTTGTGGGTGGCAATTAAATGGGCATAGGTTGTGGTTTTAGCTTGTGCAAAAGGAGGCAGAGAGGGAGTTGAGATAATTCACTTCTCTGCAAAGTAAAGTTTTTGTTACTTTCTGATGATAGATCAGTAGAATGTAGCAAACAAAATGTTTTGAGAAGCTTCAGCCTTGACTGCTGCTGTGTTCCTGGGGCCAGGCCTGTGGCTTTTTGGGGAGAAAGGAAGGTCATGCTTATCACACACAATGAAATATATTCAGCCTTAAAGAAAAACAGCAGGAAAGTTTGGTCTTCTCATCCCACCTTTTGATCTAAGTTTCTTCTGCAGAGTCTTTTTAAGCCATAATTTTAACTATGTTTTGACATTTATTTAAGCCTTGGCTGCCTTAATGATTATGCAGAAAAGAATTTTTTCCTCTTTTTCCTTAGAATAACTGTCCTAACTCCTGGAAAATAGTCACATTAAACACAACAGTCTTTATTTAACTAAAAAAGCCCCAAATTAATCAGTTCATTAAATGTTAGCTTAGCATTGCCTTCTGGCTCTATCACCCTGTGATTATGTTTCTCAGAATATTTCAGTGATCATGCTCTCCTAATTTGCTAAGTTGGCTGGAAATAGCATCTTCATGATAGCCTTTTCTTGCTTGCAAAAATGGAAGCACTGGTGGGTCAATAGCAGTCAACAAAATAATGGGATCTGCTTGTTAATTGATGTTGCATCTACTTCTCTTGGCTGTAGAGGTCCTGGAGAATTGGTGTGCTCATTTTGGATTTTGTCAAAAGATTTTGTTGTAAGGATGCATGGCTTGTAATGGCAGAGAGGAGTGGAATGAAGGCATTTTGTGCCTTGATCTGGCCCTGCAGTTACTAATGGGATTAATCATTATTGTATACTTCTTTGATATTTGCAGTCTGAGGCAGTCTGAGTTATTAGAATATCTTGACTTTTACATGTTTCTTTGGAGATACATTTTTTTTCTACCAACCCAGATGCTGAATATTAACAAAAACTATGTTAATGTGTTTGGTTTTGAATTACAGTATTCTGGAATGTCTTTATCTTCATTTAGCCATGCATACTTGATTATAACTTAATTTAGTTTTTGCCTAGAAATATGTGAATAGTTCTGTGTTCTCTATTACACCTCACTTAAATAAGCTGCATGAGAAGTGATGGCCATATGTTGCTGAAGGGCTGATGCTTTAGAAAGGGATGTTGTTGCTGCTTGTGCTCCCAGATAATGGAGGTTTTCAGCCTAATGCAATAGCTATACTGAAAAGTTCTGTGTTCCAGTGCATTAAATAGAGATATCTTTCAGAGTGAGATATGATCTAATTATTTTAACTCACAAATTTCTCAAGTAGTGAATTTTTTTTCATGTTAGATCGTATAATAATAAATGTAGAGGGATTTTTTTTTTGGCCTGTATTTCTTGTATAATAGTCTTATACTTAAAGATTTGGAAAATGAGCTGCAGTGGTTTTGCAGATGAATGACAAAAACTGTTTGTTGGCATATACAGAGAGAGTTGTGTTTACAATTACATAATTTATAGCCTGTAAATCAGATGTTTGTTTTGTGGGCTGGGGGGAGCTTGGCTCTTCACCAAAGCATTTTCTGTTTTGTGGAGGAGTTGGAAATATGTAATATAAAAATAAAAAGAAAAAAGCAGAGGGAAGAGGGTAAGATGGGGGGGAAAAAAAGCATGAAAAATTAATTGTGCAATGCTGCTCATTCATGGTTCCTTCTGGTATTCTGGGATTTTATATCAGGCTAAAACATTAACATTCTATTATTCAGTATAGAACATGAGAGCATGAAAGTTTTCTCATGAATGTAGGGATGGAATTGCACTTAAAAATAAATTTTCATGATTTGGTTTAAATTTTGTAGCTGTTACATGCTGCTGTGAGGATGCAAGAATTGTATTTCAGGATTAGGAATTGTAACCAGGCATTTCTAAAGTACCTGTAGAGAAATGAGAGAAGATGGTTAAAGCAGAATTAAACTTCTTAAAATGAATGCAGAGGTATGGGAGTGTGTGGAAGAAAAATCCTTTCTCTCGTCTAAATTCAGTTGGAAGTGCAGAGCACTTCCATACTGATGGAATCCCGAATAACCTGAAAGAATAGTTTTTGTTGAAAATGTTGTGTCTTTACAATTGTATGAGTAGTTATGATTTTAAGTCATAATTGACAAAATAAGTTCAGTAATTTACAGTAAATGTTGCAATATCAACATATTTTTCTTAATATTTGCTCTTTTTGCCTACTTGTTAGAGAAACTTCATCCTCCATCTCTGTTTATCCTTTAGCAAAACTCCCATTTTAAGTCTTGATACCAGCTGCTGGAATGAAGAGTCCTGTGTCACATGGAGTATGCATTCATTCCTAGGAAAGTGTAACAATTCAATGAGAGATTATTTTAGTTGTCTTCTGTGTTTTAGAAGTATTCTAGAGAAATGCTGCTATGTGGCATCAGAAATGGGAGTAAGATTTATCAGTGGAGAACCATTTAATAAAGATTTCTGTACCTAAGCTTGGCTCTTGTCTGTGGTTAGAGATAAATACTGGACAGGGACCCATTTACTGGTGCCTGTTTTGCCTTCTTTTCTGCTGTCATAGTCTATATACAAGTAAAAACAATCTCCTAAGTAAATACCTTTTTAAAATAGAAGCAATTAGAGCAAATTCCTGTCTAAATACAGTGCCAAGGTCATAATGTAAATATATTGCAGATTCTTCCAGTTGTTCTAGCAAGTGGCAAGGTTTTCGGATCCTACCTCTTGCATTTTATGTTGAACACTGAAATTTTAATCTTAAATTTAGTTATTCTCAACTTTCCTGGCTTAATTTAATCTGTTTTGGAGAATAGTAGTATATTGTGTAATAAGAAATCAATTCTCACCAAACCCTTGCACCCAAACACAAAACTGTAATGAAACTCAGATTCAGACATAGTCTCTTGTGCTAACAGTAATCAAAGCCATCGTGTAAGAGCGTGGTTGCCATAGTACAGGTCTGTCTTTATTTCATCTGTGTCTCTTTCTTTGATCTGAAAGGCAGTTTTAACTGGAACACAGTAGTGTGGTGAGCTGCTGTTGGTCTTTTTCTGTAATGTGCTGGTTTGGGCTGGGATAGAGTTCATTTTCTTCATAAAACTGAGTATGGGGCTATGTTTTGGATTTGAGCTGGAAACTGTCAGTAACACAGAGATGTTTTCATTACTGCTGAGCAGGGCTTTCCCCAAGCCAAGGCTTTTCTGCTCCTTACCCCACCCCACCAGTGAGGAGGCTGAGGGTGCACATGGAGCTGGGAAGGGACACAGCTGGGACAGCTGGCCCCAGCTGATCCAAGGAACATTCCAGACCTGGCATCATGCACAGCATA
This sequence comes from Serinus canaria, assembly GCF_022539315.1. NCBI lineage: Eukaryota > Metazoa > Chordata > Aves > Passeriformes > Fringillidae > Serinus > Serinus canaria. The sequence continues at coordinate 41,983,566 of NC_066313.1, forward strand.
TAAAGCTGGGGGAAGAAGAAGGAAGGGGTTGGGATGTTTGGAATGATGGTGTTCGTCTTCCCAAGTCACCATTATGCATGGTGGAGCCCTGCTCACCTGGAGATGGCTGAACACCTGCCTGCTCATGAGAGGTGGTGAATTAATTCTGTAGTTTGCTTTGCTTGCATGCACAGCCTTTGCTTTAGCTATTAAATTGTCTTTATCTCAACCCAGGAGCTTTTTCATTTCTATACTTCTTGATTTTCTCCCTCATGCTGATGCAGTGGGAGTGAGTGAGTGAGTGGCTCCATTGTGGTTTGTTGCTGGCTGAGGTTAAGTCACGACATGCTGTTAGCAGTACTGAATAGTGGTTATTAGAATGTTTTGTTATTTACATGACTTTGTTTCTCCTGTTGCTGTGATTTTGAAATAATTCATGTCTAGGCTATTCTTTGTGCTAAGAGCACTGTTTTTCTTTCGAATACCACCCTGGATCTTTCCTTCATAACTGTTACTGTAAAAGCCATATGCAATTGTTGACGTAAGTTTTTCTCTCCTATAAAATGGTCTCTTTTAAAAATCAACATTATATCACTAGGTTTAGAAAGGAAATAATTAATAGATGTACTAGATAATTTAGCTGTCTAGAATTTCCCTGATCAAACTGTGGTATTATGTAAAGAATTACCAACCGATAACTTCAGCTTCTTGGTTTTTTAGTGTCTTGCTGGAAATATCGCATGATTCTAGCTGAAAAAAACCAAAATAACACACACACACACTCTAACACCCTGAAGAAAAAACACCCCAAACAAGACCCACATCAACCAGCCTTTTAATTTAAGTCACCACTTGAAAAATGGAAGATCATGTTGATCTTCATGCTTGATTAATGTGCTATAGGAGTTCATAGAGAAGCAAATAGAAAACATGTAAGGAGTGTTGTTTTTTTTCTTTTGAGTATGTCTACCTATTTCCATATTTTCACAACTGCTGTGGTAAAAGTTGTCCTCAGTGACTTCTACCAGTGCTGTGTAAGTTGCTTGCATAGTGTCTGTGAACTTCAGCTTCCTAATTTTTAACATTTACTTAAAAAGTAAAAACATAGAATATTTCAGCAAAGCACAATTAGCTGCCCTTGTATTACATAGAAAGTAGAACAACAACACAGGCTAACGAAATAAGCTTGTTTTCCTAGGGAAGATTGAAGGAGTTCTTCTGTAGAAGCAGCTTTGTCCTGCTACTTCTCAGTGGCTTTGGCTTGTTCTGATGTTCACAACAATGCAAAGTGGGCCAAGATTTGTGAGCAGTCAGCAGAAGTTAGGAAGGATAGAAATAACTGTTCTTTAGAGAAGTGGATTGGAAATTGAAATAAAGACCACCAAGCGACCACAGATCATGAAGAAAAACAGCATCCTTACATCCCCTTGTGGTCATGCCCCATCCTGGGATTTTTGCCCCTTTGGTCCTCCATACTCAGTAGGAATCAAATTGTATTATCAAGAGGAAGCTTTTTGGTGTTTAGCATTTTGTAGGTGCTTGAAGTAAAACGGACAGGACTTCAGGGTCTGACTATTTTGCTTCTCTTGATGTTTTCTGTCTTAGCTGTAGCAATTATGTGTGAGGAGAGAAGTTCGTAACTCACTGCTGCTTCTGTGGTATTTTAGATATTTTTCAGGAGAAGTGAAAACTACTCTCCCCTCTAAACTCCTCTTTCCTCTGTCATAGGTAATCAAAGCCTTGTAGTCTGAATTTGGGAAATTTATGGGGTTGGGAGGTAATGCTTTATGGTGAGGCTGCTTTAGATTAGTGACTGGAGGATAGTTAGTATTTTTAAACTTCTGTGGTGCCTGCTGGATGAAAAGCATCTCTGCTTTCCATGGCACAAAGAGGAACCCAGTGCTTTTCTTTGTCTAAGGTTTGGTAGCTTCAGTCTGCAAGCCTTCTGTGGCAATGACATCCAAGTCTGAACACAGTAGCTCAACAGAGGGACCAACGTACTTGATGATACTGCAAATGTGATTATACTTGCTCCTCTTGTGGGCAGGTTCTTCAAGAAATACAAAACAAATCTGTGAAATTGAGTCCCACATTGATTTTTATTTCTCAGAGGCAGTTGCTGTTAAATTCTTGGTAGAGTAATGTTGGGAGGGACTGGAAAATACTTCCAGGTATACACCATTCTTCCTAGGAATTGTATGATACAAGTAGGAGGGAGAAGAAAAGCCCACAAACCCTCTAGAAATGCAGTAATGCTTGTTTTAGCTTGGGGGACTGGAGAATTGATTCCAACTTTTTTTTTCCTACTGGTATTTTACCCTGCCACAATAATGTAGTCCTGTCTTTAGGCAGCTTTTGTAGTGAGTCTTCTGTGCTTGCTTTCAGAGGTGTGTTGAGGTGAAATGAAAAAGAAAATTGTAGTTAGAAACAAAGTAACTTTAAGTTGATGTTGAGAAACACTCCAAACGTCAAAGTACACGTGTTTTGTCTTGGTTGTGGTAGGATACTGTTAGATCCTGAGTTACTGAGGATTACATGCTCAAATCTATCTATCCACTTTAAAATTGTATTAATAAGAATAAATTTTACAATAGCAAAATTTATTGATGGCGGTGTTTCTGTGCCCTGTCTCTTCAGGAAAATATTATAATTGGAAAGATAGTGAATCTTATTTCTTAAACTTGTTGGTATCTTTATTTAGAAAACATTTTGTTGTTGATTCAGCTTAAGAATATCAGATGTTTTAAGCCAGAAATCAAAAGCTCGCTCCTTTTTGGAAAAAAGAAAAAAGAACTTCCATATTAGCTGTATTGTTACTGATTCTATATCAAAATGTATAAATTTTCTGTGCCTGTAAGAGCTAGGTTTTGTTGTTACTCATTAAATAATCCAGTAACCCATCTGGCATGTACAAAAGGAAAAAGAAATTTTGGCTTTAGATTAGTAATAGTAGAAAATCCCCCAGTTCTGCAGCTGATCCTACATTTTATGGGTTTTTTTATAAACTTGAGTGGCTCTTAATTTATAATGTTTAAGTGTTATTTTTAATTTTAAAGGGGCTAATTATTGCCCTGGTTTTGTTTGATTAGTTTAACTATTGCCACATCTTTATAGAAGAAAAGATGAGATTGAAGGCCTGTTGTATTGGGCAAAGGGCAAAATGTACCTGCTGGTGAGCAGCAGGTAAGCCTCTTCTCATCGACAGAGAGGGGTGTGTTCACCAGCTGGTGCTTAAACTGCTGTTTGCTACTTGAGTTCAAATGCAGAATTCCTTTGGTATCTTAACAGCAAGGTGAAAACCTGAGCCCAGATCACCCATGCTGTTTTGTTTGGATCAGTGGCTTATCTGATGGAATAATTCAGCTTTAGAAAGGGATTTACTGAGGTAAATAGTAGTTGAGCAGGACCTGCAATGAGCTGATCAGCTTGGACACAGCTGTGCCCTCTCAGCTCACTTTAAAATGCCAAGGCCCATGGCTTGCTCTGGCACTAGAAGCAGGGTCTAGTTGTCAGCAGAAACCCTCTGTTCACTTATATCTGCTGATGTGATCATACTTCTGCCTGCACAGCCTGTGACCCCAGATTCCAGTGTTCACTGGGCAGAGAGGAGTCAGGACTCCTGCTACCTTTGTATTCTCTACAGAACTTAAGGTTAACAGCTGACAGGGATCTTCTGGCAACCTGCAGCAGTTGGTGGTGCCTGCTACTGTGGTGAGCTCTTAGTGAAGAAAAGAGATGAAGCCCCAGAGAATGTCAGTCTGCTGCTTGTCTGTGCTCAAGTATCTCCTAGTACAAAAGATGAAAATGGGAAATGAGTAAGCAGAGTGGCGTGAAAACACAGGGAACCAAGGGTTAGCACTGAAGATTAGGAAAGCCTGAGGTCTCATATCCAGTGGTGTTTCACTTTTAAAATAGGTGAATCAGACTCCTGCTCGATGGGAAATTGATGTTTCAAATGTGTGGTTGAAGCCAAGCCAGGCAGCAGCATTAGAAATTGGGGTGAGGGGGTCACAGGGTGTCATGGATCATTGAGGAGGCCTTGAGCTCAGATGGGTTTAAACAACCCATCCTGCATCAAGACTTAAGCCACTTGGAGAAACATCTGGCCAGAGGTATGTTCAATATAAAGTAGAAGGAAGTAGGGCAAGAGGCTCTTAAGAGTGTGGGGAATAGATCCTCTGAAAGATGCTACTGGAGGCACATGGAGAGGGTTAAGTGACAGAAGAGGGACATTTTAAGATTATGTAGGGACTCCAGAAGAATGTGAGAGAGATCCCCAGAAGGGAATCAAAGCAGCATGTATGGGACCCCACAGTTGCCCCAGGACTCTATACACTCCATGGCTGATCAGCCTGACTTTTACCCTGGACTATGTAGCTTTCCCCTTGGAACAGGGAAGCTATGTCAGAAACCACTGCCCTAACACACCAAAGGTCCCTTCTTCTACTGCTGAATACTGAAATAATGTAGTTTGGAAAATTGTGCCTACATCTGTGATGAAAATGTTTTGATATCTGAGCCCATCTGGTCTTAAACTGTGAGTCAGTCAGGAGAGTGTCTCTGAAGCTGAAAGAGCCTTGATAGCCATCAGCTTTGAAGTGTGCTCAGGAAGCTAAACTACCAGTGCAGTGGTGGGCCCTGACTGGATGCCTGGCACCCACCAAAACCTCTCTGTCATGCCCTTCTACAGCTGGACAGGGAAGAGAAGATATAACAAATGGTTTGTGGGTTGAGATAAGGACCAGGAGAGATCGCCCAACAAATGTCATCACAGGCAAAACAGACTTAGAGATATTAATTAAAGTTATTGTTAACAAAATCAGAGCAGGATAATGAGTAGTAATATCAGACCTTTAAAACACCTTCCCTGTACCCCTCCTTCTCAGCTCTACCTCCTCCTCTCCAGTGGCACAGAGAGACAGGGAATGGGGATTATGGTCAGTTCATCCCATGGTGTTTCTGCCACTGCTTAGGGAAAGGATCTTTCCCTTGCTCTTGTGTGGGGTCCCTCCCATGGGAGACAGTTCTCCATAAGCTTGTCTGATGTGAATCCATCCCATGGGCAACAGTTCTCCCCAAACTGCTGCAGTGTGGCCCATCCTCAAGGACAGGCTGTTCCAGCATGGGTCACAAGTCCTACCAGGAAACCTGCTCCAGCGTGGGCTCCTCTCTCCACAGATCTGCAGGTCCCTGCCTGGAGCCTGTTCCAGCATGGGCCTCCCATGGGGTCACAGCCCTCTGTCAGGCATCCACCTGCTGTGGTGTGGATCTCCTCCATGGGCTCCAGGTGGATTTCTGCATCCCATGGTCCTCCAGGGGCTGCAGGGGCACAGCTGCCTCCCTGTGGTCTGTGCCATGGGCTGCAGAGGAATCTCAGCTCAATGCCTGGAGCACCTCCAGCCCCTCCTTCTGCCCTGACCTGGGTGTCTGCAGGGCTGTTCCTCTCACGAGTTCTCACTGCACTCTCCTCTGGCTGCAGTTACATCTGTGAAGTGACTTTCTTTTTCCTCTTCTTGAATATGTTATCACAGAGGCTTTCCTTTCTACCATCACTTCTGATGGGCCCTTGGCTGGCAGCACATTCATCTTGGAGCCAGCTGGCACTGACCCTGCTGGACATGGGGAAAGCTGCTGGCAGCTTCTCACAGAAGTCACCCTTGCCCCTGGTACCAAAAGCTGGCCATGCAAACTCAATGCAGTGTCCTAATAAAACCCACAGTTTAATTATCTAAAGAGTGTGTAGTGTTTTATACTCAAGCTTTTTTTCTATAAGTTTTAAAAAATTTTGATCCCTTTGTGTAATGCTACTCAAGGAATATTATAAATCTGCCAGACTCACTCACTGATCTTACACTATGCTTTTTTGAGTCTATAGTGAGGGAATTTAGCTTCCTGGTTTTTTTTCTTCTCCTCCTCTTGTTCCTTGTTTGGAAACTTTGTACTATCCCATTTTTTCCATGCAACTTGACCGTATCAAACTCAGAGGAAGGAGGGGGAAACAAGGTACAACTGGAAACATTGCCTACTTGTGCATGTAAAGACAGCTGATTGGATATTTGTGCTCCTTAGTTGGGAAAACCCTTTTTAAGAAACGTAAACAGCTGAAATTCACAGTTAAATAGAATTTTGCAAAATACTGGTGTACAAATTTTACAGTAATTTTTTTTTTTTTTGTAGCATATTATGCTGGTACCAATAATACTGGCACTGCAGAAATAAAGGTCTGTTTATTAAAAAAAAGCCAAAAGCAGCAGCTGAAAGAAAATGTTGTGGTAGTGAATAGTATTGTCCCACCACCTTGAATTACATCTCTCTTTAAATTCTTCTGCTGGACAGCTCCTGTTGTTCTACTAAGTAGTCTGTATTTTTAGGTGAGGTTTTTGTTCTAATGCAGCTTCTGAAACAATTTGTTTGTAGGGTAAGCAGCAGTAATGAGCCCAGCTTTCTGAGCTGTTACGGATGTACCTAACCTGTGGTAGCTGCACAGTGCAGCAAAAATCACTTGACAATACTAAGGACAAAAGTGCTGCTACTGTTACTATTTTCTGTAATAGATATGGTCATTACTCGATATCACAGGCAGTAGCTGTCACAAGCCATTTTCCTGTTAGAAGGACTGTAATTTTTCTCTTTTATAGTTCATATTTCAGTGCATTAGTGTGCTGACCATAATGACAGTGACTTTCTGAGTTAATGTTTTTTTGCTTCTTTTTATAGTGTATTTTGTATAGAACGTGGAAACTGATTAAAATGACCAAAATAAAAAATGAAAGTGAGAAAAAGTTCAGTTTTTTCTCTTTCTTTCTTGTTGCTTTGACTGCTTTCTGTTATTTATTAGAAGTTGAGACAGTTTAGTGACTTTTTCAGGCAATTTTCTTCTGAGTAGTGGAGAGATTGCAGTCTTTATGGGATGATGAAAGAGTTGTGGGCCTTCTCCTATGGAGTCTCCACATATTCCTTCAGAATATTTTTGCCATAAAATAGTTTTGTAATGTCAGTTACTGCTTAAAATGTCTTCTGTGTATTGTGCCCTGGTAGATGTTAGAAAACATTCAGCCTTTTTTCTTGAAAGGAGATTTCTGGGAAGAACAGTTGGTGGTGGTGAATCTCCACATTCTTTAGTTCCTTGATGTTGCCACTACATGAGTGCCTTGGGGAAACATGGATAGACCATCTGTGCATTTCACTGTTTCTGTGGATTCATTTATTACTTGCTCTGGAGTCTTCATCACTTTTTTTCGCTACTTTCTTTTATGATGCTAGTAACTTTTGTGCTATTTAAATGGTATTTAATTCTAAACACCTCCTGGATGTTCTGCAAGAGACAAAAGTTATGAAGTAGGAGTATTCGTGCATGGCCGCTTGTGGCATTCGTTGACACACAGAGAGCTCAAACTGGTTTACTGTGGTGCCTGGGACAATGTGATGACAGGTGAGATGAAATTGGTATCTGATCAGTTGTAGCTACTGGCTTCAAGTCATTTATACTGTATTTCTTGTCTGATGAAGCTTGCTAGTAGCATAAGCTGGTGAATGTAGTGTCCTTGTCTTTGAAAGGTTAGTGAGATTTGAATAAGCCAGGTGTCCTGGTGCTGGCAGGATTTAAATTATGCTAAATTTTTATTAGAGTAAATGAATTTCTGATGACGCATCCTGCTTAAAGTGCTTTTATGAAAAGGTTTGCTGGCTGATTTTTACTGGAAATTAATCTTACTCATGTTTTAGGAATTAAATTTTCATTCATTTAATTACTTTTAAGAAAGTTTGGGGTTTGTACTCTATGACTAGAAAAAACTCATAAGAAACCTTACTGTCTTTTATGCAGACCACGTCAAAATTAAAGATGAAGAAAAAAGCAACTAAGACCCAAGAAGCCAAAAAAATCTTGAAGAAGAAATTTAAAGTTAACACAAAAATAGTTTTTACTGAAGATGGAGAGGTAAGATCACTTAAAAGTAATTGTATTCTGGTGGGAATTGAAGTTGTAGTTTCTATAAAGTCAAAAATGTACTTTATATCTGTATAAAAAGACACACTTCTAAAAGAATGTGTGGTATTTATAATTGGCTTACCTTTTGCAAAAGAGTTCAGCTTCCATTTAGAATTCAGTTCCAGTAAGAAAAAGAGAAATGTTGAGCACTGACCTCTTTTTATCTTTGTATGTGTAAGATACTTGTATGGGAGCTGCAAGTGGATGTACAGAACTGTATCTCTTTTTCTGCCTGTTATCTTCAATCTTGGAATCAAGAGCTTGGGTTTTTTTCTCACAGAAATGTAAACCAATTTTCCTGTAGCTGTTTGCCAAAGCTCCCCCAAGTCCTGAGTTAATGTACTGGAATTAAAATAAGACCTTGGTTTTCTTCCCAGCATTCACTATTTCTAGATTAAAAGTTTTGTTAGAAAAGCTAAGGAAGTACCAAATTTTGGCCTACTGGTGCTGGCGTAGCAGTGCTTGGAAATTTGCCAGTTATTTGATTTGTTCTTTTAGTAGTGCAATAGAAAAATTTATTGACTTTATACTGAAAGGAACTATTGTGGATGCTGGTCACTCTAGGGTTTCCCTGTGGAAATAACTTCACTAGCAAGTGTCCACATTCCATGAACTTTTTTATAATTTGATATCACAGCTTCAGATGCTGTGCATGTTGTTTTTCCATTTCCAGCACTAAGATAAAAGTAGGTTGGTTTTTTTCCCCTCTTTATAATAATTTCAGTAAGGCATAAAGAGGGGTCACCTTTACAAGTATATGATTTGTTTTTTTTTTCTGAAAAATAAAGCATTTTATATTGCAGGTGAAGGGAGTGTAGCCATATGCATAATTACTAACATTAGGCAGAATGTAAAAGGTTTTAGAGGTTGCCCCATTGACTGAAAACAATGTCAGACATTTTTAGATATTCAGAAGCTGTTGTCTCAGCTTAAAATTCATATGCAAATGTTTTAGGTGTGTATGCAGTGAAGCAAAAAGGAGGAAGAATGGAGAGAAAAACAATCACAAAGATTGTAGTTTGAAAAGCAATGCAATAAAAAGGGGTGACATGTAAGGAAACACAACATTTGCATCTGTGGTTGTTGTTCTTGCTTTTTTTCCTCCCTGAGCTTTGTAAAATTGTGCGTTGAAATTTTACTGTTCTATTCCACGTGCTTCCCTTTGATAAAGTCCTCTAAAAATGTATCTTTCTAGAAAATACAACTGCACAGACTCAATTTTACAAAAGGATGTGAAGCAATGGGTTGGATTTATCTATACCTGTTAAATAAACAACCTGTGTGCATTAGGGAGTCCTGAATGTGTTTGGTTTTGTATTTGTATTGAAAAGCATTCTATATTTTCTGTCTTGTACTTTCCTTTCAAGAGTTAGTACTCTACCAATCCATGAGCAAGAATGATTTTGCAAAGATTTCCCTTGAAGGTGTGTGCTCATACCACGAGGTATAAGCTACTAGGTCATAAGATAGATGGGGATATTTTTTGGTGAACATGTAGTCTTTGTCTTGAATTCAGAGTTTCAGATATTTAAGGGAAGCTGGATGTGTTCAGTGTGTCATCCATCAAACATTTCATCAGCATGAATCATCAAACTGTTCCAATACAGTCTTAGTTACAATAATCAAAAAACCCTTCCATGTCTGTTCTCCTTGCTTCCCTCAAAACATGAACCTGCAGTCATGTTTGTTTTTGTTTTTTTTTGTGGTTTTTTTTTTGTTTGTTTTTTTTTTGGTTTTTTTTTTTTTTTTTTGATTCTGGAATAAAGGCTTGTCTAATTTTTGTCTTGGTCAATATGTTGGAATGTTGATTGTTTACATGTAAGGTACTGGTTAGATTTACTCATTATTTTCTGAGAGTCGTTTCTTGAGCAGGTAGTTTTTTCTCCCCAGATGAATAGCAGGATTAGAAATTACTTCTTCTAATCAGGAAAGAGGACAAAATAAGGGAAGAGATGGAAGTGAATTCACAAAAAAAATAATTTGATCTAATGGAGACACCTTATTTTAAAACAACAATTTTAAACTGAATGTGGTGTTAAATAAGGTTTATTAATTTGTTTCCTTCGCAGATGACTTTTTTATTTGTTGTGAAAAAATAATGTATTGGAATATTTAAGACACCAAAAGTGTGATGTGGAAAAAATGATTCTGACCATTATTTTTCTTGCTGACATCTCTAATTCAGTTAGTGCAGCAATGGCCACCTGTGCAGAAATCCAGTTTGGCACAAGCAGATGAGGAAGATGATGCCAGTGGTATCAACCTAGATAAAGCCAAAGAAATCCTGCGTGAAGAAGACAAATTTGACAAAGAAGAATATAGGAAGAAAGTAAAGGAAAAACATAGGGTAAGTTGATTTCTCCCTCAGTTACTGAAGTACAGAAGTACTGTGCTAAGGATTGCTCAGCGAGGGAAAATACTTAAATACATTGTGAAATAAGTGTAGTACAAGTTCATTTAAGTTCTTCAGTTTTCTTCAGGACTACACTGCTCACATGAAAACTTTTAATAGCTGGATAGCACAAAGCCTTATTCAGCATTAAGTGTTGGTAACAGTGGAATTTTATTTACAGCTTTAAAGTTTGGTGAATTTAGTAGGAGTATCTTTTTGTTTTAAGCAGTGTTCTCTGGAAGGGTTTGTTTCACCAAAAGAATTATTAGGCATATGTGCTATAAAACCTGCTGGCAGTGAAGGAGTATCTCTGAAATGTCTTCAGACTACCATTTGCTCAACATTTAGTGTCACATTTCAGCTAGGCCAAAGTGTTAACTTTTTGTGTTAGTGTCCTTAGGGCTATCAGAATTTACTTAATGAATTACTCAAACTACATGATATGATTTTGGCTGTGACTTGAAAAGATCAGTATCTGCAGTCTGGCTTCTCTTTGGTGTTTAAAAACCTTTAAAAGTTGCAGACCACCACAAGTTTTCCACCTACTTCTCTATTATTTGTTATGGACCAAAGCAGGGTTTTCTGACCTTGATGTGTACCTGTCATATAGAACACAGCTGTGCTTTGAGCTCAGGGGTCATTCTCTTAGTGATTGTTAGATGGGTATGGCATTCTCCAGATAATGGATACTTGTAAGATTCCAGGACTGTGTGTTGTTAAAGGCCTGGTTTACACTCAAAGCTTAAAATTTCCAAATTTCCCAAGTGTTAGAAAGTGTTGTTTTATTGTCCTCTTCTGTTGATGCTGACTTAATTTAGTTTGACTTTCCACTGATTGTAAGTAGTTAGTGCAAGATCTTCCAGTGTTTGTGAGGATTTGAATTTGAACAAAATAATTTGGAAGGAATTTGTGAAAGCTTCAAGTCATATTTTGGCTGTGAAGTATCCTAGCTAATGTCAAAGCATACTTCACACATTTAATTTGAGACTGCTCCTCTAGTCCTGTTGCAGTCATTTGACAAATACAAAAAATCTCACATCATTTTTAGCAAAGGGTTCCAGTTGATAGGAGGTGAAAAGAAACAATGTTTGCTGTGCTCTAAGTGAAATAATAATCAAGTTTACAGAAAACAGTGCAATCAGATTTCAAGGATGCACCTTTGCAGTCAATCTCTTTTTCACTAGCAGATTAATACACTTTGAGTAACACCATTGTAGGTTTGACATCAGACTTCAATGATAAAATACTTCATCTCCTGGTCTGTTAGCACAGCTTCATTGTTATAGTGCTGAGGGGAACAAATGATGTTGACCACCTATTTCCCTGCATTGAAGAAAAATACTTGAACTGTGGAGATATTATGAAAAGAGAATGCCTCTTTTCAAAACTGAGACAGATGAAATTAACAGACTGGCCACATCAGTGTCATTGGTTTTTTTTTAATTATGGAAAGTGAAGCTTCTTGGAGATTAGTGCATGAGTATTTTTCACACTCCACCTATTATCCTTTATGAAATGAAATAAAATAAATAAATGATAGTATATAGAAAAGAAGGAAATAGATAAAAAAAATAAAAAAGCGGACTTCTGTTTGACATCCTGTGAAATTATTGTCTAGTATTAAGGGCTGTCATTCAGTCATTGCATGACTGACACACATCTGACCTTGTTCAGATTTTTTAATTTGAAACTTTACAGTTTGAGGTGAAAAATACCTAATATATAAATTCTCTGTACATAATGAAGTTACCTGATTGTCATTTAATTTTTTGAATAGTCTTAGTTTTGAATTATAGCATCCAAATTTAAATAAGACGAAACTTGCAAATAAAGAAAGGGCAGGAAGTTGATAGCTGTTACTCTGGTAGAACCTCATTTGCTGTCCCATTGTCTCACTAACCTTTGTGGTTAAAGATGAATCTCTCTCCCACTACAAAAGGCATTCAGGATACCAATTCATTTCATGTATTAATTAATACAGGTTATATAAGGTAAGGCTGACATACAGATTGATTCTCTTGCTCTTCCTTATTACTAAGTCATCTATTTATGTTTGGGATTCTTGACAGTCATCTGTTGCTGCTTAGGTAACAGCTGTAGTAGTAATTATAGGGAGAATATGCTGAGCCCTGCTATTTTGTCTCATCCAAGGAGAGACAGGCATACCTCCTTCTTTTTGGATCATCTTTACCTGGTTCTGTGACCAGAAGATGCCTTCTTTCAGTGATTAATGAAGAAGCTACATAGTTACTAGGTAGAGAAGATACTACTCAATTTTTTCATTACCAGAAAATGTGTAATTTTAAAATTCACACTGTAGGGGGAAGTTCTATGGCATAATTCAGAAATCATAGGTAAGTGTCATAGATAAACATGATTTTAGCCATTTCAGTCATTGTTTTTTCACTGATGTTTTTGGAATTTATTGTGTTGTTGATGGACAAGTCATTTGTCCTTCATTAATGAAAGGATGCCAGGGGAAGATTTGAACTGCCTCACGATAAAAGTGAGCTACATGGCCATTTTCATAGTGACTTCCCAATGGTATTTAAAAATTCTCCCACCTCATAAGGTTTCCCTTCCCAAAAGATAATTGCTCAGCAGCAGATACTAGTTGAGTCTGAATCTTTGGCTTACATCTCAGTGATATGAAAGAAGAACTGTGCAAGTCTGTGTATCATGACCGTGCTGTAGAAGCCTGATCAGGTGCCTGATGATTGTCTGAATTTGTTATTAAAAGTTTGGTTGTTTATGTAAGCCTGACAGGCAAGTGGTTTAAGTTATTTCTTGCCCTCATTTGGAGTGAGAGGGTGAAACCTAAAAGATAAATATTCAAGTGTGTTACCAGTAAAGGATGTGAGAGCAGTAAAAAGACTAGGAGACTTTATTTTCATGACTTTGGATTTTGTGTAAGCGTGTGTCTTAGTGCCCTTTCTTGTGTCATTGAAAGAGGAGCTTTTTAAAGTCACATACTTTAATCCCATCTTATATATCCCTTTGCTGGCATTCAGCAGAAGCCTTTATACAAAGTCCTAAATCCATCACTTGTGACTGTCATTGCTTCTTTTTAAATCCTCTGTGCTTCAATGTGAGTCGAAATACATCATGTCATAACATGAACTCTGTTATCTG